>NC_090444.1:1175298018-1175613210 GCF_031143425.1 Pleurodeles waltl
TGGTGCAGAGTAGAGTGCACCCATTGCTTTTGCTGTGTCCGAGTCCTTTCTCAATTTGTCTATGGCTGTATCTACTTCTGGCCCAAAAAGATGTTTTTTTATTGAACAGCATATTTAATACAGCCTGCTGAATTTCTGGCTTGAATCCAGAAGATCTGAGCCATGCATGCGTGCGTATAGTGACCGCAGTATTGACACTTCTAGCAGGGGTATCTGCTGCATCTAGGGCAGATCGTATTTGATTGTTAGTAATGGCTTGCCCTTCCTCCACTACTTGTTGTGCCCTTTTTTTGGTGTTCTTTGGGGAGATGCTGGATTATGTCTTGCATCTTGTCCCAATGGGCTCTGTCATAGCGAGCTAATAGGGCTTGCAAGTTGGCTATTTTCCACTGATTTGCTGCCTGGGATGCAACTCTTTTCCCTGCAGCATCTAATTTCTTGCTCTCTTTATCATGAGGGGGTGCATCTCCTGATGACTATTTTCTCTCTTCCTGGCAGTGCTAACTACCACAGAATCAGGAGTTACCTGATGGGTGATATAATCAGGGTCAGAGGGTGCAGGTTTATATTTTTTTTCTATCCTGGGTGTTATGATGGTGCTTTAACAGGTTCACTAAATATCTGATCCGCATGTTTTACCATGCCTGGGAGCATCGGGAAGCATTGATATCTGGAATGTGTTGAGGAAAGGAGTGTTAAATAAGAAACCCTCTTCTAGGGGCTCTGTATGCATGGTGACACCATGATGTGCTGCAGCCCTAGCTATAACTTGGTTATAGACAGTACTATCCTCAGGTGGTGATGGTTTAGAGGGATAGCTGCCTGGATTATTACTTGGAATGGGATCTGGGTCATAAAGATCCCATGGATCCACATTGTCTTGTTGTGAATCATAAGAGTGAGTAGGAGACTGCACTGGTGATGTACTAGTAGGAAGAGAGGTAGTTAGGTGTGGAGAATGAGGAAGAGAATGAGGAGGAGAAGATTGAGGAGGTGGTGGTGGTTTCTCCTTCTGCTTTGGCACTTATGCTAGAGGCTGCATAATGTCCAATTCCCCCTGAAAAGATAGCTTCCTTTTTGTTTGTAAAGGAGGTGCGGTCAGAATTCTCCCTGTTTCCTTATGGATGTGGATCCTGGATTGCCTTTCATCCATAACCTCTAGTATTGGGTTGTATCTCTAACTCCTCTTCAGAGGTTTTGTGGCTTTCTTTAAATCTCTTTGAAAGTCTATGTTCCTCTGTGTAAGTTGGCATTTTCGGCTCCGAAGCATGCATTTTCGGGATCGATGATGAGGACGAAGGTTTCGGCTCTGAAAGTGGTTTTCTAATTTTCTACTCCGAAAAATGGTCTCTACTGGAGTCGGACACAGAGCTATTTGTTGTCTCCGATGTTTACGGAGGAATGGCCTTTTTTGGTGCCGAATTGGTAAGTTGGTCACCGCCAGTCTTTTTTCGGGCCGAGCCATGGCCCTCCGGCAGTGGCGTACTCAAGGCCTTGTGTTTTATCTTTTGTGAGGGTACAGGGGCAGACGTACTCACATGTTGTCCTGCTGTGACCGGTCCGTCTTCTTCCGATTCCTGTTCAGACTCAAAATCTCAAACCCAGACAGCGGTTTGCATCAAGTTCTTTTTCCTCTATGTCGAGATGTTTGACGTTTCTCAACGCCATTTCGAGTCTTCGTGCCGTCCTGTCTCGAAGAGTCTTTTTCGATCGGAAGGATCAACGGGCCTCACAGTTTTCTTCCCGATGATCTGGGGAAAGGCAAAGTTTGCAAACCAGATGCTGGTGTGCGTACGGGTACTTTGCGTGGCACTGAGGACAGAATCGGAAATGGAGTCCGATCCATGAGGCTTCCAAGCGGTCGGCCCGAATAGGCCCGAGTTGGGCGTGCGCGCGAAGTGCGAACAAAGTTGTTTCCCCGACGGTACTGCTGTGTCTATGGAAGGATATTAACCTGATCGATACAATACAGACGAAAAGAGTTTTACAGAGTTTTCTGAATCGAAAGGAAACGTCCGAACCTGACGGCGGAAAGAAAACAATCTAACAATGGAGTCTATGCCCACGCGCAATGGAACCGAAGAGGAGGAGTCACTCGATCCCGTGACTCAAAAACACTTCTTCGAAGAAAAACAACTTGTAACACTCCAAGCCCAACACTAGATGGCAGGATAGTGCACAGCATGTGTATCTGCAGCTAGACATGCCATCGAACATAAATAAGGAAAATGTCACTTACCCAATGTACATCTGTTCGTGGCATTAGTCGCTGCAGATTCACATGCTGTGCACATCCCGCCATCTGGTGTTGGGCTCGGAGTGTTACAAGTTGTTTTTCTTCGAAGAAGTCTTTTCGAGTCACGAGATCGAGGGACTCCTCCCATTTCGGCTCCATTGCGCATGGGCGTCGACTCCATCTTAGATTGTTTTCCCCGCAGAGGGTGAGGTAGGAGTTGTGTATGCTAGTAACAGTGCCCATGCAATAGAGTGAATACGTATGTACATAATGTAGTTTAAAGTAATATATTTATAAATTTACAAATGTTCAAGATCAACTTCTAAACGGCTACAGGCTCCCGGGTGGGAGCATGTGAATCTGCAGCGACTAATGCCACAAACAGATGTACACTGGATAAGTGACATTTTCCGTTCGATGGCATGTGCAGCTGCAGATACACATGCTGTGCATAGACTAGTAAGCAGTTATCTCCCCAAAAGCGGTGGTTCAGCCTGTAGGAGTTGAAGTTGTTTGAAACAATTTTCGTAGTACTGCTTGACCTACTGTGGCTTGTTGTGCCATTAACACATCTACACAGTAGTGTTTGGTAAATGTATGAGGCGTAGACCATGTAGCTGCCTTACATATTTTGGTCATTGGAATATTTCCTAGAAAGGCCATGGTAGCACCTTTCTTTCTAGTTGAGTGTGCTTTTGGTGTAATAGGCAGTTCTCTTTTTGCTTTAAGATAACAGGTTTGAATGCACTTAACTATCCATCTAGCAATGCCTTGTTTAGAAATTGGATTTCCTGTATGAGGTTTTTGGAAAGCAATAAATAATTGTTTTGTTTTTCGAATTAGTTTTGTTCTGTCAATGTAGTACATTAACGCTCTTTTGATGTCTAATGTATTTAGTGCTCTTTCAGCTACAGAATCTGGCTGTGGGAAGAACACTGGTAATTCTACTGTTTGATTCAAGTGTAACGGTGATATGACTTTTGGTAAAAATTTAGGATTTGTCCGTAGAACTACTTTATGCTTGTGTATTTGAATAAATGGTTCTTGTATGGTAAATGCTTGAATCTCACTTACTCTTCTTAGAGATGTGATGGCAATTAAAAATGCAACTTTCCATGTTAAGTATTGCATTTCACAAGAGTGCATGGGCTCAAAAGGTGGACCCATGAGTCGTGTTAAGACAATGTTGAGGTTCCATGAAGGAACTGGTGGTGTTCTTGGTGGTATAATTCTCTTTAGGCCTTCCATAAACGCTTTTATGACTGGTATCCTAAATAGTGAAGTTGAGTGCGTAATTTGCAGGTAAGCTGAAATTGCGGTAAGATGTATCTTAATGGAAGAAAAAGCTAGCTTTGACTTCTGCAAATGTAGTAAGTATCTTACGATGTCTTTGGCAGATGCGTGTAAGGGTTGAATTTGATTATTATGGCAGTAATAAACAAATCTTTTCCACTTATTTGCATAGCAATGTCTAGTGGTAGGTTTCCTAGCTTGTTTTATGACCTCCATACATTCCTGTGTAAGGTCTAAGTGTCCGAACTCTAGGACTTCAGGAGCCAAATTGCTAGATTCAGCGATGCTGGATTTGGGTGTCTGATCTGTTGTTTGTGTTGCGTTAACAGATCTGGTCTGTTTGGTAGTTTGACATGAGGCACTACTGAGAGGTCTAGTAGTGTTGTGTACCAAGGTTGTCTTGCCCATGTTGGCGCTATTAGTATGAGTCTGAGTTTGTTTTGACTCAACTTGTTTACCAGATATGGAAGGAGTGGGAGAGGGGGAAAAGCGTAAGCAAATATCCCTGACCAACTCATCCATAACGCATTGCCCTGAGACTGATCTTGTGGGTACCTGGATGCGAAGTTTCGGCATTTTGCGTTTTCCTTTGTTGCAAAATAGATCTATTTGTGGTGTTCCCCAACTCTGGAAGTAAGTGTTCAGTATTTGGGGGTGAATCTCCCATTCGTGGCTCTGTTGGTGATCCAGAGAGAGATTGTCTGCTAACTGATTCTGAATTCCTGGAATAAATTGTGCTATTAGGCGAATGTGGTTGTGAATCGCCCAATACCATATTCTCTGTGCCAGGAGACACAACTGTGTTGAGTGTGTCCCTCCCTGTTTGTTTAGGTAATACATCGTTGTCATGTTGTCTGTTTTGACAAGAATGTGTTTGTGGCTTATTATGGGTTGAAATGCTTTCAGCGCTAGAAATACTGCCAATAGTTCTAAGTGATTTATGTGAAACTGTTTTTGCTGAGTGTCCCATTGTTCTTGGATGCTGTGTTGATTGAGGTGTGCTCCCCACCCTATCATGGAGGCATCTGTCGTTATTACATATTGTGGCACTGGGTCTTGGAAAGGCCGCCCTTGGTTTAAATTTATACTGTTCCACCATTGAAGCGAGGTGTATGTTTGGCGGTCTACCAACACCAAATCCAGAAGTTGACCCTGTGCCTGTGACCATTGTGATGCATGTGCAACCTTGCGTTTGGGACAATGGCTATGCATGAGGACATCATGCCTAGGAGTTTCATCACCATTTTGACTTGTATTTTTTGTTTTGGATACATGGCCTGTATTACATTGTGAAATGCCTGAACCCTTTGTGGACTTGGAGTGGCAATCCCTTTTGCTGTGTTGATTGTCGCCCCTAAGTATTGCTGTGTTTGACACGGCAGAAGGTGTGACTTTGTGTAGTTGATTGAGAAACCTAGTTTGTGAAGGGTTTCTAGGACATACTTTGTGTGTTGTGAACACCGTTCTAGCGTGTTGGTTTTGATTAACCAATCGTCTAGGTACTGGAACACATGTATTTGCTGCCTTCTGATATGTGCAGCTGTTATTCCGAATGGCAACACCTTAATTGGTAAGGTACCCCTTGGAATACAAACCTTAAGTACTTTCAATGTGAAGGATGTATCGGTATATGGAAATATGCATCCTTTAGGTCTAGTGTTGTCATGTAGTCTTGTTGTTTGAGCAGTGGGATTATGTCCTGTAATGTCACCATGTGAAAGTGATCTGATTTGATGTAGGTATTTAATGTTCTGAGATCTAATATAGGTCTCAGACTCTTGTCTTTTTTGGGTATAAGAAAGTACAGAGAGTAAACTCCTGTTCCTTTCTGTTGGTTTGGTACTAATTCTATTGCTTCTTTCTGTAGCAATGCCTGAACTTCTAGTCCTAGAAGATCTATATGTTGTTTTGACATATTGTGTGTTTTCGTTGGGACGTTTGGAGGGAATTTGAGAAATTCTATGCAATAACCATGCTGGATAATTGCCAGTACCCAAGTGTCTGTTGTTATCTCCTCCCAATGTTTGTAAAATTTGCTTAGTCTCCCCCCCACAGGTGTTATGTGTTGGAAATGTGTGACTTGGAAGTCACTGCTTGTTTTGAGGAGTTTTGGGGCTCTGGAACTTCCCTCTATTCTTTTGGAATTGTCCCCCTCTATTTTGCCCCCGAAAACCTCCCCGCTGATATTGGCTTTGATAAGTGGGCCTTGCTTGTGAGGTTGTGGCCTCTGTAGGTTGACCTCAAAACCCTCCCCTAAATTGTGTTTTGCGAAAAGTGCCTCTGCTCTGTGGGGAGTAGAGTGCCCCCATGGCTTTTGCCGTATCAGTATCTTTTTTGAGTTTCTCAATAGCAGTGTCGACTTCCGGCCCAAACAACTGCTGTTCATTAAAGGGCATATTCAGCACGGCTTGTTGTATTTCCGGCTTGAATCCTGACGTACGCAACCATGCGTGTCTCCTTATCGTTATTGCAGTATTTACTTTCCTTGCAGCCGTATCTGCTGCATCCATTGCTGACCGTATCTGATTATTGGAGATACTTTGTCCTTCTTCCACCACTTGTTGTGCCCTTTTCTGGAACTCTTTGGATAAGTGTTCTATGAAATGCTGCATTTCGTCCCAATGAGCTCTATCGTATCTCGCCAAAAGTGCTTGTGAGTTGGCAATGCGCCATTGGTTTGCTGCTTGTGCTGCAACCCTTTTACCCGCAGCATCGAATTTGCGACTCTCCTTGTCTGGAGGTGGTGCGTCTCCCGAGGTATGAGAGTTTGCTCTCTTGCGAGCTGCCCAGACAACCACAGAGTCTGGTGTTAATTGCTGCGTAATATAAACAGGGTCTGTTGGCGGTGGCTTGTACTTCTTCTCCACCCTTGGAGTTATGGCTCTGCCTTTTACAGGATCCTGAAATATTTGTTTGGAATGTTTTAGCATTCCCGGGAGCATAGGTAAGCTTTGGTATTGGCTATGAGTGGAGGATAGTGTATTAAACAAAAAGTCATCCTCAATTGGTTCTGCATGCAAAGTGACGTTATGAAAAGCAGCTGCCCTTGAGACCACCTGCGTGTAGGATGTACTGTCTTCAGGTGGCGACGGCCTCGCAGGGTAACAGTCTGGGCTGTTAACTGATACAGGAGCCTCATAAAGGTCCCATGCGTCGGGATCATCTTGACTCATTGCAGTATGAGTCGGGGATTGCATCAGTGGTGGAGTGGCTACCGGTGATGTGTGCATTGATGGTGGTGGAGATGGTGGTGGAGTTGTTTGTCTTGCCACCTTTGCCTGTGGCTGCTTGTCCTTTTCTTGAAAGGCAAGTCTTCTTTTCATCTTAATTGGGGGAAGAGTGCTTATCTTCCCTGTGTCTTTTTGAATGTGGAGCCTTCTTTGAGTGTAGTCTGGCTCTATTGATTCAAGTTCTTCTCCGAACTTATGTCCTTGCATCTGGGAGGACAATCCCTGTTCCTCTGTGTAGGAACCTGTTTTCGGTTCCGAGGCTGGATGTTTCGGAATCGAAACCTTTTCGGTCGCCTTTTTGGGCTCCGAGGAAACCTTCTTTATTTTCGGCGTCGTGGTGTCTCGGTGCCGACCCATTTCGGTGCTACTGTCTCGGTGCCGAATCTGCTCGGAGCCGCTGTCTCGGGCCCGAGATTGCTGTGTGGCGGTATCTCGACCGGAGTCGGATGACTTTGCCACAAGCGTGCCCTTTTTCGGTGCCGATGATCGGTCACCTATTTTTCGGGTTAAGCCATGGCCTGTTGGCGGTGGCGTCCCCTGGACTTTTGTTGTCTTCTCGTGAGTTTTATGTTTCGACGTCTTACTCACGGTTTTCGGCGTTTCTTCGTCCGAGTCCGATTCCTGGATGGAGAAGGTTTCTTCTTCCTCCTCGAAACCTCCTTGTCCTGTCGGCGCCGACGCCATCTGCAGTCTTCTCGCTCTTCGGTCTCTTAATGTCTTCCTCGACCGAAACGCTCGACAGGCTTCACAGGTATCCTCCTTGTGCTCTGGAGACAGACACAAGTTACAGACCAGATGCTGATCTGTATACGGATACTTATGACATTTTGGGCAGAAGCGGAATGGGGTCTGTTCCATCAGCCTTGAAGAGACACGTAGCCGGGCCGACCAGGCCCCGACGGGTGATCGAAAAAAACCCGAAGGGCCACCGGAGCTCTTCAAAAGTCGGTGTCGATCTGTTGTAACTAACCCGATACCGAACGCAAACAATACCAATGATTTTTCCAAGATTCTAACTAACTTTCCGACCCGAAACACGGAGCGAAAAGGAACACGTCCGAACCCGATGGCGGAAAAAAAACAATCTAAGATGGAGTCGACGCCCATGCACAATGGAGCCGAAATGGGAGGAGTCCCTCGATCTTGTGACTCAAAAAGACTTCTTTGAAGAAAAACAACTTGTAACACTCCGATCCCAACACCAGATGGCGGGATGTGCACAGCATGTGTATCTGCAGCTACACATGCCATCGAACACATATATATATATATATATATATATATATATATATATATATATATATATATGTGTATGTATATTATTCTATGGTTAACATGTTCATAGGTCATTGCCAGATCCTAGATAAGTTGTTATATTAGATATTTATGAATCCCTGCTTTTGTTTTTATATCACAATGATCAAATATTTTATCATAAGCATTTTGCTATTCAAAAATAGAGGAAAGATAAATGAATGTTAGAAAAAGTACACTTACTAATTAACTTCAAATATTACACATTTTGAAAGTCTATGTTTATACAATACTACTTTTCTTCTCTAATTATTATACCCATCAACATATTCCTTGCACATATATTCCCTTACTATGTATTTACATATCTATTTATTACTCATCCTACTGTACTAGAGAAAAAATAAATAAAAATATATAAAATTCAAATTATAAATTAAATAAAGAAAACAAATAAAAAATATATAAAAAATAAATAAAAATAATATAAATTTACTCTCTTGTAAGCTTTACTCTCTCTATCACCCTATGTCTCTATCAATCTAACCTGCACCCCACTGACTCATCCCAAACTCATTCTACTACTTTCATTTCCAAAATAAACCTGCCTAAGCTCTTCCCTCCTCTACTACATCTAGCTCACCCTAAACCTCAGTTTACTACCATGATCTCCCAAACAACCCTACTAAATACTCCCTCATTTATCTCAATTTGACTCTTCCAAAACCCCTCCTGCTACTATGATCTCCCTCACCCTTTCCACAGACTCTTCACTCCTCCAACTCTCCTTTACTCATCCCAAGCCTCATCCTATTACTATAAACTCCAAATGAACGCTTCTGGATTCTTCCCTTGTCTAGCCCTCCATTACTCTAGTCATTCCAACTAACAAACTCACATATCCTCTGCTCAAATTAACTAATACTAATACTGTATCCATATTTCCATATACTAATCCACCACTAATTCCTCCTGGGTTCAGGAGTAGCGTGCTACTCGCCGACAAGCGCTCCAACGCCTCGTCAGGGGTAGTAAGCACTGTATAAAAACAATTACAATGAAAGAACAGTAAATTTAGTGAGCAAAGAGTGAACAATAAGGGAGGAGAATGAATTTGGTGCTAGTGAGGAAGAAGAACTTTATGACATGGAGGTACTGGTAGTGTGTGGGATGGAACAACGAAGAGATATAAGCCCTGGCAAAGGGAACTATGAATATCACCCCCTCTCCCCCCGCCCCCCCCCCCCAAAAAAAAATATGACATCAAGATGAACAGAACTGAAATAAGTGTGTGGGCTGATTCATGTTCACCTTTTGCCTTCATTGACAAAGTTAATTGGGAGAAAATTAAATTGGGTGAATTATACCAAACTGATGTTGGGCCTGAGGATAGGACATTGGGGTGTCAAATTACCAAATTACAGAAATAGAGTTTTAAGGCAGAAAAATCGAAGGAAAGGTTTATGTTGTGGAGAAGGGAAGTTCATTGTTGGGATGGAAGGATCAAAGGGAACATGGAATAATTATTGATTCCAATCAACGCAAACAAGAATTATTAACTGAGCAAAACAATGAGGAAGGATGGGTAAAAAAAATTCCAATTTTATTTAAACATTTTTAGGGTGTTTGAAGAGATTCAAAAATCGAATAATATTGAGAGATGAAGCAATTCCCAAGGTGCAGGTGGTGCCATATGTACTATTAGCACTGAGGGAATCGTTAAAACTTGAACTACAAAGATTATGTGATAAGGAAGTAACTGAACCCATTGAAGCCTCTGATTGATTAAGTCTGATTGCTATCACAAGAAAGCCTAATGGAAAGATCTGCATGTGTGTGGATTTAAGGGTTCTAAATAGTTTTATATTCATAGACCGCGATCCGCTTCCATGCAGAAATGAGATGCTAGCAAGTGTGAAGCATGGGAAATATTTCACTACCTTAGACGTATCCAATGCATACCAACAGATGCGATTACACAATGAATCAAGGCAACTTACATCTTTCATAACATCAAAAAGAGCATATCAATTTGTTTGCATGCCTTTCGGGTTGGCCTCAGTGGTTTTTCAAAGGGTTATGCAGAGAATTTTGGAGGGTTTGAAAATGTATTAATGTTTCAGGACAATGTGTTGATTTGGGGTGAGAATGCAGAACAACATGATAAAATCCTGAAAGAAGTGTTGAATAGATTAGAAAGAGCTGGACTTACCATTAGTTTCAAAAAATGAAAATTTTGCAGGAGTGAGGTAGAATATTTAGTACGTACCTTGAGCTATGAAGGAGTCAAACCTACACCCAGTTTAGTAGAAGCAATAGAGAAGGCTCCTGCTCCAAGTGATAAGGACCAGTTGAGATCTTTTCTAGGCCTTTGGGTGTATTACACAAAATGTGTACCCATTTTTGCAGAGAAGGTATATCCCCTGCGTGAATTAATGAAAAAAGGAGCAAGATTCCATTGGTCAACAGAATGTCAACAGGCTTTTGATTTAGTGAAGAACTCCATTGTGAAAGCAGTGACTCTAAAACCGTTTGACCCTGAAGACAAGGTTATAATTTCAACAGACACCAGCATCTATGGTATAGGTGCAGCATTAATGCAAGTGCTCAAAGAACTTGTAAAGGTGGTGGCATTTGCATCATATGCCCAGAAGGGGGCTGAGTGCACTTATTCTATGGTAGAAAAGGAGACTCTGGTTTGTTGGTGGGATACACAGCATTTTCGGACATACTTAATGGGGTGTGGATTTTGAACTTCACACTGATCATAAACCACTGATATATTTGTTTAACACACAGAGGCTGCAAAGGCCACACCACGAATAGCAAAGTACCACCTACAAAAATATGTATTTACAGTAAAGCATGTGCCTGGCGTAAAGAATACTTATGCCGACTGTTTATAAGGGTTACAGTTGGAAGATGTAACTGAAAGAGAGGAAGAGGAATGGATGGTGGCTGAAGTGAAAGATGTGTGTGAGGCTATAGGGGAAGATGAGTGGAAGGATACAGTGATAAAGAATCCTGTATTGATGAAATTGAAAGAAGCCTTACCTAAAGCAAAAAATGGGAAACAAGTAGAAGAATTGGTAAAGTTAAAAAATTTATGGTAAGAGTTGTCTTATGTGGATGATATAGTGAGAAGAGGGGATAGACTGGTAGTACCCGGAGGATCACAGGATAGATTGTTGAAACTATTGCATGAAGGGCACGAAGGAATGGCAGCAATGAAAAGGAAAGCACAAAAACATTTTTGGTGGCCTGAAAGGGATATAGAAATAGAAAGGTTTGTCAGCGATTGCATTACATGCATGTATGTTGACAACTTCAGTGTGTTACAAGAATAAACTATAAGCCCTGTAGCATTACCTAACCTAGCATGGGAAAGGTTGCCATAGACATGTGGACCTTTTGACTGTTTGAAGGTTAAGTAAAAGCGATGCAGTGGTGATGAAGGGTTACTTTTCAAAATGGCTGGAAGTGGCATTCATGAGAGAGGTGAGAACAGGGTATGTAATCACATTTTGTGAGGGATATTCCGTAGAGAGGGATGTCCTGCAGAAATAATTTCAGACAATGGGCCGCAATTCGTATCTGACGAAATTTGTGAATTTTTAAGGAGACGGGGAATCGAATAGTGTAGGACTCCTGTGTATCATCCCATGGGAAATAGCTTAGTTGAACGTGTCAATCGTGTGTTGGGAGAAAGTATATAACTGGCCATATCAAGTCATTTGTGTTGGAGAAAACAAGTGAGAGATATGTTGTAGAGTTACAGAATCAAATACTGCTACTGGAGAAACACCATTTCGTTTATAGAAAGGAAGATTACCTTGCACAGAAGTGGCAACTGCATGGATGCCTGGGTCTGAGAGTAAAAAGGCGGATTATGAAAAACTAAAATTGAAGGTAAAAAAATATCAAGCCATATATAAACAACGGCACAATGAAAAAGAAAGAATCACAAAAAGTATGAAGACGCAATGATGGTGAGAGTGTGCGCAAGGAACATAGTGAAGAAGGTAGCCTCACAATTATCCGAGCCAAGAGAGGTCATAAAAGTGAAGGGAAACTCATTAAAATTGTCAGATGGTAAATGGTGGAACACAAGGAGAGTGACAAAGTGCAATGAAGTGGAAAGGAAGGGAAATACTAAGAAGTCAAACAGTGTTTGTGGAGACAAGGTTAACAGGAAAAGGATTTTAAGTGATTGAGCAAGGATGAAGCCTATGAGCCTATAAGATCATATACGCACTTAATCTTGTAATATATGTACTTAGTCTTTTATAGACTGAATAGAAGGTAACATATTGGATCGAATCTAAAATTAATACGAAAAGGTTATATGTTATGTTTAGAATTTACTATGTCATAGTTGGGTACAGTGCCTAGCAACATGAAGCAAACTCTTCTGGAATCTGGCATGTAGATGGCAGAAGCTGTGGAGTAGACAATCTCTAGCTGGGGGTTATTAGGAGATACTGAATAAAGCATCTAAAGAAGAAGTAGAGGCTGTGTCTCATTCCCAAAAGTGGGGCAATCATACAAAATTATTCTGTACTTTCAGCATACGCACTGTCTCCTGGGGCTTCCAAGATCTTCAGAAGAACCTGCTGTTTGGAATTTTGGTAACTGCAAATAAGCAATAGGTATTTCCTATTCCCTTTCTCCCCTACCACTATGAGACGATCTAGTCCAGGTGTAAGAGATTAGATCATTATTTGTGGTGGGTGACCACCTACCTCAAGAACCAACCACAAACCTTGTCACAATAAACCCTCAAAGGCACTAAATGAACCTTCACTCAAAATCTTGGTAGCTATGACACAGACCAGAGATGCTTAACTTAGGACAATGCACAAAGTATTTATGCAGTAATTGTAATTGTATTTATATAGTGCTTACTACCCCTGATGAGGTGCCAAAGCGCTTTTCAGGAAGTAGCACGCTACTCTAGAACCCAAAAGGATTAGTGGTGGATTAGTATAGGGAAATACGAGTATAGTATTAGTATAGGGAGGTATGAGTTCATTTGAGCAGAAGACATGCAAGTCTGTTAGTTGGACTGAATAGGGAAGAGTCTGTAGAAAGGGATTAGGGAGATCATAGTGGTAAATAAAATGAGGTTTGGGATGAGTCAAAGGGGAGATACACAAGGGAGAATTTAGTAGGGTTGTTTGGGTGCTCATAGTAGTAAATTGTGGTGAGCCAGGAGGGGTAGAGGTGGAAAGAGTCTGGGAAGGGTTATTTTGGAGATCACAGTAGTAGAATGAGGTTAGGGAGGAGTCAAAGTGGAGATAGAGTATAGATTGATAGAAGTATAGGGTGAGAGAGAGAGTAAAGCATTGAAGATAGTGGGTTGTTTTTACCTCTTTTTTCTCTCTTGTACATTCGAGGTAACTTCATATTGTATACATGTACAATATCACAAATTACATCTGATTTACCGGTATAAATAGTAATAAAATAAAAAGGAAAAATTATTTAAAAAACCCAAACTGAACTAGAAAAATAGAGTAAAAGTTGCTAAAACAAATCACACAAAAATGACAAAAATCCAATAAAGATAAATGGAGACATGAATTTTTAAGAAATAGAGCTAACAATGGTCAGTGGGAGACCAGGAACTAGGCGCAATGTGAGGGTGACTGCGATGGAGCCAAGGTTCAATATACTAACCAGGTTCATCCTAAACAAATATTTTACATCTGACTTTAGTCCTTTAAGTCCCATTCTACCACGGAAGTAAACTTATAAAGCCCCCCACGACCTCAGGGGAGGAACTTAGAGACTGAAAAGATATCAGGCACAGCCCAACAGCAGGGTTGACACCAAGTCCAGTTACCTCTTGTATGTTTGGCAGCTGCAGAAAAGGCCCCTTGTGGGTTGTTGTATCCCTGCAGCTTAAACAGGATGGCCACCTTAGGACCTTTGGAGTCCACTTCTTTGTTCTGAGTACAAGAGGAAGCATGTCCAGTCCTTCAGGGCTCGTCTCAGCTCAGAAACAGTAGGTCCACTCCTCTTCTGATCTTCCTGAAGTCTAGCAGTGTACTGGGATGCATGCCTGGAGATGCCATATTTATATCTGGCATGAGCTAGTGAGTGGGAATGCCCCAAAAGTGTTAAAAGATCCTGGGTCTAATCTACCCACTTTAGGCATTTTCAAGACGGCCCAAGACCTCAGCCACACTAAACTTAGGCTCTGTGGTGGTGGGGGGGGGGGGGAGGGGGGGGATTGTGTGTGTGTGTGAGGGGGGGGGTACTATGGTAATCCTAGTGTCCTCTCACATCAAAAACAAAAATCCAGACTTAAGTAGCCACTGTAACCACAATAAACCCAGAGAAGGAAGTCTGATAGGACAAAGGCAGCGTTCTTCAGTAACCCGACAGTGGAGCCACAGGAATTGTCTTGAATCCTGATCCCTGCCTTCCAAGTGTGCCTCGAGTATTATATGTAAAACCCAGGAACAGACATCTGTTTGTACGACGCAGGGTCCTTCAGCAAATGGAGTGCATAAACAAAAATTGTTTTGGCACCCTGCTCTCTCCCTTTCAAGTGTTACATATAGCTCAGCAGGCCAATCATGCAGGGTTTGGCACTGTGCTGTCAAAAGCAGACCACCAGACACCGCCCTGCATATTCCATGAGGTTCAGAGGGGTCATTTCTCCCCATTCAGATCAGTCTATTGTTTGCTCCTGGGAGACAGTTCATACTTATTCAAATGCTAATCACTTGATGGGAGAAGCTGGAAAGCCAAGGCAAGTTGGCCTCCAGAAACTTCAGGCAGGGAAAAGGTTAACTTTCGGATATTTACTTTTCCTTAATATGTTTAAAAATTGGTCTTCACCATTAAATTGGATTTTCTAATAACCATAAAAAAATAGTTTCTTTTTCTTGCCAGTCCCATTCCTAAGATACAGCATTAATATTGCTTCACAGGGTTTGTCTATGGGCCAGCCAGCCTTCCTTACAGTGAATGTAACCTTTGGGTGGGAGTCACTCTAAGGACTAGTTCACATTACATTCTACATGCCCTACTTTTAAATACCATGCACCCTGCCTTTGGGATGCAAGGCCTGTATAGATATGACTTATTAATAATTAAAAGGAAGAATCTGACATGTCAAGAAGGTATTTTTGACAGGTTGAATTGCAGTTTTTACCGTTCTACAGTCGGCTGCAATGGTAGGCCTTTATGCCAGGCTTGCGCTGCCAGTGGACGGCACAGCAGGTGCTGCAGTCCACTAATAGCATTTGATATTCAGGCCCTGGGTAAAATGTGTACAATAAACTAGGGTCTTATAGGCAAGTTAAATATGCCAATTGGGAGAATGCACACTCAACCATATTAAAAAGGGGAAACACTGGCCCTTTAATACTGGTTAGCTGAGATAAAGTGCACAGAGTACCAAAGCCAGCAATACTATAGATTCTAGGAAAAGTGGGAAAAAATTCCATGTGACCATGCAGATTTCCTGCCCTAGGGATAACTTCTAAGTAATGAGAGAGGTAAAAGGTGGCTTTGAGCAAGTCCATGCTATGCCAAGTAGTTCCTTACAGGGACCCTGAGTGTTTCATTAACCTAACATATAATTCAATCTTTGTAATGTATAAATTAATGTGCAACTTGCAGTAGATTCAAGTGAGTTATTTTTGAAATCGGAATGCTCCATATATCAATGTATACTTACTTTCATTAGGAAAAGTGGAAGAAAGGTGAGAATGTATTTATAAAGAGCAAACTACCACCCTTGGGTATCACAGTGCTAGGATGTGAAACAACCAAAGGATTGGGCAGACAGAGAAAGGAGATCAAGACCAATAGAAAAGCCAATATGAACATTTTACAAAAAAAGGTGATGTTAAAGGACTTTCATATCATGTGATATTTACAGAACATGATAAATAAGTGTCTCTAATGGGGCGTGTTTGTAGGGAGGTATAGACTAAATGGTATGTGAGAGCAGCAATGCTTCTGTGTGAATTGGTATGGTAAGTGAAAAAGCTTAAAGAAAAATAAGGAAAGCTAATAGGCCTGGCTTTCATTTGTTAACGTTTGCAAACACATGAACACACAAATGCTGTTTGGCGTGCTAAACTCAGTCATATTCGCATGGTCAATGTTAGGAAACAAGTAGCAAAAAAGTAGTACTTTCTGTAAAGAACGCACACACGGGAGATGAAGAATTGACATGACACACTGTGAGGACTGAATGTACTTTTTGGATGTAAAATAGACCCTAATTCATTCCAACAGAAGCACTTTCTGGAGAGTGGAGGGATACACAAACGCCCAACAGCATAGGGTGACAGAGAAATACTTTACTGGGTGGTATGGACGCCCATTCTATGTATATTGTAAAGAACTGGCTATACTACATATTGCATACAGCTATACTATAAAGCCGGGCCTGTTTAGTGAAAGGGTGCCTATACTGTTTCAGAGTCATGAATTGTGAATGTGTCTCCCCTGTCAAGTGTAAGCTCACATTCTTCACCTTTTTATTGATAATTTTATCATCAACTGTGTTAATGTTAGAAGTACAGGTGTTTTTTGTATAGGCTGCAGCAGCTCAATGTGATATACACCCTGGGACAGTAACAGGTGTGATGACGATTCAGACCAAAAATCTAATTAAACATGAAAAATATTAAATTACTGTACTGTTATTGATTTGGAGCCCAAACAATGAGAAAAATAATTCTGTATATATTTAAGTTTATTTGTTGGTAGCAGATCAATTATTTACAACATGTGGTTATCAACTTCCATTGCTTCTCCTTGCATACCTTTGAAAAGCAAGAGTTGTTTCTTTGTACTGAGTTATCAGTAATCTTATTAGCCTCCAGAAAGAATATGTTAAGCATAGTCAAAAACAGTCCTTAAAATAGACAAAGTTGGTTACATTAATTGACAGTACTGGCCATACAATCATAGAGGTGAAAAAAGAACTGCTGCAGTGCACTCTTGTAAGGCAACTACAAAATCAACTGCAACAATGGACAAATAACAGGTCAAAGAAATAGTACATGCTATGCACTCCTGTCAAGCAGCAGATAGAAGAACAGCTCAATATTTAAAAGAAAATGACAGACAACTCAGTTCGTTTTTCCTATGATCTAAAATACAACAAAACTGTGAATTTGTTGCGTTCTTCATATAGTGAGAAATACAATGTGTGGCTTCTAGCTATTTAAAGTGCTTACTTTTTACTAACTAAATAAGCTGATATGCAGTAGTAAATATATTTAGATGGAAATCTACCACATTCAATTAAGTGAAAACCTATTCTGTTATCTCCTTTCTTGCGCACCATGTCACATGCCAGAACCTTCTCTAGCTCTCATAGCCTTGTAGTCCTTCAAAACATCAAACTAATAAATACATTCAATGGGCAACCTCAACCTCTCAATTGTTCCTTAATTTGGACAGCCACAGACATTATACTGAATATACAAAGAGAAGCGGACCATGTTCAAAATCAAGACACTTCATGGCTCCAACAAGTTTGTTGGTGTTATTCACTGTAATTACACATAGTATACCAGTTGTAAAACAGAAACATAACTGTTAGTACATAAAACATACATTATACAAAATGTCCTACGGTTCTAATAAAAAAACATCACTTCCACTGAAAGGTTTTCAGAATTATGAGGAACGAAATAAGATCAAACCAATTAAAAAAAAAAAAAGATAAAAAATAGAAATGAAGACAAAAATAAGAATAATAAATAGTGAAGAAAAAAGGCAAAGAAAAAGGGAGAGTGAAGAAAATAACAATTTCAAGAAACAAAAGGTATGCATGTTATGTCTTTATGTCTTATAAGACAGCACAGTTGCAATATCACAAATTAATCAGAGCATAATATTTTTCAGAACTGGTATCTAGATGAAACAGAACATCTCCAATAAACTGGCTGAAGTACAAACACAACTCTCAATGCCATCCAAAAATACAGCTGACTGAGCGATAATGCACAGAGACTGATCAAAGCAATTCATAGATTCAAAAATGTCTTGGACAAATTGAAAACAAATGCATATCGTGACCTCAAATTGAGATAAAACCATTTTCCTTTCAGCATCCCAGATTAACCCACTGAAAAAGAACAGTTCCCAGCATCCCTCCACCTGTCAAATACCTGTAGGCAAAATCTAAAAAGTTAGAGAAGATGTAAAAACCAGCACAGTAGGAGCCCTACAAGCAGAGTACCAAGCATACTGAATGAAATAGGAATGCTGGTCTTCAGGTGTCTCATCAGCTCAAGTTATCAGCATTACCCACAATGACATTACCAGCTTTGGAAATACTTAAGCCGTGGATGAATGTGGGCAAAAGCAGTTCAAAACTAAAAGTTCTACCATTCTCCCCACACAAAGGGCACATTTGTGAAGGCAGTTTCACTTAATAAACACTGCATCCCACCAGAATTAATTTCTGCTGTTTGTAATAATACTTTTTAGTTATCAATTAGTTGCCCTTGTTTGAAGACCTGCTTTTCACTAAAGCTTGTGTTCCTTTACAAGCGACTCCTGCAAGGTTATACTGCCAGGTCCTCCCTCTCTGGCACTTCTCATCATTCATATCTTCAAGACACTCACAAAGCAAAATGACCTAATAATCATGCAAATACAAGCTTCTACTTCTTGATAAACACACATATATACATCAACATGTTTAAACTCTTGAAATACTGTTGTACATTTTCAAATGAGAGCTGAAGAGAAAACTGAAGTCTTCAGGTGCTGAAGTGCCATTAGTCAAAGTCACGGTTGGTGAGAACTAATGGCGCCACTAGAGTCCATACATAAAGCACAATGCAGACCCATGAGGACGAGATCTTCACCCAGACAGCAGGCCATCTGCTGACCATCGTCTCGTAGGATGAGTCAGGGCTAAACAAATAAAAAATAAAAAACAATCAATTTAAAAACCACAAAGAGCTCTTCTAAATCTCAAATTCTGATGGAAGTTAAAGATAGTAATTTCTCTCACATTAAACATGGCCAATTAGATGAAACAAAATAATAAATCAGCAAAATTTGGAAAAAGAAGATTGATAAATTAGCATAGGCTTGTTTAAAAAAAGATTATGTTACCTACCCTGTAAGCATCTGTTTGTAGCATGTAGTGCTATAGATTCACATGCTCTGCATAATCCTGCTATCTGATGTTGGGTCTGGAGTGGGGCAAGGTGTTTTTCTTTGAAGAAGTGTTCTGAGTCACAAGATCGAGTGACTCCTCCTCTCGGTGATATTGCTCATGGAGATCGACTCATTTGTTAAATTGTTTTTCCTCAGGCGGGTGAGAAAGGAGTGGAAGGAAGGAAAGTTTAGGGAAAAGATGGACATGAAATGTCCAAATACATATCTGCAAATATAACCAAGTATAAATTAACTGCAACATCCACAGGTGTTCAGGGAGGAGGGAGGGTGCATACGAATCTACCACACTACCTGCTACGAACAGCTGCTTACAGGGTAAGTAACATAATCCATATGATGGTACGTGTGGCTGTAGATACACATGTTCTGCATAGACTCTAAAGCAGTGCCTCCATAATGAGGTGGCTAGTCTGTAGGAGTTGCAGTTGACTGAAAAAGTGTACACAGCACAGCCTGACCTACGTTAGCGTGTTGTGCTAGGAAATCCACACAGCAGTGTTTTCTGAATGTGTGTTGTGTAGACGAAGTAGCTGCCTTACAGATGTCAGCTATGGGAATGTTACCCACGAAAGTCATAGGAGCACCCTTTTTTCTATTAGCTCTGAGAGAAATGGGTTAAGGTCTATTGGTCTTACCATAGCAAGTATGTATGCATTTGACTATCCATCTGGTTATGCATAATTTAGATATGGGGTTACCGTTGTGTGGTGGAGAAAAAGACACCAAACGTTGCTTAGTTTTTCTAAAGTCTTAAGTTTTATGTTGACAGAACTAGAGTGTCATTAACATCCAATGTGTGATGGGCTCTTTCCACAACAGAGTCAGGTTGCAGAAAAAAAGACAGGTAATTTTGTAGACTGGTTTATGTGAAACTGAGAAACCACTTTAGGTAGAAATGTAGGGTTAGTGCGAAGGACTACTATACCTCTATGAACCTGGAAGGCTCTTCCAAGATTAGTGCTTGGAGCTCACTGACACACCAGAGTGAAGTGATTGTGACTAAGAAAGCCACTTTCCAGGAGAGGAATTGAAGTGGACATGAATAGAGTGGTTCAAAAGGGGTACCCATTAGTCTGGTGAGCACAACGTTAAGGTCCCACAATGGTGCAGGGGGTACCCTAGGTGGAATTGCCCATTTAAGGCTTTCCACGAACACCACAATCACTGGAATTCTGAACAAGGGAACATCTGTTCTGTAGATATGCAGTGATAGCTGCAAGATGTAGTCAAAAGGAAGTGTAAGCTATATTTTCTTTTTGTTAGTGGAGCAAACAATCTCGAACTGTAGCTTTCATGGGATTAATATGTTTGGGTTGGCAGTAGCATTCAAAACATTTCCATTTTGCAGCATAGCAGGCTCTAGTAGTGGGTCTACGAGCTTCCTTGAGAATTTCCATATATTCTACAGGCACGCTTAGGTAGCCAAACTATAGGACCTCAGGAGCCATATCGCAAGGTTAAGTGACTTGACTTAGGGTCTGGATGTCCGATTTGTCCTTGTTGAGTGAAAAGGTCTGGCCTGATGGGGAGCTCCTCGTGGGGGACTACTGAGAGATCCAGGAGTATGGTGACCCAAGACTGACGTGCCCAAGTGGAAGCTAAAAGGATCAGGGTGAGAGATGTTTGCCTGATCCTCCAAAACAGATATGGAATGAGAGGGGGAAGTGAAAAAGCATAGGCAAATCTCCCTGACCAATTCATCTGTACAGCGCTGCACTTGGATAGAAGGTGTGGAAACCTGAAAGCCAAGGTTGGGCATTCTGCATTTTTTGCTGTGGCAAAAAGACCTATGAGAGGAGTTTCCCACTTTCTGAAGTGTGACTGAAGGACTTGCAGGTGGAGTTCCGACTTGTAGCTGCATCCTGCTCAGCTGGTCTGCAAAGTCATTGTCCAATCCAGGCAGGGACTCCGCCACCAGGTGAATGTGGTGGTGAAGGGCCCACTTCGATATGGTCTGAGAGAGTTGTGAGAGCTGAGAAGAATGTGCCCCCCGTTCCTGTAAGTAATACATAGCTGTCATGTTGTCGGAACGATCTAAGACAACCTTGTGAGACAGGTGAGGAAGGAAGACTTTCAGAGCTAGGAATACCACCTGAAGCTCCAAATCGTTGATGTGTAGGGACTGGTGATTGGCATCCCAAAGGATCTGCACTGCCAGACCTTGAAGATGAGCGCCCCACCTGGTCTGTAATAAATCCATGGTCATTGTGATGTTAGGCACATGGTCTAGAAAAGGTAGCCTTTTCAAAAGGTTGTTGATGCTCCACCATTGCAGAGAACAGTGAGTGTGGAGGTCTAACACCACCAAATCTTCCAGATGGCACGGTGATTAAGCCCACTGGTGAGACAAGGATTGCAATAGGAGACGCATGTGAAGTTTGGCATTGGGAACTATTGCGATGCAAGAGGCCATCATCACCAATGGACACATATTGGTCTTGATTGCATAGGACTGGTTTTCCTGAAACTTAGGGAGAAGGGTCTGGGAATTCTGGGCGGGTGTGGGTTGGGATATGTCTGTATTGAGAATGGCCCCTAAGTAAGGTTGAACCCGCAGGGGCTGAAGGTGGAATTTGGGAATGTTGCAAGTGAAACCCAGACTTTGACAGAGATACACTGTTAACTGCATATAGTGTTGGCACTGATGTAACATGTTGGTTTTTATAAGACAGTCCAAATAGGGAAAGAAGTGAACTTTCTGCCTTCTCAGGTGTGCTGCGACCACTGCTACGCATATTGTGAATACCCTGGGAGCTGTGGTGACTTCAAAGAGAAGGACACTGAACTGGTAATGTTTGCCTGCAATGACAAACCTTAAGAATTTTCTGTTTGCAGGGTGTAGTGGTTATGTGGAAATAGGCATCCTTTAGGTATAAAGCTGTCATAACGTCACCTTACTGTGACAGAGGGATGACATCTTGAAGGGTAACCACGTGGAAGTGCTCGGGAGAATGTACTTTTGAGGGGCCCAAGGTCGAGTATGGGCCTGGGAGAGCTGTCCTTTGAGAAGGAGGGCTTGGACTTCTTGTTTGAGAAGGGTTAAGTGTCTCTGAGATAGTCTGTGAGTACAAGGGGGAATATTGGAAGGGGTAGTGATGCGCTCCAGACAATAAACATGTTGTATAATGGCAGGGACCCTTTGGTCTGTGGTGATGGTGTCCCAGATGCAGTAAAGATGCTGAAGTCTTCCGCCAGCAGGTATTAAATGATCGGAAGATGGAGGTAGCCACTGCTTGGCCGTGGAGGAGGAGCCATGTGAGACAGTGACTTTCCCTCTCCCTTTGTGGGAAGATCACCTATAGGAACCTCGGTAGAAGCCTCCTGTGTAAATTGACTGAGAATATCTGGGAAGTAATACTGACGCGTTTGAGGTTGATGATTTATATGAACCCCTAAAGCTAGGGTGGGGAAATGAACCTTACTTTATGTGGAGTGGTTTATAAGGCACCCATAGCCTCAGCAGTGTCAGTGTCCTTTTTTAGCTTGTCCAATGTGGTGTCAACTTGTGGCCCAAAGAGATGCTCTTTGTTGAAGGGTATATTGGGTTCTGCCTGCTGGACTTCAAGTTTGAAAGGGCGCACCTAATAGAATTATTAGAGATGGTCTGGCACTCAGAGACAATTTGCTGACTAATTTTCCGATTGTTCCTCTGAAAGAAACTGCAAGAGCTCCTCCATTTCATCCCAGGACAAAGTCTTGGGAATTGGCTATCCACCAATGGTTTGTGCCCTGTGTCGCTACACTTTTACCAGCTGCATCAATGCATTTACTCTCTTTCTCAGGGGGAGGAGAGTCCACAGTGGCTTGACTATTAGTCCATTTACAGGGTGTCACTACCACAATAGAATCGGATGGTACCTGTGGCCTGACGAACACCAGGTCAGAAGGGGCCGCTTTGTATTTTTTGTCCATTGTGATGTAATGATGCGTGAACGGACAGGCTCTTTGAAGATATTGTCAGCAGGGCGAAGCATGCCAGGGAGCATGTGGAGGTACTAAGTATCTCTCTGGGTGGTCACTAGTGTGCCAAATTGGAAATCCTGTTCATAGGATCCTTATGCAGCTCTAAATTATGAAAAGCGGCTGCCTTGGTGACTACTTGCTGGCAGGAAGTAGCGTCCCCTGGTGGTGCGGGGCCTGCGGGGTAGAGGTCAGGATTATTGGACGGAATGGGATCAGGTTAATATGTATCCCAAGGGTCAGTGTCATCTGGAGGGGTTTCTAAACCACCAGTGTAAGAGTGGGGAGGGGGGCGGGGGGGCAGGGGAACCCTGTGGAGTGTAATCCCCCCTGTATGGGTGAGGTAGGGAAAGCTGGAGGGGAAGGGTGGTGGCATTGTGGACGAGGAGGTGGTGGAGGAAGATGAGGTGTGGGAGAAGGAGGGCTAGTAGCCTTGTCCTCTGTTCATTTTTTGAAATGTACAGGAATGTCCAGAGCCTCTTGAAACAAACGTTTTAGTTTAGGGAGGAAGGAATGGCAATAATCCGACCTGTGCCCTCCTGCCTCCGGAGCCTACGTTGACCACATTTTCTCCAGTATGGGCTCGATTGGAGATGGGCTGGTGGAAGACTGGCCAGAGTCTCTGGTTTCCGATGGTTTCAGCTCAGAGTCTTTTGGTGTGAAGGTCTTTAAGGGTTTGGGATTGGTCGGCAATGAAGAAGGGGATTGCGGCTGTCGGATCAGTCCTGAGGTCTGGATCAATATGGACACGATCCCTATGTGCAACACTGTAGAGGTCGACGCCTATGTGGCGTCTTTGGCCTTCGGGGCCCCTTTCTGCACTGAGTTCGTAGGCGGGGCGCCAAAGTAGATTTACAGTGCCGACGAAGGCTGGATGGCAGTGGCGGACCGGTGACCTCAAAGACAGGCTGGAAAGTGTTTCTGGAGACCTTATGTGGGACAGGAGGGGCCATAGTACACGCTGAGTGGAGGTCACCTTGTGGCTTTCAATGTTGAATTTGACAACAGACTCAGAACTGTACTGGATAGAAAGGACCGCCTCCTCCTGCTCCGGTTCTGAGTATGCTCCTCGCCGAAGAAGTCCGGGATGACGTCCAGCGTATGCTGGGCCATTTCCAGCTCATAAGCATGTCAGTCCCAAAGTGTCTTTTTCAAACGGAACGACGTGCAAGCGTCGCAGTTGGCCTTGTAATGGTCCAGTGAAAGGCACAGGTTGCACACGAGGTGTTGCACAGTGTACGGGAACTTGGAGTGACAGAAACGGAATTGAGTTCGTTCCATCAGGGAAACGTTTCTCTCTGTGCCAGAGCCATGTGGAAGGTAGGCTTGAGTGGGCGCTGGCACCCCGAAAGGTGATCAGATGGAGTCCAAACCAACAAGAGCACTAAGATGGAAGAAGCACAAACAATACAATACAGTCGATAAAGGTAAGAAAAAGATTGGAAGTTCTGAACCAAAGAGTCGATAGATGGAGTAGAGGCACACACATTCGAACCCGATGGCAGAGTGAAAACAATCTAATAAAGGAGTTGATGCCCATGCGCAATATCACAGAGAGGAGGAGTCACTAGATCTCGTAACTTGCAACACTTCTTCAAAGAAATACAACCTACACTACTCCAGACCCAACATTAGATGGCAGGAGTATGCAAAACAAGTGTATTTACAGCCACACATGCCATCAAACAAGTGTTTTCACCAAAGGGGGACTGTGACCTTGAAACTACTAACTTCTTGATTCTGCAACATACACAATATGTTTTGAAGCGCTGACTATCTTCGAACAAATTAATGGTAAAAAGGCTGCAAGCGGTCTATGTCCACAATTAGTTTGGGCAACAAAAGGAATACGTAGCAGTTAAACGAAAGAAGACTTCTGGTTTAACAGTTTACAGTGGCTCATATGGAACCTTCCTCATCCTTTAACAGATGACTAGTCATTCCACAAGTTTGAAGAAATGTGGGCACAAAATAGTGAGAGGACAACTAAGGAGGAAATATAGCCTAACTGAGTGTTCTAATCTAGACTGGATGTCACAGTGAGAAAGAAAACGTTCTCCTTTGCATGTTTGCATTAACCTACCTTGCAAAAGAACAAGAACTGTTTCCTACACTCCGCAAATATATTCCGGTTTGTCTATACTGTGTTTGCAGTTCCTAAGCCTTGCTCCTTTAGGCACCTCGCCCTGGACTCTGGAATTTTTCACAACCTTCCATCTCATTCAGAATCCGTATTTTTGCTGTAAGAGGAGCAAACTGCCTTTATAGTTATTCTGTTACTCTTAATAGGTTCATTCTCATTTTCAGTTGGTGGGTGTCCCTGTGAACAAGTAAATGGCACTAGAAATTTCTTGTAAGTTTGCTGATAAGAGTTTTGCCCACTGGCACTTCACACACATACTTGTTTCATACGAAGCAACCTAACATCCCTGCATGGGTGGTCACACCACTGAAGAAGGATCAAACCAGTGGACTAGACTCAGTCAAGATGGGGCCACCAGGATGACTAAGCACCCTGAGGCCTATATGTTTTTTTGACGAATCTTGGGTCATGTTTACAAGTGGGTAGCTACGTTCTGATACCTGTGCAAACGTGTATGCATAGAAACCGGAATTACAAGTAGTGTGGTAATAATCACACCTTCGCAGTCCCCCGCCCCTCCCCCGATACCTTTCTGGCATTTCTAACCTGCTGAACTGTATCAAGGAAGAGGCTTGCAAAATAAGGCAAAACATGCGGAATTCGGAGTGTTAAATACCGATTCTGCAAGTTATGCCTCATTTGCTAGTTAAAAAGGTGGAATATGAGATTTATACTACATGTGGTGAATACCTTGCTCCAGGGTAATGGCATTTACCGTATGTGGTAAGCACCTCACCTATTCCACCTAACCTGTAATGAGGGCCTGTAGGAAGTTGGCTCTGTATGCACTATTTCAAAGTAAGGAATAGTATGCACAGAGTCCAAGGGTTCCCCTTAGAGGTAAGATAGTGGCAAAAAGAGATAATACCAATGCTCTATTTTGTGGTAGTGTGGTCGAGCAGTAGGCTTATCAAAGGAGTAGTGTTAAGCATTTGTTGTACATACACACAGGCAATAAATGAGGAACACACACTCAGAGACAATTCCAGGCCAATAGGTTTTTGTATAGAAAAATATATTTTCTTAGTTTATTTTAAGAACCACGGGTTCAAATTTTACATGTAATACTTTGCATGAAAGGTATTGCAGGTAAGTACTTTAGGAACTTTGAATAATCACAATAGCATATATACTTTTCAAGTAAAACACATATAGCTATTTTAAAACTAGACAGTGCAATTTTCACAGTTCCTAGGGGAGGTAAGTAATTGTTAGTTCTTGCAGGTAAGTAAACCACCTACGGGGTTCAAATTGGGGTCCAAGGTAGCCCACCGTTGGGGGTTCAGAGCAACCCCAAAGTTACCACACCAGCAGCTCAGGGCCGGTCAGGTGCAGAGTTCAAAGTGGTGCCCAAAACACATAGGCTTCAATGGAGAAGGGGGTGCCCCGGTTCCAGTCTGCCAGCAGGTAAGTACCCGCGTCTTCGGAGGGCAGACCAGGGGGGTTTTGTAGGGCACCGGGGGGGACACAAGTCAGCATAAAAAGTACACCCTCAGCAGCACGGGGCGGCCGGGTGCAGTGTGCAAACAAGAGTCGGGTTTTCTATTGGATTCAATGGGAGACCAAGGGGTCTCTTCAGCGATGCAGGCAGGCAAGGGGGGGGCTCCTCGGGGTAGCCACCACCTGGGCAAGGGAGAGGGCCTCCTGGGGGTCACTCCTGCACTGGAGTTCCGATCCTTCAGGTCCTGGGGGCTGCGGGTGCAGAGTCTTTTCCAGGCGTCGGGATCAGAGAGTCAGACAGTCGGGGTCAGGGGGAGCCTCGGGATTCCCTCTGCAGGCGTCGCTGTGGGGGCTCAGGGCGGACAACTTTGGTTACTCACAGTCTCGGAGTCGCCGGGGAGTCCTCCCTGTAGCGTTGTTTCTCCACCAGTCGAGTCGGGTTCGCCGGGTGCAGTGTTGCAAGTCTCACGCTTCTGGCAGGAAATGCTGTTGTCTTTAAGTTGCTTCTTTGGAAACAAAGTTGCAGTCTTGGGTGAACAGGGCCGCTGTTCTCGGGAGTTTTTTGGTCCTTTTAGAGCAGGGCAGTCCCCTGAGGATTCAGAGGTCGCTGGTCCTGGGGAAAGCATCGCTGGAGCAATTTTCTTCCGAAGGGGGGAGACGGGCCGGTAGAGCTGGGGCCAAGGCAGTTGGTATCTCAGTCTTCTCTGCAGGGTTTTTCAGCTCAGCAGTCCTCTTCTTCTTAGGTTGCAGGAATCCGCTTTCCTAGGTTCAGGGGAGCCCCTAAATACAGAATTTAGGGATGTGTTTAGGTCAGGGAGGGCAGTAGCCAATGGCTACTAGCCCTGAGGGTGGCTACACCCTCTTTGTGCCTCCTCCCAAGGGGAGGGGGTCACATTCCTATCCCTATTGGGGGGATCCTCCATCTGCAAGATGGAGGATTCCTAAAAGTCAGAGTCACTTCAGCTCAGGTTGCCTTAGGGGCTGTCCTGACTGGTCAGTGACTCCTCCTTGTTTTTCTCATTATCTCCTCCGGCCTTGCCGCCAAAAGTGGGGCCGTGGCCGGAGGGGGCGGGCAACTCCACTAGCTGGAATGCCCTGTGGCACTGGAACAAAGGGGGTGAGCCTTTGAGGCTCAACGCCAGGTGTTACAGCTCCTGCAAGGGGGAGGTGATAGCATCTCCACCCAGTGCAGGCTTTGTTACTAGCCACAGAGTGAAAAAGGCACTCTCCTCATGTGGCCAGCAACATGTCTCGAGTGTGGCAGGCTGCTAGAACCAGTCAGCCTACACAGGTAGTTGGTTAAGGTTTCAGGGGGGACCTCTAAGGTGCCCTCTGGGGTGTATTTTACAATAAAATGTACACTGGCATCAGTGTGCTTTTATTGTGCTGAGAAGTTTGATACCAAACTTCCCAGTTTTCAGTGTAGCCATTATGGTGCTGTGGAGTTCGTGTTTGACAGACTCCCAGACCATATACTCTTATGGCTACCCTGCACTTACAATGTCTAAGGTTTGGCTTAGACACTGTAGGGGCACAGTGCTCATGCACTGGTGCCCTCACCTATGGTATAGTGCACCCTGCCTTAGGGCTGTAAGGCCTGCTAGAGGGGTGACTTATCTATACTGCATAGGCAGTGTGAGGTTGCCATGGCACCCTGAGGGGAGTGCCATGTCGACTTACTCGTTTTGTCCTCACCAGCACACACAAGCTGGCAAGCAGTGTGTCTGTGCTGGGTGCGGGGTCCCCAGGGTGGCATAAGATATGCTGCAGCCCTTACAGACCTTCCCTGGCATCAGGGCCCTTGGTACCAGGGGTACCAGTTACAAGGGACTTACCTGGATGCCAGGGTGTGCCAATTGTGAAAACAAAAGTACAGGTTAGGGAAAGAACACTGCTGCTGGGGCCTGGTTAGTAGGCCTCAGCACACTTTCAAGTCAAAACATAGCATCAGCAAAGGCAAAAAGTCAGGGGGTAGCCATGCCAAGGAGGCATTTCCTTACAGGGCCTATGTGTATAGAAAGACACACAACCAAACCTGCATCAGAATATCCCCTAAGGAATCTGCCCCCTAGTTAAAATACAAAGAGAGCTTGGTGTTCAATAAGTTGTGAAATAATTTCTAGGTGGATAGCAATTAGACTTGCAGATGGACAGAAGCGTTCCTGGAGTATTCTCTACTCATGTGAGGATGAGACATGCCTGCATCAGGAGGACTGTTTTGGGGTAGTTGCTAGTCACAGTATGAGACACCAGCAGGAGCAAGCCCTGATGCAATGTCACATTACCACAGTCAATACCAGCCAGCAGAGAAGCGGGGGAATGGGTGCCTCCTTTTCCTTGACATACAAGAGGGCTGTGGTGATGCCTGTGTGGCGACTAGCACTCTGATTCGAACCACTGAAGCATTTCAGTAGTAAGGAAAGTTCCCTGAGCTCCAACATATTTATATGAAAGCATGTATCAGATTTGTCCCACAAAACACTGATGGAGCTCACAAGGTGCTCTCCACTTGGACTCTGAATAGTGGGTGGTAAGTGCAAGCTGCAGCAGGATGAAGCATGTCGTCAAGAGGTTAGAACCAAGAGGCTAACATTCCAAGGATGGACTGTCTGGGATAAACTTTGAATGGTCATCACACAGCTGTCGCCAATTTCTCTCCAAATGAGTTGCAGGTAAGGCATGTTGATCTTTGGCTCAGAAAGTACCTTTCGACAGAATGATTCCTGCTGGGTGTTGATGTCTCAGTGAACAGTGTTTGCATAGCCTTGGCTGTGATGGCATGCAGTGCCTATTTGGTTGCAGGTCCTTGTGGTTTTCCCTACCTGACAAGTGGCCAGATCTCCCAGATAAACCGCCTTCTAAGGATAACAGTCTAGAAGCCTCTTTCATTATCGTTACAATAGCAGACTGTGCAAGACCAGTGTAGCAGCTGAATCCAGCAGGACTGGTGTCCTGGGATGAAATACTGTAGCCAGTGGTACCTACAATATTGATGTTAGAAAACAGGAAGCAGCAATGGAGTTACCAGTCTTTACTGTCATCTCAAGGAAGAATCGGAAGATTCTATTAGAATTACATGGCAAAACCTGCATTCAGGTTTCCAAAACCTTGTCCTACAAGTCAATTAATTTGATTTGTCCACCAGGCTGTACGCAACGCCAAAGGGAGGAGCACCCTTGAGAAATACTACTGAGAGCCCTTGTGGCTATGCCAAGAATACTACCAGGTTGTAGGCAGAAAGAGAAGGTGGCAGGTGCACATCTCTAAAGAGGTTAGTGGTCCAAAGACACTACTGTGCTGGGTCGTACATTTGTTTTTTTTCCATTGAGGCTTTCTGCTCACTGAATTTATGTTGCCTTCCATTCCAACTTCTACATGCCCAGTATATAAGCTAGATTCAACTGCAGGCACAGAAGAGGATTCTAGAGATGGGCTTACTAGATCAAACTGAGTTAGTGATAGATATCACTGGATTTAAAAGGCTCCAGAGTAAAAGGAGAGGACTGCAACTTATTCACTTGACCTGTGCCCAAGGAAGGAGGAAGGCTCTGTCTCTGGATAGAAGATACTAGCAACATCTCACTAAGTTGAAGATCGTGATATAAACCTTTGGTGCGACAGCAAAAAGCGACAGACGCATAGTGGTGGAGCCCCACTTGTTTCTGTGTTGCAATGACCTGTGACCACAGGTGCTCTCTGGCGCAAGTTAACTTGTACCATGGTGGGATACAATGGGACTTTGTATCTCTAATTAAAAAAATGTTTACGTCACGACCAGCTTTTGGTGAGGAGGGAGGGTGCATGTAAATCTACAGCACTACATGCTACGAACAGATGCATTCAGGGTAAGTAACATTTTCCATTCGTAGCATGTAGCTGAATACACATCACAATCCACCCTGCCGTGCCTGCTTTGGAAGATGGCTGACTTGCATAGTTTAGCACACACAACAAAAAATTGGTTTGCCTTATGGACATGCATAGCTTTCTTAATATTTTATGAGTACCTGTGTAACCACTAGCATGTATTAACAGGAAGAAATGGGTAGGCAGCTCAATAGTCTGATTAAGATGGAATGAAGGGACTCATTTAGGTAAGAATTTGAGATTAGTCCAAAGGACTACTCTGTCCTTGTGTACCTGAGTGAATGGTTCCTGAATAGTCAGTGCTGGTAACTCGCTAATGCACCTAAGCGAAGAGAGGTACAAGAACAGCTAACTTCCTTGAAAGGAACTGTCAATGGCATGACTGGTGAGGTTTAAAGGGTCGTCCCATTAACCTGGTAAGAACTACAGTAAGTTTCTAGATGGGTGCTGGAGTTGTTCTTGGGGATATCAACCTTTTACAACCCCTCATGAATGCCTTTATTACAAGAAACCTAAAAAGGGATGAGCGTTCCCTGTTCTGCATGTATGAAGCTACAGTTGCTCTATCAAGTCCTCAAAGTGTGTGCTAGAGGTGCCTCTTGAAGATGTAAAAGGTAGAAAACTATGTCCTATACCCTAAACTCTGAAGGGGCCTAGTTCCTTACAGATGCAGTAGCGGACAAAACATTTACAATTTCCATTTTGCTGATTATCAGGTACATGTGGTAGGTCTACAGTCCTCTCTCAAGATAGCCATAACTCCTCTGGGTGGTGAAGGTATCCAAACTATAAGTCAGGTGCCAGATCGCTATATTCAGCTGTTTAGGGTTTGAGTGCCTGATTATCCTTTGCGGTAAAGTGACTAGCAGCATATAGTCACAAGGTGCCTGGCCCATTTTGGTGCCGCTAGAATGAAGGTCACAAAGACCTGTTATAATTTGGTCACTATGTTGAGTGGGAGAGGTGGAAAAGCATAGACCACTTTTTCCATAGTAAAGTGCACATGGATTACATGGGTACAGGGAGGTGGTTCGGGCATTTTGCATTTTCTTGAGTGGCGAAAAGGTCGATAGTTTGGATTATCCATCTGTGAAAGTACCTTTGAGGGCATGTGGATGGAGTTTCCACTCATGGGCTTGTCACTGCATACTGCCTGGCAGGTCTGCAAAGTCGTCGTCAAACATTTGGTTAACTGTAGGTCACTTTAAACTTCAGTTCCCTCCTTGATATTAATATCAAAGACCTACCTGCAAAAGTGGGATTGAGCCAGCCTGGTAATATTAGATGTACCGGGTTAAAAGAAGCATGTCACACATCAGTGTGGGTGAGAGTCCTTTTGAAAAACAAAGACAATTTTATAGGGAACAGGTTGCGTAAATGTTTTCAGAAGAAGGCACCTTCTTAATATTTATGTTAATTTTTGAGAAAGTTGAGGTACGTTGTAGGAAGTTGGCTCTGTATGCACTATTTCAAAGTAAGGAATAGTATGCACAGAGTCCAAGGGTTCCCCTTAGAGGTAAGATAGTGGGAAAAAGAGATAATACTAATGCTCTATTTTGTGGTAGTGTGGTCGAGCAGTAGGCTTATCAAAGGAGTAGTGTTAAGGATTTGTTGTACATACACACAGGCAATAAATGAGGAACACACACTCAGAGACAATTCCAGGCCAATAGGTTTTTGTATAGAAAAATATATTTTCTTAGTTTATTTTAAGAACCACAGGTTCAAATTCTACATGTAATATCTCATTTGAAGGTATTGCAGGTAAGTACTTTAGGAACTTTGAATAATCACAATAGCATATATACTTTTTACATAAAACACATATAGCTATTTCAAAAGTGGACACAGTGCAATTTTCACAGTTCCTAGGGGAGGTAGGCTATTGTAAGTTCTTGCAGGTAAGTAAACCACCTACGGGGTTCAAATTGGGGTCCAAGGTAGCCCACCGTTGGGGGTTCAGAGCAACCCCAAAGTTACCACACCAGCAGCTCAGGGCCGGTCAGGTGCAGAGTTCAAAGTGGTGCCCAAAACACATAGGCTTCAATAGAGAAGGGGGTGCCCCGGTTCCAGTCTGCCAGCAGGTAAGTACCCGCGTCTTCGGAGGGCAGACCAGGGGGGTTTTGTAGGGCACCGGGGGGGGTGGGGGGGGGGGGGACAAGTCAGCACAAAAAGTACACCCTCAGCAGCACGGGGGTGGCCGGGTGCAGTGTGCAAACACACGTCAGGTTTTCAATAGGTTTCAATGAGAGACCAAGGGGTCTCTTCAGCGATGCAGGCAGGCAAGGGGGGGGGGGGGGGGCTCTTCGGGGTAGCCACCACCTGGGCAAGGGAGAGGGCCTCCTGGGGGTCACTCCTGCACTGGAGTTCCGATCCTTCAGGTCCTGGGGGCTGCGGGTGCAGGGTCTTTTCCAGGCGTCGGGATTTTGGATTCAGACAGTCGCGGTCAGGGGGAGCCTCGGGATTCCCTCTGCAGGCGTCGCTGTGGGGGCTCAGGGGGGACAACTTGGGTTACTCACAGTCTTGGAGTCGCCTGGGGGTCCTCCCTGTAGCGTTATTTCTTCACCAGTCGAGTCGGGGTCGCCGGGTGCAGTGTTGCAATTCTCACGCTTCTGGCGGGGATTGCAGGGGTCTTTAAAGCTGCTCCTCTGGAAACAAAGTTGCAGTCTTTGTTGAACAGGGCCGCTGTTCTCTGGAGTTTCTTGGTCTTTTTAGAGCAGGGCAGTCCTCTGAGGATTCAGAGGTCGCTGGCCCTGGGGAAAGCGTCGCTGGAGCAGTTTTCTTCCGAAGGGGGGAAGACAGGCCGTTAGGGCTGGGGCCAAAGCAGTTGGTTTCTCCGTCTTCTCTGCAGGGTTTTTCAGCTCAGCAGTCCTCTTCTTCTTAAGTTGCAGGAATCTGAGTTCCTAGGTTCTGGGGAGCCCCTAAATACTGAATTAAGGGGTGCGTTTAGGTCTGGGAGGGCAGTAGCCAATGGCTACTGTCCTTGAGGGTGGCTACACCCTCTTTGTGCCTCCTCCCTGAGGGGAGTGGGGCACATCCCTAATCCTATTGGGGAATCCTCCATCTGCAAGATGGAGGATTTCTAAAAGTCAGTCACCTCAGCTCAGGACACCTTAGGGGCTGTCCTGACTGGCCAGTGACTCCTCCTTGTTTTTCTCATTATCTCTCCTGGACTTGCTGCCAAAAGTGGGGGTTGGATCCAGGGGGCGGGCATCTCCACTAGCTGGAGTGCCCTGGGGCATTGTAACACGAAGCTTGAGCCTTTGAAGCTCACTGCTAGGTGTTACAGTTCCTGTAGGGGGGAGGTGGGAAGCACCTCCACCCAGAGCAGGCTTTGTTTCTGTCCTCAGAGAGCACAAAGGCTCTCACCGCATGGGGTCAGAAACTCGTCTCTCAGCAGCAGGCTGGCACAGACCAGTCAGTCCTGCACTGAACAATTGGGTAAAATACAGGGGGTATCTCTAAGATGCCCTCTGTGTGCACTTTTGAATAAATCCAACACTGGCATCAGTGTGGGTTTATTATTCTGAGAAGTTTGATACCAAACTTCCCAGTATTCAGTGTAGCCATTATGGAGCTGTGGAGTTCGTTTTTGACAGACTCCCAGACCATATATTCTTATGGCTACCCTGCACTTACAATGTCTAAGGTTTTGCTTAGACACTGTAGGGGCATAGTGCTCATGCACCTATGCCCTCACCTGTGGTATAGTGCACCCTGCCTTAGGGCTGTAAGGCCTGCTAGAGGGGTGACTTACCTATGCCACAGGCAGTGTGAGGTTGGCATGGCACCCTGAGGGGAGTGCCATGTCGACTTAGTCATTTTCTCCCCACCAGCACACACAAGTTGGCAAGCAGTGTGTCTGTGCTGAGTGAGGGGTCCCTAGGGTGGCATAAGACATGCTGCAGCCCTTAGAGACCTTTCCTGGCATCAGGGCCCTTGGTACCAGGGGTACCAGTTACAAGGGACTTACCTGGGTGCCAGGGTTGTGCCAATTGTGGAAACAATGGTACATTTTAGGTGAAAGAACACTGGTGCTAGGGGCCTGGTTAGCAGGGTCCCAGCACACTTCTCAGTCAAGTCAGCATCAGTATCAGGCAAAAAGCGGGGGGTAACTGCAACAGGGAGCCATTTCCTTACATACGTTCTATTTATTTCCCCCTCCCCACTTTTTAGGTTAAAAGTCTGACCTTGGATGCGCAGATTTCAGACTGGGAGTCAGAGCCTCAATGCCTTTTGGCCGGAGAGGGCATCAAGGTGGAGCGTGTCTCCAAGCCCCTCAGTAGATGGTGACTCAGCTTACAGCTTTGTGTCCGTGCCAACCAGGGATGTAGGGCAGTGGTGGACCGGAGGCCTTTTTCCTAGACGGTTCTGGGCTGACTGACCGACTCTCTTGGAGAAATGCTGTCCTTCTGTGGAAAGCTGTTTTTGAGGATGGGTCTTACCGCTTCGCTGGGAGTGGTATTGACAGACGTTGGTGTTTCTTTGTCAATGTTTCCGCCGGTGTAGACTTCATTGGATACTGTCTAGGATTGCGCATGTGTTTAGCTGCTGGGTGGTCACATCTTCTCTTCCTCAATGTTGAGCAGGTCCTGTTTTGGAAAATGTCTGGAGTGTCTGGTCTTCTTGCACAGGAAACTGAGACGTATATTGCACTTCGACTCCTTGTGTTCAGGAGAAAGACTGAGTTTACAGACCTCACGATGATTGGCCTAGAGATACTTACGATGTGGATGCACTCGGAAAGGAGTACACTCCCATCTCTCGACATTATCCTCAGTAAATGAAAAGAGGTAGCACTAGCCACCATGTAACTAATTGAACCATTTGTCTGTGTTCCAATTTCAGACAGCAAAAGTTTTCGATTTCATCGGAACCAACACATAGAAGCAAGGCCCGAAGTCACTGCAAGCAAATGCGTTGGTCTCGGAGCCGTAGCTAAACACATCAGAACCCGATGTCAGAAAGAAAAAAAAATCTAAAGGTGAAGTCTGTGTCCATGCGCATTGTGGACTAAGGAAGGAGTCACAACAATGCCTACACTGATGGAAGGATAAAGCCAACATATTTTAGTTCTGTTAGCCACAAAAAGAATATTGTTGAAAAGGTGCAAGATGAGACAAACCCTACATATTTCAATTTTGAATAATGTGTTGAAAAGCCAGACCCATGCAAGCCTGAATGTTCAGGCAGCTCTAGTACACTGTTAACTAACTGAAAGTTTAATGAAAGGCAGACAACAAACTCATCTGTATTTAAAAATATATTTCACACATGCAATCATAATGTTTCATTGTTGAGTACTTAAAAGTGCAAAACACAACACAAATAAATGGGGAACTAGTTCCTCGCAACCAAAAACGGGATTGCAAACATACATGCAACTGCCATAAAAATAGGGAAAAAGTACCTTTGGACACTACTGGCAGCGCAGAGGTGATAAAACTTGCAGACTTATGCATCACTCTGCACCATTTATAAACATAGCTCATTCTGTCAGTACACTTGTCCCAACTATACTTGCTGACAGGATAAATGGGCATATCAAACACATACCTGTACCAGTTGGTGAGGGTCATCATTATGTAAAGTGATGCCAAGAACAGCATGAAGTGAAAGAAGGAATAACTGTAAGTCACACCATCCTTTTCATTATCCACAGCACGATGGCCCTCATCACCATCATCCACCGAACCGTCGTTCCTACTCACACCATCTTCTATTAATGTAGCCTCATCACTAGTCAGGGTCAGTTTATTCACCTGGCTGTTTGTTGAAGTACGGATGCTGTGTAACAAGAAGGGAGAAAATATCACATTTCAGAATGAACAGAGTTGGAAGTTTACTATTCAAGGATTCTATCCACAGAAGCCTAGATCGAACAGAAGCACCATAACCAACCTTCAATGTTTTGGTAAGCTGGAATAGAGCATTCTTACATTTAGCAGTTCACCCCACCTTTTTTTTATTATATGTATTTTAAAATTGCTGCATGATGTCATTTCCAGAGGAGGATACATACAACCTAGGGAAGCAATGATTTAGGACTGCCTACATTCTCAGTGGGCACAATTCACCCTGCGCAAGCAGTCGTAAGCGAACGCCCACACAAAATTGTCACACTGTGTACACAGCGCAAGCACATCTACAATCACCAGTACTCGCCATATATTTCTATACGCAGGCAATTGATCAAGGGGTACTAGTGAACCATTTTAAATGGCTTGCATGAGTTGATTACTATAAAAATCCAGAAAGAATTGTGGAAGGTGACAAGGTAATGATCACAATGCTTCCAGGTACTGTATTTTGGAACCTGTCTCTCAGCGCCTCACAGTTTCAATGAGACATAAACATCAGTGCCATAAGACTACCATTGGAATGCAACCAAACTTAATGTATGCATAAGATATTGAGACGAGCCTGGTGTCTGCCTAAGGTAGGTAAGTGGATAAAGCTTGGCGGTGTCAGAAAAACGCCAGAAGAGGTAGCTAGTCACTAAAGTTATTATCAGAATTCACCTATTCCCCTGTAAGAAATGCACAATTTAGAAGCCCCATCTGGTTACAAGTAAAGCAAGCCAAAGTAGATGGCAGCCAGTCAGGATTTAATTTATTATCGAACAATGCTGCAAGCACCGCACATGCTTCGTGATTAATCTACAATATGTGCCAACACACTTAGACGAGTAACCCTTTCTAGACAGGCTTTATTCTCGTGCAATCAAGGAGGCTTTTGGCTATTTTAAAATAATTTCAAAATAATTATACAAGTTAGAGTATGTGTTAACAGTTGCAAACATTCAGCCCACGTTCTGATCTGTATAAACTGTCTGAGTTTTTTAATTAATCTATTGATAACTTATATTTCAATGTAATACAATATTAATATTTAACGATAATAACCATGTTTAAACTTCATGAGGAGAAATACGTAGTGTCATTAAATAAACTATTTTTCTCTTTTTCAATACATGTGACTGAGTAATTGAGAATGAAACCAAATTTCATGGTTTTCATATCACATCTTGTGGCTTCATACACTTCTTTATTGAACACAGCACAGTTTTACTCATCAAGTTTGACTTTGCATTCAGTGGCAGACCCTCTGGCCACAGTCTCTGGATATCTTTCAAACCTCTTAAGCCTGGGCGACCTTCCTGCTCTTTGTCGAGGCATTCAACGCTGCAACTCACTTGAAAGAGCACCAGAACCAGTGACTGTTCTGAACATGCTTGACAATCTTAAGGAAAAAAGCTACAGACAGCAGATTCGCAGGACGTTGGAGGCTTGGTACTATGTTACAAAGTACTTCACAGAAGAGTTTTTTTTATGTTTGGGAAATCTATGAATGTAAGAGTGCAACTGGAAACATCCAATTAGAGAGAAAAACAGTTCCAGAACCTTTTCACATTTAATTCCAAAACAGCCTCCTCAACACATTTGAAGAATGCCAGCAGACTCAATAGATTCCAGGAGGTGGACTGTCTAGTTCCTGGTCAGCCTAAAGAATTTGTACTCATTTACTAGGGTAGGGACCGTTAAACCTGTCAACCTTAGGGTGGACTTTGCTTGCTTGCCTCCCATTTGTCTGGATTTTTGCTCTGTTGCCTTTGAAATCTGTGCAGTTTACCACTTCTAACCAGTGCTAAAGTGCATGCGCTCACTCCCTTAAACATGCTTTGATTGGCATATACCTGACTGCCATACTACATTTACATGCAAGACCCTTGTAGAGTGGTATACCATATACCCAGAGCCTGTAGTTTAATTGCTTCCAGTGGGCCTGCAGCACTTATCGTGCCACCCACTTATGTGGCACCTTAAAACTTGTCCCAGGCCTGCCATTGCAGCCTGAAGGCAGTGTCCCACTGCCATGTCGACTTGGCATTTAAAACCCCTTGCCAAGCCTTAAACTCCCCTTTTATATATGTCACCCCAACAATAGGCCCAAAGTAGCCCATAGGGCAGGGTTGTGTATACTCTACAAGGGTCTTGCATGTAAATTTAACATATCCTAGCAGTGAAAAACTCCCAAATTTGTTTTCTCACTACTGAGAGGCCTAGCCCTCCCAGGGGTAACATTGGGTATTCCTTATTAAAATTAATCATCTAATTTCTAAACCAGAGGTGGTGGATAAGGATAAGTTACTTACCTGTAAATCCTAGTTCTCTTCCCGGGGTATCCTCATCAAAGTCATAAACATTGAATGTTCCCGCCCTTGCGCGGGGACCCCGGAGCATATATAAAATACACACATATAAAGTATTAAATATGCATGAAAAATATATATATAGCATTTTTAGTAGACATATTTTTCATACTAAACTCATATATACATGTGTAAAACAGCAATGCAGGCTATAATCATAAACAGGCTAAAATGCTTTATTTCTCTGAAGTTTTTTTTTTTTTTTTTTGATCTTCATAAAATTACAATAGAGAATAAATATCTACCCAAGCCCCAAAACTGGGCTTAGGGCAATAAGCAGTAGTAATCACTAGAGAAAAAGAGAAAAAAACTACATTGAAAAACAATGGAGCATTCTTAGCCAATAGGCTGCATGCAGGTTAACACAGGAGAACCATAAAAACTTTGGCACCGTGCCTTTAAGACCCTGAGCACCTCCAGTATCCCAACATGCCTCAGGGGTGAAGGAGAGGTGACAGTTGGTTCACAGTTAGGACAGTACTTTTTTACGGTGACAATCTGTGTAGCCGATTCGAAATACAGTCTGTCCTGCACTTCTAGGAGACGTGCGTCCGGGGAGGAGGGTGGGTTGTTTATGACTTTGATGAGGATACCCCTGGAAGAGAACTAGGATTTACAGGTAACTTATCCTTCTCTTCCAGGGGATCCTCATCAATAGTCATAAACATTGAATAGATTAGTAAGCCCATCCCTAAACTCTGTGGACTGTCCAATAGAAGTGCAGGAATAGATATGTATCATGCAAACAAATTTCTCAGAGAGGCTTGCCCCACTTGGGCGTCTGCTCTTGCATCGGAGTCCAAACAGTAATGTCTAGTAAATGTATGTACAGACTTCCATGTAGCAGCCTTACAAATTTCAGATATTGGAACATTGTTAAGGAGGGCAGCAGTAGCCGCTATTCCGCTTGTGGAATGCGCTTTAGGTCTAGCAAGTAGTTGTTTGTTAGCCAACTGGTAAGCATTAACAATACAAGAAACTATCCATCTTGATATTGTTCGTTTAGATGCTGCCTCTCCTGTCCTCAAATTACCATAATTTACAAACAAGTGGTTGGAATGTCTAATCAATTTTGTTTTATCCAAATAAAATTTTAGCACTCTTTTCAGATCTAGGGAGTGCAACGCTTTCTCCGCCGGAGTCTCCGGATTGGGGAAGAAAGTCGGTAGAGAAATAGTCTGATTGATGTGGAATTCTGACACCACCTTCGGTAGGAATGATGGGTGAGTTCTCAGAACTACTCTATTGTTGTGAAAGACTGTGTACGGTTCTTTGGAAGACAAAGCCTGAATTTCACTGACCCTCCTCGCGGAAGTAATGGCTACCAAAAAAGCCGTCTTCCACGTAAGGTGTTGCAAAGAGGCTGTAGGAAGTTGGCTCTGTATGTGCTATTTCAAAGTAAGGAACAGCATGCACAGAGTCCAAAGGTTCCCCTTAGAGGTAAGATAGTGGCAAAAAAAGAGATAATACTAATGCTTTATTTTGTGGTAGTGTGGTCGAGCAGTAGGCTTATCAAAGGAGTAGTGTTAAGCATTTGTTGTACATACACACAGGCAATAAATGAGGAACACACACTCAGAGACAAATCCAGCCAGTAGGTTTTGTTATAGAAAAATATATTTTCTTAGTTTATTTTAAGAACCACAGGTTCAAATTCTACATGTAATATCTCATTTGAAAGGTATTGCAAGTAAGTACTTTAGGAACTTTGAATAATTACAGTAGCATATATACTTTTCACATAAAACACAAATAGCTGTTTTAAAAGTGGACACAGTGCAATTTTCACAGTTCCTGGGGGAGGTAAGTTATTGTTAGTTTTAGCAGGTAAGTAAATCACTTACAAGTCTCAGGTATGGGTCCAAGGTAGCCCACCGTTGGGGGTTCAGAGCAACCCCAAAGTTACCACACCAGCAGCTCAGGGCCGGTCAGGTGCAGAGGTCAAAGAGGTGCCCAAAACACATAGGCTTCAATGGAGAGAAGGGGGTGCCCCGGTTCCAGTCTGCCCGCAGGTAAGTACCCGCGTCTTCGGAGGGCAGACCAGGGGGGTTTTGTAGGGCACCGGGGGGGACACAAGTCCACACAGAAAGTACACCCTCAGCAGCGCGGGGCGGCCGGGTGCAGTGTGCAAACACGCGTCGGGTTTTCAATGGGTTTCAATGAGAGACCAAGGGATCTCTTCAGCGGTGCAGGCAGGCAAGGGGGGGGCTCCTCGGGGTAGCCACCACCTGGGCAAGGGAGAGGGCCTCCTGGGGGTCACTCCTGCACAGAAGTTCCGTTCCTTCAGGTGCTGGGGGCTGCGGGTGCAGGGTCTTTTCCAGCCGTCGGGACTTTAGGTTCAGGCAGTCGCGGTCAGGGGGAGCCTCGGGATTCCCTCTGCAGGTGTCGCTGTGGGGGCTCAGGGGGGACAACTTTGGTTACTCACGGTCTCGGAGTCGCCGGAGGGTCCTCCCTGAGGTGTTGGTTCTCCACCAGTCGAGTCGGGGTCGCCGGGTGCAGTTTTGCAAGTCTCACGCTTCTTGCGGGGAGTTGCAGGGGTCTTTAAATCTGCTCCTTTGAAACAAAGTTGCAGTCTTTTGGAGCAGAGCCGCTGTCCTCAGGAGTTCCTGGTCTTTCTTGAAGCAGGGCAGTCCTCTGAGGATTCAGAGGTCGCTGGTCCTTTGGAAAGCGTCGCTGGAGCAGGTTTCTTTGGAAGGCAGGAGACAGGCCGGTAGGACTGGGGCCAAAGCAGTTGGTGTCTTCTGTTCTTCCTCTGCAGGGGTTTTTCAGCTCAGCAGTCTTCTTCTTCTTGTAGGTTTCAGGAATCTCAATTCTTAGGTTCAAGGGCGTGTTTAGGTCTGGGGGGTTAGTAGCCAATGGCTACTAGCCCTGAGGGTGGGTACACCCTCTTTGTGCCTCCTCCCAAGGGGAGGGGGTCACATCCCTAATCCTATTGGGGAATCCTCCATCTGCAAGATGGAGGATTTCTAAAAGTTAGAGTCACTTCAGCTCAGGACACCTTAGGGGCTGTCCTGACTGGCCAGTGACTCCTCCTTGTTATTCTCATTATTTCCTTCGGCCTTGCCGCCAAAAGTGGGGGCCGAGGCCGGAGGGGGTGGGCAACTCCACTAGCTGGAGTGTCCTGCGGTGCTGGAACAAAGGGGTGAGCCTTTGAGGCTCACCGCCAGGTGTTACAGCTCCTGCCTGGGGGAGGTGTTAGCATCTCCACCCAGTGCAGGCTTTGTTACTGGCCTCAGAGTGACAAAGGCACTCTCCCCATGGGGACAGCAACATGTCTCGGTTGTGGCAGGCTGCTGGAACCAGTCAGCCTACACAGATAGTCGGTTAAGGTTTCAGGGGGCACCTCTAAGGTGCCCTCTCGGGTGTATTTCACAATAAAATGTACACTGGCATCAGTGTGCATTTATTGTGCTGAGAAGTTTGATACCAAACTTCCCAGTTTTCAGTGTAGCCATTATGGTGCTGTGGAGTCCGTGTTTGACAGACTCCCAGACCATATACTCTTATGGCTACCCTGCACTTACAATGTCTAAGGTTTGGCTTAGACACTGTAGGGGCACAGTGCTCATGCACTGGTGCCCTCACCTATGGTATAGTGCACCCTGCCTTAGGGCTGTAAGGCCTACTAGAGGGGTGACTTATCTATACTGCATAGGCAGTGTGAGGTTGGCATGGCACCCTGAGGGGAGTGCCATGTCGACTTACTCGTTTTGTTCCCACCAGCACACACAAGCTGGCAAGCAGTGTGTCTGTGCTGAGTGAGGGGTCCCTAGGGTGGCATAAGATATGCTGCAGCCCTTAGAGACCTTCCCTGGCATCAGGGCCCTTGGTACCAGGGGTACCAGTTACAAGGGACTTACCTGGATGCCAGGGTGTGCCAATTGTGGAATCAAAAGTACAGGTTAGGGAAAGAACACTGGTGCTGGGGCCTGGTTAGCAGGCCTCAGCACACTTTCAATTCAAAACATAGCATCAGCAAAGGCAAAAAGTCAGGGGGTAACCATGCCAAGGAGGCATTTCCTTACAGAGGCTTTGTGTATAGGTTCGAAAGGAGGGCCCATAAGTTTTGACAGTACTATGTTCAGTTCCTATGGAGGGGAGGGTCTCCGAATGGGTGGAAATACTTTTTGCAAACCTTCCTACTACTGGTTTCGTAAAGAAGGATTCCTGAGAAGGTGACTTACGATAGGCTGTAATGGCAGACAAATGTACCTTAATAGATGATACCTGCAGACCGGACTTTGCCAGATGGAGTAAGACAATATGACGTCCTCCTGAGCCCGTATGGGATTCTGACCTTGCTGACAGCACCATATGTAGAACCTCTTCCACTTAAACGCGTAAGAACGCCGCCTGGAAGGTCGTCTGGACTCTTTCAAGATGTTCATGCACTCCTGCGAGAGCCCTAGGTGCCCATACTGCAGGAATTCAGGAGCCATGCTGTCAAGCTCAGAGAGGGTAGGTTGGGATGCAGAACCCTGCCCTCCATCCTGCTCAGAAGATCCGGTCTGCACGGCAGCCTCCTGTGAGGTTGTTCCGATAGGTCGAGGAGATCTGTGTACCAGAATTGACGGGGCCATTGCGAAGCTATGAGAATCATTCTGGTGCTGGATCTGTAAAGTTTGTTGATCACTGCCGTATGAGGGGAATCGGTGGAAAAGCGTAGAGAAATATCCCTGACCAGTCGATCAACAGGGCATTCCCTCGAGATCCCGGACTGTAGAACCTGGATGCGAAGTCTGGGCATTTATTGTTTACCTCGTCTGCGAAGAGATCCAATTGAGGTCGACCCCACTGAGCGAAGATGTCTTTGACGACTTCGCCGTGTAGGACCCAATCGTGGGCGTCCTCTAGGTGTCTGCTCAGGAAATCTGCTTCCACGTTTTGTTGACCTGGTAGGTGAACCGCTGTAAGCGACATTCCTCTGGCCAGGAGCCAATGCCAGATTGTTTGGGACTCCCGAGATAGGGGTAGGGATCTCGTTCCTCCTGTCTGTTCAAATAATACATTGTGGTTGTATTGTCCGTTTGTATTAGGAGAGATTTCCCCTGAATCGATGGAGCAAAAAACTTGAGAGCCAGATGGACCGCTCTGAGCTCCAGCAGATTGATGTGGTACTTCCTTTCGTTGTCGGACCACAGGCCCTGAGCTTGAAGGGGACCTAGATGAGCCCCCCATCCCTGAAGAGATGCATCCGTTACCAGAGTGTTGGATGGAATTACCTGGTGAAACGGAGCCCCTACTGACAGGTGAGGTCTGTGCATCCACCATTGCAATGACTGACGTGCTGCTATCGGCAGCCGCACTCTGTCCTCCCAGCGACCTATCCTTTGGCTCCAGTTGTTCTCCAACACCTCTTGGAGGGGCCTCATATGCAGCCTGGCATTTGGGACAATGAAAATGCATGATGCCATGGAGCCCAGCAGAGATGTCACCTGACGGGCCGTAGGTGCGTCGGATTTTAACAGGTCTTGACACTTTTTCTTTATTGATAATAGTCGTTCCTCCGAAGGATACACTCTTTGGAGCTCTGTGTTTAGTATAGCTCCCAGGTAGTGGAGGTTCTGTGTTGGAATCAAGGTGGACTTTTGGTAGTTGACTTGAAGACCTAGAGACTCGAAAACCTTGAGCACAATGTCCCGTTGGGTTCTCACCTGATCCGGAGAGGAGGCTTTCAGTAGCCAGTCATCTAGGTATGGGTAGATGAAGATTTTTTGTTTTTGAAGATGTGCCGCTACCACTGCCACACATTTCGAGAAGACACGGAGGGCAGATTTCAGGCCGAATGGTAGCACTTTGAACTGATAGTGCTGTGAGGCTATCTGGAAGCGCAGGAATTGCCGATGCTTGGGAACTATCGGGATGTGGAAGTATGCATCCTGCAGGTCGATGGAGCACATCCAGTCTCCCTGATGTAGCTGAGGGAAAATCTGGTGAAGAGCCAGCATCCTGAACTTTTGCTTTCTTATGTACTTGTTCAGAAGCCGTAAGTCCAGAATCGGTCTGAAAACGCCCTCTAGGCCTTTTTTCGCCACCAGAAAATAATGGGAGTAAACCCCCTTTCCTCTGTGCGCAAGTGGAACTTTTTCTATTGCCTTCTTTCGTAAGAGGGCGAGAGCCTCTTTGCGCAACAGGCTGACGTGAGATGGATTGCATTTGGCTGGTGGCAAGTGCAGTGGAGTTTGTCTGAAAATAAGAGAGTAGCCATTTTCGACAATGTTGAGCACCCATTTGTCTTTTGTGATAGAGTGCCACTCGTGAAGAAAATCTGTGATACTTCCCCCCCACCAGAGTGGTGCACAGTGTTGAGGGAAGCGAGTTCTCTTTGCTTGGCCGGCGCTTTTGGTGTGGACTGTTGAGGTCTACTTGACCCTCATTCCCTTGTGGCCTTACGAGCCTGAAAAAGAGGGCGTCCCTGCCTTTTCTGTGGCCTCTGGGACCAGTGAGGAGTTTGAACCCTCTGCTGGAAAGGGCGCCTGTCATAAGGCCTATACCTCCACCTGAAGTCCTTCTTCCTTTCCAGGCCTACTGCCCTCATGGTGTCCACTTCAGTCTTCATGCGCGCCATTTCTTCGTCCGTATGGGTACCAAACAGCGAGTTCCCGTTGAATGGAAGATTTAGGATGCGCTGTTGTGCTTCCAGTTTTAAACCAGTCAATCTCAACCAGAAAGACCTTCTTGCACAGATTCCATGTGCGTACCCATGTGCAGCTAAGTCTGCCCCATCTGCCGCTGCGCTGATGACTTGGTTGGATACCAGACATCCCTCTTGCAGGATCTCTTGGAAGTCCTGTCTGTCTTCCCTAGGTAATTTTTCTGTGAACCTGTTGAAAGAGTCCCACAGAGAATGGTCATATCTGCCTAGGAGTGCAGACGCGCTGGAGACCTTCATTACAGATGCCGCCGTGCCGCACATTTTTCTCCCCAGAGAGTCTAGATGTCTGTTCTCTTTGTCCGGTGGGACCTGGAGGATGATGCCACTGAGTCCGGCGGCGGATCCGTTCTTAGGAATAAAGGATCTTGTTCAGGCGCTTTATATTTTTTCAAAATCCTAGCAGGAGCAGATTTGAGGGTGGCTGGCGCCAAAAAAAGTGTCCATGGTTGGCTGCAACAGACCAGGCACTAGCGGCAGTAGCTTTTTCGAAACTGCTCTATGTTGTAGAGTCTCAAAAATGACTGATGAGGAGGTTGATGGTTCTGGAACCTCTATATTTAACTTCTGTGCTCCCCTGAAAAGTACCTCTTTAAAAGTAGTGATGTCATCCACCAGTGAAACTCTAGCTGGTGGAGAATCTGTTAAGGTGGGGGTGTATCGTCCGACGGATGACCCTGACGATGACCAAGAGGGCGATCTTCTGTGTCCTGATCGTGACCTAGATCGTCGCTGGGAACGTGACCTGCTGCGAGACGCTGTAACAGAGCGCCCAGGCCTCGTGGTCGGTTGGCGAGAAGCAGAACGAGCCCGTCCTGCCCGCGCTGTTGGTGATGGTGTTCTCGGGAGAGAGGCAGTAGGAGAGTACATCTGTGAATACTGCGAATCCGGGGAGGCCGCTGGTCTGTTAAGGCTCTCCAACCATCTTGGTGACAAATTGATGGGTGAAACATGCCCCGATGATGCCGCTCTCGAACGAGAGATGAATCACTCCTTATGGAGACCACTGGAGATGGAGCGGCCTTATCTGCTGGCGGAAGTCGATGTTCTACTCCCGGCGAGACAGGTAAAACCTGTGTCGACGTCGACAGCTGTACTGACGTCGAAGGGAGCGCCGCCGGTTGTTCTTGCCTCGACGTAGAGTGTCTTGACGTCGAACTGCGATCTTTGGACCTCGACCTGCTCACCGTCGTGTGCCTCGACGTGGAGCGGTGGGCGGCCGACGGCGGATGTCCCTCTCGCCGCCGTGGCGATTTCGACATCGTGTCTCTTGACGCCGAGGGGTGCGAGGCCTTCGGCGGCGAATGGGCACGCCGGTGATGGCTCGACGTCGATCGGCGGGCTGCCGTCGACGGAGATATGCCCCCACGATGGCCATGTTCTCTCAACGTCGTATCCTTCGACGTCGGGCAGGTCGCCGTCGACCTATGGCGGTGAGATGGTGGCAGCGACGACGTCGACGGGGAACAAACAGGTACTTTCCTACCTGCGGACGTCGACCTAGCCATTCTCTCCTGAGAGTGGCTTGTTGGCTGCCTGGGAAGCGAAGAGTATGATGTTTTCTGCCTCTCGTGAAGCCCATGAAGCCTGATCTTTTCTCTGTCCTTCAGAGTCCTCTTTGACATGTTCTTGCAGTGTTTGCAAGTGTCAGGGCAGTGACTCTGAGGCAGGCACACAATACAAAGAGTGTGTGGATCTGACTGGGCCTTCTTCTTCCCACAGGAAGGGCATTTGACAAAAAGGGAAGGCATTTTTCTGTCAGGAAAAAACTGCCAAACTCAGACAATGATGTTAGATGTCGAGTAAAATAGGAAAAAACGCTGTTTTAAAGTATTTTTCTGAGAAAAAATCAGAAAAACTGAAAGCTCAATGCTTCAGGATCCTCTCAGAAGAAGCCGGAAAAAAGAACTGACCTAACTGTGAACCAACTGTCACCTCTCCTTCACCCCTGAGGCATGGTGGGATACTGGAGGTGCTCAGGGTCTTAAAGGCACGGTGCCAACGTTTTTATGGTTCTCCTGTGTTAACCTGCATGCAGCCTATTGGCTAAGAATGCTCCATTGTTTTTCAATTTAGTTTTTTTCTCTTTTTCTCTAGTGATTACTACTGCTTATTTCCCTAAGCCCAGTTTTGGGGCTTGGGTAGATATTTATTCTCTATTTTAATTTTATAAAGATCAAAAAAAAAAAAAAAAAAAAAATCATAGAAATAAAGCATTTTAGCCTGTTTATGATTATAGCCTGCATTGCTGTTTTGCACATGTATACATGAGTTTAGTATGAAAAATATGTCTACTAAAAATGCTATATATATATTTTTCGTGCATATTTCATACTTTATATGTGTGTATTTTATATATGCTCCGGGGTCCCGCACAATGGCGGGAATATTCAATGTTTATGACTATTGATGAGGATCCCCTGGAAGAGAACTCATGTTTGTTACCTATTAACTTGTAATGATAAACCTTCACTAATGGTAAAGTCGGATTTATCATCACAATAGGGTGACCACTCGTCTGTAATTTTCACAGACTGCCCGTAATTCCGCCCTGCTGTCCGTGATGAAAGTCTTAACAGACAGCATTTGTCTGTCATTTTAGCCTTTCACTAAAGGAAAAAATGTAATTAGGACAGATCAGTTTCTCCAGCTGGACTGAAAGGCTCTGTCTCCTGTGCTCTGAGGGAGGGAGGAGCAGACAGATAAGAAACAGGCCTGCTTGCCAGTGGGTCTCCTTCACTAAAGAAATGCAAATGTGGGCAACTGGTAAATCTGCAAATGTAAATGGGCTTGGAAACCTGCATTGACTTTAATCAAAGGAGTCACTTGAAGCTTTCTGATGTCAAAGATATTTTCTTTTAGAGAGATACTGTAAGGGTGTTCCAAGGTGAGCTGTGCAGTGTGTGATTTTATTGGACTGTTTAAAAAAAAAAAAAAAAAAAAAATGATAGTACTAGGTATAAACTGTATATTATTCAAATCTGTGTTTTAGAAGGACTTTTTTTATTTAACCGAAATGTACTTGCGCGCTTTGTAGCAGCCTATATTATGATGTGTGTAATGCATGTTTAAAATAAGGACTTACACATTCACAATTTTTTGAGGGACCTCAGTACCTTATAGTACTAACAAACATTGGCAAAGCCAATAGGTCTCGTCTAAGCAAGAGTTATTGGCTTTGCCAATGTGTTTTAGCCATGTTATACAACAGAGTGGCTGCTGTTCAGCATGGCTAAAAGATAGTGGCATAGTGGTGTACAATGAAGTACAGTAGCATAGGAGCAGTGGCGTAGAGCACAGTGGTGCAGAGTAGAGTGTGGTGGGGTACAGTGCAGTTGTTTAGAGTCCATTGGTGTAGAGTGCAGTGGTGTAGAATACTGTGGCATGGAGCAGAGTAGAGTCTCATACAATGAAGAGGTAGATAGTGCAGTGGCTTAGAGTGGTGCAGAGTAGAGTATAGTGCTGTAGAGTGCAGTGGAAAACAGTGGAGCGATGCAGAGTAGAGTGGCAGAGTGCAGTGGCGTAGAATGCAGTAATAAAAGTAGAGTGGTGTAGAGTACAGTGGCAGAGGTGCAATGCTGCAGAGTAGAGCGCCAGTGCAGTAGTGTAGAGTGCCACAAAAGAGCAGTGGCATAGAGTACAGTGGTGCAGAGTAGAGGGTAATGGCGTATACTGCAGTGTAGAGTGCATTGGCATAGCGTGCAGTGGCACAGAGTGGCATGGGACAGAGTAGAGTGGCATACAATAGAGTGACAGAGTGCAGCAGTGTAGAGTAGTGCAGTGGCATAATGTGCAGAGTAGACTAGAGTGGCACAGAGTGCAGTGGCGTAGAGTGGAGTAGTGTAGCATGGTGCACTGCAGAGAAGAGTATAATGCTGTAAAGTGCAGTGACAGAGTTAAGTTATGCAGAGTAGAGTGGTATAGAGTGCAGTGGAATAGAGTGAACTGGTGCAGAATGCAGTAGTACAGAGTAGAGGGGTGTAGAGTATAGTGATGGCCAATGCAGTGTTGCAGAGTAGAGTGTCAGAGTGCAGTAGCGTATAGTGCAATTGTTTATAGTACACTGGGGTAGAGTGCACTGAAGAAGAGTGCAGGGGTTTAGAGTGCAGTGGGACAGAGTGGAGTAGAGTGTAGTGGCATAGAATACTTTGTTTCAGAGTAGACTGCAGTGGCATAGAGTGGAGAGGTATAGGGTAGAGTGCAGTGGCGCAGAGTGCAGTGGCGCAGAGTGCAGTGGCATAAAGTAGATTTTTCACAGTAGAGTGAAGTGGCATAGAGGGGAGAGGTGCAAGGTAGAGTGGAGTTGCACAGAGTGTGACGGCATAGTGTAAAGTGGTGTAGAGTGCTGTGGCATAGGGTAGATTAGAGTGACATACAGTATATTGATGTAGAGTGCAGGAGCACAGACTTGAGTGTTACAGAATAAAGTGCACTAGCATAGAGTGCAGTGGCATAGAGTGGATTTGTGCGGACTAGATTGGTGTTGCCTAGAGTGGAATGGTATAATGTGCAGAGGTGCAGTGGTGTAGAGAGGGGTAAAGTGCATTGACACAGAGTAGAGTAGTACATAGTAGAGAAGCGTAGTGTAAAGTAGCATAGAGTGCAGTGGCATAGAGTGGAGTAGTTCTGAGTGGAGAAGAGAGCAGTGGCATGGAGTGGTGTAAAGTGGAGTGATGCAGAGTAGGGTGCAGTTGTGTGGCGGTGTGCAGAGCACAGTGGAGTGGAATATGCATGTGTGGTAATACACTGCCATTACAGACAAAATGTTTTTGATTGAAATTACCATTACATTGCACATACATACAGTTTTTCAAATAAAACTATACAGTGCACAGACGATGTGTGGAAATTGCGTCACCTCATGCAATGATTTGTTTTAATCATATAAAGGTATTTGTTTCCAGCACAGTTCAGAATCAACAAAAATGTGTTTCATTTGTACTCCTAATTCTGATATATTCTGAAGTTTATTTAAATTTTGTCATGTGATAGAAAAAAATCTCTTTCCTAATACCAGTCTCCAGCAAGATTGTTGCATAAATCCTCTCACTTTGAAGTCCGAGAAAGAAAAGTAAACACAAGTTCTCACCGAAGACAGAGCCTGACATTTGACCTTGTTCTTTGAATACACAGCAAATGTGATGAGATAAGAACAGGCTTTATAGGCCTGTTTACAGAAAGGGGGCACTCGGAAGGATACTGTTAATAAGGTTCGGGCAAGGGACGGGGTGAACTCAAGCTGCATAGCCTAAAACAAATAAAGCTAGCAAATTGAATGCAACAAAATGTGAGTTACAAAACAGAAAGCCAATGGCAAGCAACAGGCGGAATGCATTCCCACGGAAGATCTATGATTTTACTTTAAGTGACAGCCGTGGGATACTTTGTGGGGAAAGTCCAGTATTTTAGTCCAGTCCGTAGCTTGCAGAGGTTTGGCCACACCATCACCCAGGTAGTATAACAAGACGACCTGGAGTGGCCTCAATGTCGCAAGAAAGGTCTGTACACCCATTCTATGTTTACCACGATTACCTACGGTGAAGAGCTTCTGGCACACCTCATGTAGGGTTAGTGCTATGTAGCAGACGTGACATAGGGCATTTAATGATTGTTTAAGGTGGTTGTAAGCAAGGATTTAACCAGGGAGAAGATAGTAGTCTGCCACAAGGGTTTAGAAATTTAGTATCTCGCTATCCAGAAACATATCCCCCAGTTTTAAGACACCTGCAGCATGCCACTGTTGGAATTGCTCTGAGCACAGCCATCCTGTGCGAGTGGGAAGGCTTTGAAAAGGTAGTGCAGGGGAGCACACGGTTTCTTCGTGTCAGTGAGTTTACAGGTTCTAGCAGGGCAAGAGAAAGCTGTGCATGGTAACCCCAGATGGTGATCTGTAGAATGGTCAGTAGGAAACAATGAGCAGTGCAGTAAGCCCTCCTTAAAAGTCTTTAGGGAAAAAAAAAGCATCTTATGCAGGGGGGGGCAGGCAGAAAGTAAGCGAGCCACCCACTGGACCTGTGAAGCTGAATAATAGTGTTCTATTTCGAGAAGGCCTAATCCACCAGCAGTCACGGGTAGCTTTAGAGTGGAAAGAACTAACCGACGGCGCCCCGGCGACCAAATCAGATGTGTGGCATGTCTGAAAAAGGAAAGAAGGATGAGCAGGGGAATGTTTGCAAAAAAATACTATCACTAGGAAAATACACCATCTTCACTAGTGCCATGTGGCCCACTACAAAAAGCAGAAGAGAAGACCAAAAAGCAAACTGGTCTCGGAGGGGCCGTGACGCTCTGCTGAGATTTCTATCCTGCAAATCAGTGGGAGACTGGTAGATATTAATCACTAGGTATCGAAAGGTAACTGGTTCCCAGTTCAATCTGAGATCTAATTGTATATGAAGGGGAAAACAGTGCCATACGTTAAAGAAACACTAATTACATTTTGACATTTTGTATGCGCAATTTACATCCCAAATATTTTGAAGATTCTATGTGTACTTGACACTTAGGGATAACCCAGATCACTAGTTTGGCTTTTGCTCAATTTCAAAACCATTTAAAGACATGGACAAAGCAGGCAAATGCATTGTACAATTTAGCAAGGGGTCTGGCCCCGGCTCACCGTTCACAAGCCCGAACAGCGGACCATTGCACCAGAAGAGTTTGCCAAGGTGCATGGGTGCTACTTGTTCAACCACTTGACAGTGCCTCTTCTGTTTCTCTCCTGTGTGCAGAGACAACTCCCCAGGTACCCAATACCATCATATAGTCTTGGTGGACCCATCTTGTCTGATTTTAGGAATTGTCCCACCTTGTTCTTCTCTTCCTTATTTATCTGGTCCTAGCAACAACCTCCCATTTGATCTCAATTTCATCCTCCTCTTTTATTATCTTTGACTGGTAGCTCGGGCTCCAAGTTCTGAGATAAATGTAGAGTCCCAGACATACACTCTAGTGCTTGGAGACTACAGACAAGTTGTGGGTACCTCCCATCCTGACATTAGGTGTGAGAGTGTTGCCCACACTATTCGCCCTGCCTCAGTAATTTGTTTCTTGGTTGAAAGTCCATGGGCGGTTGGGGTAAGCCAGATGTTTTTGTTCAATGTGTTTAAACTAGCATAAGGTTGATTATCTTAATGTTTCCCAAACTGTTTGCCTGGGGTTTTAAAATGTTCAGAAACATAATCAAAATGTTGTTGTTACTTTCTCTTTAACAAAGATTGGGTAGATTTGGGTAAGGATGATGGCCTTGACACAGTGTTGAAGGGCATTAATTTACTGCTCAACAAGTTCATAATGTGACACCTGAATGCAACATACAATAAGGCAATCATAAAAAGACCACAGTGAATAAATAGTGCTATGTTAAAAATGAGTAAATAAATGCACTGATAACATGGCGAGGCATGGACTCTTTTGGGTGTGTCTGTAAAACTGTTTGTTCTTGAATTTTTGTCCTGAATTTTGACCATTCGTCCTGAATTTTCTACACTCCTGTCCAGAATTTGCCTCAATGCCAGGTGGTCATCCTCATCACAAGTTTGAAAATGCCACTTCTAAAAAGTTGGCATTTTCCTGCCCTTGGCATTTTGTGCCTGTAACCTGCCATAAGTCACATGACTGAGTGTAACTGACAGTTGGGACTTTGTGAATTCACTCGAGAGGGTCACAAAATAGGGAGATTAGCAGAGGCTGAATGGGCCATTAACTGACTTCTGGGGGGTGTGGGGTGGGTGGAGTTAAGCACAGCCCCACTTTCAACCGCATAGGCGGACCTCTGCCACCAAACAAAATGCTTAACAACCGTTTTGTCAGTGCAGCCAGCAAAGAGCCAAGGCAGGGGAGGGAGGAAATTCCTGGAACTTCTCCCAGATTCTAGGAGCAGGGTACCAGGGTATAGAAAAAGCACTCTCAGACATGCTGCTCTGTTCACTACTGGACCTGTGTAAGGACTCACAGAGGACTGCCTGCTGCTGTGCACTCTGCCAGACTGCTGCTGTACCAGGAGGGACTGCTTTGCTGTCTGGAGCCTGCTTGGGACCATCAGAGACCAGCCCTGCTGAAGAGCCCTGCACCACCACCTACACCCAGGACTCCAAAAGGGACTCCAAGGGCTAGTTCAGCTGGTCTCCTGTTCTGAGCCACAGGGACATAACAGGCTCCCACCATCTTAAACCTGCACCTGGACCCAGCCTGAGTGAGCCCCCCTTCCCCCATCCCCCCCCTCCAAGAAGTCTCGCTCTACTCCTGGACCCTTGGTTGTGGTGTTATAAGGTGCTCAGGTAACCATTTTCTAAAACTTAACTTGCTATTTTGAACCCAAAACTTTAGGGATCATAACTCTGGATCTACTAATTGGATTTCCATGGTTTGGGTGGCAAAAAATGTACTAAAAATGTTCTCTATTTTTCTAAATTGGTTTGGATTTTTATTGTGTTCTCACTATGTTGCTGTTTGTATCCTGCATAAATACTTAACACATTGCCTCTATGTTTAGCCTGACTGATTTTTGTGCCTAGCTACCCAGGGTCAAGCACTGGTTAATTTAGTGACTTTTTGTGGGTCACCCTGCAAGGGACTACGGCTGTTGCTTGACCAGGGTTCATTCCCCAGTGAACCAACAACCCATTTTCCCATGAGGACTAATGTAGGAGACACTAAGTTCCACTCACCATGGCAGAGATTAGATCTAGTGCATTCACCAAGAACCTGGGGTGTTCTACTAAGAAGGTGGGCAGCTGTTCCTTTTTAATGAGGCAGTGGTGGAGCATAGTATAACTTTTTGGCAAAAGCCCTCATGAGCCTTGACTGATCACAAGCTGGAAGCTAGCTCTGGATCCATCAGACTCTGTATCCGACAAAGCCAATCCTGATTCAAAGAGCATGATCATCAAGATCCTGCTTGCTGGCTAATGCTAGGCTGAACTCTGTTGCTGCAAAGAAGCTTCGACCTCTGATTCTGGAACAAAGATTTTAAAAAAATAAAAAAAGATTGTTTTTAGTACCAGTGAGTTTGGTCACACGTGCAATTAACACAGCCTCCTGTGTATTAAAATGGCCATCCTTCCACCCAATTTATCACTGCAGAGGACTTTAGAGCAGCTTCTACTGGTATCTAGATCTTGGCACAAGCCTCATGCTCTATTCTGTACTCTGCTGATGCTGCTCCATGGGTGTGGATGTTCTTGAAATATTTTCAGGTCATGCCCAGCTGCACCAGAGTACATATACACTGATGGGAGAAGGTTTTTGAAACGTAGGCCAAGAGCTTGTAGAAGTTCACCCAGGCCTGGATGACAGGTGCAGCACATGGCCTTTCATGACATGGTAGATACTTTCAACAGCTGTACAATAGGTTTATGGTGTACAGTAGACAACGCTGGCACCAAGCACCCCTGCAGCTGGCCAACCCTCATGGTTTCAGGCTGCCAAGAGGAAGGTGTACGAGTAGATGAAGAAAACAACCCTCTTCTAAACCCCTGCAATTAAGCCACTTTGATGTGGATTGCTTTCCCTCCCATCATGAACTAGTGGTGGGGGTGATGCTCTTAAATTATAGAGAACTGGAGGGGGTGACTTGGACTAGGGTGTCTGGCAGATTGTTAACTTGTGAAGCTCATTTTCCTTCCTGAAAAATCAACTTCTGGTCCCCACATTCCAAACTTCTTTCTACTGTGACCACCTTGAGGTACTGTAGGAAGTTGGCTCTGTATGCACTATTTCAAAGTAAGGAATAGTATGCACAGAGTCCAAGGGTTCCTCTTAGAGGTAAGATAGTGGCAAAAAGAGATAATACTAATGCTCTATTTTGTGGTAGTGTGGTCGAGCAGTAGGCTTATCAAAGGAGTAGTGTTAAGCATTTGTTGTACATACACACAGGCAATAAATGAGGAACACACACTCAGAGACAATTCCAGGCCAATAGGTTTTGTTATAGAAAATGAAAATGTCACTTACCCAGTGTACATCTGTTCGTGGCATTAGTCGCTGCAGATTCACATGTTTGGCACAGTCCGCTGCCTGGTGTTGGGCTCGGAGTATTACAAGTTGTTTTTCTTCGAAGAAGTCTTTTTGGTCACGGGACCGAAGGACTCCTCCCTCTTCGGCTCCATTGCGCATGGGCGTCGACTCCATCTTAGATTGTTTTCCCCGCAGAGGGTGAGGATGGAGTTGTTTGGTATAAATAGTGCCCATGCAATGGAGTGAATATGTATGTACGTTAAGAGTTTATAATAATTATTTACAAATGTTCAGATGTTTAAGATTTATGATCTACTTCTAAACGGCTACAGGCTTCCCGGGGAGGTGGGAGGGTACATGTGAATCTGCAGCGACTAATGCCACGAACAGATGTACACTGGGTAAGTGACATTTTCAGTTCGATGGCATATGTTGCTGCAGATACACATGTTTGGCATAGACTATAAAGCAGTTACCTCCCCTAAAAGCGGTGGTTTAGCCTGTAGGAGTTGAAGTAGTTTGGAATAATGTTCTTAGTACAGCTTGGCCCACTGTAGCTTGTTGTGCATTTAGTACGTCTACACAGTAGTGTTTAGTAAACGTATGAGGCGTAGACCAGGTTGCAGCCTTACATATTTCGCTCATAGGAATGTTTCCTAGAAAGGCCATTGTAGCACCTTTCTTTCTGGTTGAGTGTGCCTTTGGTGTAATAGGCAATTCTCTTTTGGCTTTAAGATAGAATGTTTGAATACATCTGACTATCCATCTAGCAATGCCTTGTTTAGAGATTGGATTTCCTATGTGTGGTTTTTGAAAAGCTATGAACAGTTGTTTTGTTTTCCTGATTAGCTTTGTTCTGTCAATGTAATACATTAGTGCTCTTTTGATGTCTAATGTATGTAGTGCCCTTTCAGCCACAGAATTTGGTTGTGGGAAGAACACTGGCAATTCTACTGTTTGATTTAAATGGAATGGTGAGATTACCTTTGGCAGAAATTTTGGATTTGTTCTTAGAACTATTTTATTGTTGTGTATTTGAATAAATGGTTCTTGTATGGTAAATGCCTGTATTTCACTTACTCTTCTGAGGGATGCGATTGCAATGAGAAATGCGACCTTCCAGGTTAGATATTGCATTTCACAGGAATGCATGGGTTCGAAAGGTGGACCCATGAGTCTTGTTAAGACGATGTTAAGATTCCATGAAGGAACTGGTGGTGTTCTTGGTGGTATAATTCTTTTTAGCCCTTCCATGAATGCTTTAATAACTGGTATTCTAAATAGAGACGATGAATGAGTAGTTTGTAGGTAAGCAGATATTGCTGCGAGGTGTATTTTTATAGATGAAAAAGCGAGATTTGCTTTTTGCAAATGTAGTAAGTATCCTACTATGTCTTTAGTAGAGGCATGTAATGGTTGTATTTGATTGGCATGGCAGTAGTAAACAAATCTTTTCCACTTAGATGCATAGCAGTGTCTAGTGGAAGGTTTTCTAGCTTGTTTTATGACCTCCATGCATTCTTGTGTGAGGTCTAAGTGTCCGAATTCTAGGATTTCAGGAGCCAAATTGCCAGATTCAATGATGCTGGGTTTGGATGCCTGATCTGTTGTTTGTGTTGTGTTAACAGATCTGGCCTGTTGGGTAGTTTGACATGCGGTACTAGTGAAAGGTCTAGTAGAGTTGTATACCAAGGTTGTCTTGCCCATGTGGGTGCTATCAGTATGAGTTTGAGTTGGTTTTGACTCAGCTTGTTTACTAGATATGGAAGGAGAGGGAGAGGGGGAAAAGCGTACGCAAATATCCCTGACCAACTCATCCATAGAGCATTGCCTTGTGATTCGCGGTGTGGGTACCCGGATGCGAAGTTTTGGCATTTTGAGTTTTCTTTTGTTGCGAACAAATCTATCTGGGGTGTTCCCCAAATTTGAAAGTACTTGTTCAGAACTTGGGGGTGAATTTCCCATTCGTGGACTTGTTGGTGGTCTCGCGAAAGGTTGTCTGCTAGTTGGTTTTGTATTCCTGGAATAAATTGTGCTATTAGGCGAATGTTGTTGTGAATCGCCCACTGCCAAATTTTTTGTGTTAGGAGGCACAATTGTGTTGAGTGTGTTCCTCCTTGTTTGTTTAAATAATACATTGTTGTCATGTTGTCTGTTTTGACAAGAATGTATTTGTGTGTTATTATGGGTTGGAAGGCTTTTAACGCTAGAAATACTGCTAACAGTTCTAGGTAATTGATATGAAATTTTGTTTCGTGTATATCCCATTGTCCTTGAATGCTGTGGTGATTGAGGTGTGCTCCCCACCCTGTCATGGAAGCATCTGTTGTTATAACGTATTGAGGCACTGGGTCCTGAAATGTCCGCCCTTTGTTTAAATTTTTGCTGTTCCACCATAGAAGCGAGAGGTATGTTTGGCGGTCTACCAACACCAGATCTTGAAGTTGACCCTGTGCCTGTGACCATTGTGATGCTAGACACTGTTGTAAGGGTCGCATGTGTAGTCTTGCGTTTGGGACAATGGCTATGCATGATGACATCATGCCTAGAAGTTTTAGCACAAATTTTGCTTGTATCTTTTGGTTTGGAAACATAGCACTTATTACCTTGTGGAATGCCTGCACTCTTTGTGGACTTGGAGTGGCAATTCCTTTTGATGTGTTGATGGTTGCTCCTAGATATTGTTGTGTTTGACACGGTTCTAGGTGTGATTTTGTATAGTTGATGGAAAACCCCAGTTTGTGAAGGGTTTGTATGACAAATGTGGTGTCGTTTGCGCATTTTTTTACTGTGTTGGTCTTGATTAGCCAATCGTCTAGGTAAGGGAACACATGTATCTGTTGTCTCCTGATGTGTGCTGCTACTACTGCTAGACATTTTGTGAACACTCTTGGTGCAGTTGTTATTCCGAATGGCAACACCTTGAATTGGTAATGTATTCCTTTGAATACGAACCGTAGGTACTTTCTGTGAGAAGGGTGTATTGGTATATGAAAGTACGCATCCTTTAGGTCTAATGTGGTCATGTAATCTTGCTGTTTGAGCAGTGGAATGATGTCTTGTAGTGTGACCATGTGAAAATGGTGTAGGTATTTAGTGTCCTGAGATCTAATATTGGTCTTAATGTTTTGTCTTTTTTTGGAATTAGAAAGTACAGGGAGTAAACTCCTGTGTTTTTTTGTTGTACTGGTACTAACTCTATTGCATCCTTGTGCAGTAGTGCTTGAACTTCTAGTCCTAAAAGTTCTAAATGTTGTGGTGACATTTTGCGTGTTTTGGGGGGGATGTTTGGTGGGAAGTTGTGGAATTCTATGCAATAGCCATGTTGGATTATTGCTAATACCCAATTGTCTGTTGTAATCTGTTGCCAAGATTGGTAGAATTGGCTTAGTCTTCCCCCCACTGGTGTTGAGTGAAGGGGTTGCGTGACTTGAAAGTCACTGTTTAGGTGGAGGTGTTTTTGGAGTCTGGAATCTTCCCCTACTCCTTGGGAATTGACCCCCCCTATATCCCCTGAAACCTCCCCTTTGGAAGGAACCCTGATATGGTGTGGTTCTTGTTTGTTGGCTGGTGGTGTCTGTGGGTTGGCCACGAAACCCCCCTCTAAATGGAGTTTTTCTGAAAGAGCCTCTGCTCTGCGGGGAGTAGAGTGCGCCCATGGCCTTGGCCGTGTCTGTGTCCTTTTTAAGTTTTTCAATGGCTGTATCCACTTCAGGGCCAAAAAGTTGTTTTTCGTTGAAGGGCATATTAAGGACAGCCTGCTGGATTTCAGGTTTGAAGCCTGAAGTGCGGAGCCAAGCGTGTCTCCTTATGGTGACAGCAGTGTTGACTGTTCTCGCTGCAGTATCGGCTGCGTCCAGTGAAGAGCGGATTTGATTGTTTGAGATCGTTTGTCCCTCTTCAACTATTTGCTGCGCCCTTTTTTGGTATTCTTGGGGAAGATGGTCTACGAGAAGTTGCATCTCATCCCAGTGAGCGCGGTCATATCTGGCCAGCAGCGCTTGAGAATTTGCGATGCGCCACTGGTTGGCTGCCTGTGATGCTACTCTTTTCCCTGCCGCATCAAATTTTCTGCTTTCTTTGTCCGGAGGTGGGGCGTCACCAGATGTATGGGAATTTGCTCTTTTGCGAGCTGCCCCTACTACTACGGAGTCAGGTGGTAACTGCGAAGTAATAAACACTGGATCTGTGGGTGGTGGTTTGTATTTTTTATCCACCCTTGGGGTGATGGCTCTTGATTTTACGGGCTCTTCAAAAATTTGTTTTGCGTGCCGTAACATCCCCGGTAGCATTGGGAGACATTGATATTGGCTATGTGTAGCCGAGAGGGTGTTAAATAAAAAATCATCCTCTATAGGGTCTGAATGCAGTTGGACATTGTGGAATTCTGCAGCCCTAGCCACCAGTTGTGAGTATGAGGTACTGTCCTCTGGCGGTGACGGCTTTGTGGGGTATGAATCTGGATCATTGTCCGGCACTGGGGTGTCGTATAGGTCCCAAGCGTCTTGATCCTGATCATCTTGACTTATGGTAGTTTGCGCTGGTGAGTGCATTTGTGGCGGTGTTTGTGCCGGCGATGCCTGTTGTAGTGGAGAGGGCGGAGGCGTGACTTTTTTGACCACTTTGGCTTGTGGTTGTGCGTCATCCTTGAGGAGACTGATCCTTCTTTTCCTCATTATTGGGGGAAGGGTTGATATCTTCCCTGTGTCTTGCTGGATGTACAGTCTCTTTTGTGTGTAGTCTGATTCTACACTTTGGAGCTCTTGTCCAAATCTGTGCATCTGGCCACTTATTCCTTGTTCCTCTGAGTAGGATGAAGGTGTGGTATTTTTCGGCGCCGAGAGAGAATCTTTTTTCGGTTTCGGCACCGACAGAATTTTTGTTCCTTTCGGCATGGATTCTCGGTGCCGATGTTTTTCGGTGCCGGTATCTTGTCTTTGTCTCTCGGAGCCGCTTTCTCGGCTCCGAGGTTGCTCCATGGCGGTCCCTCGACCGGAGTCGGGTGTCTTCGCTATGGGCGTGCCCTTTTTCGGCGCCTTCGACGGGTCGCCTGTTTTATGGGTCGAGCCATGGCCTGTTGGCAGTGGCGTCCCCTGGGCTTTCGTTTTGTCAATGGTTTTACTTTTCGACGTCTTACTCACAGTTTGTTGCTGTTGTTCGACGTCGGAGTCTCCGGATTCTGATTCCGGAACCGAGAATGTTTCCTCTTCGTCGTCGAAACGTTGTTTTGTCGGCGTGGACGCCATTTGTAGACGCCTGGCTCTTCGGTCCCGGAGTGTTTTTCTGGACCGGAAGGCTCGACAGGCCTCACAGGTATCCTCCTTGTGCTCGGGGGACAAGCACAAGTTACAGACCAAGTGCTGATCTGTATAAGGATACTTACTGTGACATTTTGGGCAGAAACGGAACGGGGTCCGTTCCATCGGCTTCGATGTCGCACGCGGTCGGGCCGACCAGGCCCCGATGGGGGAATCGAAGCTACCCCAAAGTCTTCCGATGATCGGCGTCGATGTACCTAACTATCCCGATACCGAACGGAACAATACCGACGCTTTCTTCCGAGATTCTGACTAACTTTCCGAACCGAAACACGGAGCGAAAAGGAATACGTCCGAACCTGACAGCGGAAAAAAACAATCTAAGATGGAGTCGACGCCCATGCGCAATGGAGCCGAAGAGGGAGGAGTCCTTCGGTCCCGTGACCAAAAAGACTTCTTCGAAGAAAAACAACTTGTAATACTCCGAGCCCAACACCAGGCAGCGGACTGTGCCAAACATGTGTATCTGCAGCAACATATGCCATCGAACATATCTTTTCTTAGTTTATTTTAAGAACCACAGGTTCAAATTCTACATGTAATATCTCATTTGAAAGGTATTGCAGGTAAGTACTTTAGGAACTTTGAATAATTACAGTAGCATATATACTTTTTACATAAAACACAATAAGCTGTTTTAAAAGTGGACACAGTGCAATTTTCACAGTTCCTGGGGGAGGTAAAGTATTGTTAGGTTTCACAGGTAAGTAAGTCACTTACAGGTTTCAGTTTTTGGTCCAAGGTAGCCCACCGTTGGGGGTTCAGAGCAACCCCAAAGTTACCACACCAGCAGCTCAGGGCCGGTCAGGTGCAGAGGTCAAAGAGGTGCCCAAAACACATAGGCTTCAATGGAGAGCAGGGGGTGCCCCGGTTCCGGACTGCCAGCAGGTAAGTACCCGCATCTTCGGAGGGCAGACCAGGAGGGTTTTGTAGGGCACCGGGGGGGACACAGGTCAGCACAAAAAGTACACCCTCAGCAGCGCGGGGGCGGCCGGGTGCAGTGTGCAAACACGCGTCGGGTTTTCAATGGTTTTCAATGAGAGACCAAGGGATCTCTTCAGCGGTGCAGGCAGGCAAGGGGGGGGGCTCCTCGGGGTAGCCACCACCTGGGCAAGGGAGAGGGCCTCCTGGGGGTCACTCCTGCACAGAAGTTCCGTTCCTTCAGGGGGGCTGCGGGTGCAGGGTCTTTTCCAGCCGTCGGGACTTTAGGTTCGGGCAGTCGCGGTCAGGGGGAGCCTCGGGATTCCCTCTGCAGGCGTCGCTGTGGGGGCTCAGGGGGGACAACTTTGGTTACTCACGGTCTCGGAGTCGCCGGAGGGTCCTCCCTGAGGTGTTGGTTCTCCACCAGTCGAGTCGGGGTCGCCGGGTGCAGTGTTGCAAGTCTCACGCTTCCTGCGGGGATTGCAGGGGTCTTTAAATCTGCTCCTCTGTAACAAAGTTGCAGATCTTTTGGAGCAGTGCCGCTCTCCTCGGGAGTTTCTAGTCTTTCTTGAAGCAGGGCAGTCCTCGGAGGATTCAGAGGTCGCTGGTCCTTTGGAAAGCGTCGCTGGAGCAGGTTTCTTTGGAAGGCAGGAGACAGGCTGGTAGGACTGGGGCCAAAGCAGTTGGTGTCTTCTGTTCTTCCTCTGCAGGGGTTTTTCAGCTCAGCAGTCTTCTTCTTCTTGTAGTTTCAGGAATCTAAATTCTTAGGTTCAGGGGAGCCCTTAAATACTAAATTTAAGGGCGTGTTTAGGTCTGGGGGGTTAGTAGCCAATGGCTACTAGCCCTGAGGGTGGGTACACCCTCTTTGTGCCTCCTCCCAAGGGGAGGGGGTCACATCCCTAATCCTATTGGGGAATCCTCCATCTGCAAGATGGAGGATTTCTAAAAGTTAGAGTCACTTCAGCTCAGGACACCTTAGGGGCTGTCCTGACTGGCCAGTGACTCCTCCTTGTTGTTCTCATTATTTTCTCCAGCCTTGCCGCCAAAAGTGGGGGCCGTGGCCGGAGGGGGTGGGCAACTCCACTAGCTGGAGTGTCCTGCGGTGCTGGAACAAAGGGGTGAGCCTTTGAGGCTCACCGCCAGGTGTTACAGCTCCTGCCTGGGGGAGGTGTTAGCATCTCCACCCAGTGCAGGCTTTGTTACTGGCCTCAGAGTGACAAAGGCACTCTCCCCATGGGGCCAGCAACATGTCTTGGTTGTGGCAGGCTGCTGGAACCAGTCAGCCTACACAGATAGTCGGTTAAGGTTTCAGGGGGCACCTCTAAGGTGCCCTCTGGGGTGTATTTTACAATAAAATGTACACTGGCATCAGTGTGCATTTATTGTGCTGAGAAGTTTGATACCAAACTTCCCAGTTTTCAGTGTAGCCATTATGGTGCTGTGGAGTCCATGTTTGACAGACTCCCAGACCATATACTCTTATGGCTACCCTGCACTTACAATGTCTAAGGTTTGGCTTAGACACTGTAGGGGCACAGTGCTCATGCACTGGTCCCCTCACCTATGGTATAGTGCACCCTGCCTTAGGGCTGTAAGGCCTACTAGAGGGGTGACTTATCTATACTGCATAGGCAGTGTGGGGTTGGCATGGCACCCTGAGGGGAGTGCCATGTCGACTTACTCATTTTGTTCTCACCAGCACACACAAGCTGGTAAGCAGTGTGTCTGTGCTGAGTGAGGGGTCCCTAGGGTGGCATAAGATATGCTGCAGCCCTTAGAGACCTTCCCTGGCATCAGGGCCCTTGGTACCAGGGGTACCCGTTACAAGGGACTTACCTGGATGCCAGGGTGTGCCAATTGTGGAATCAAAAGTACAGGTTAGGGAAAGAACACTGGTGCTGGGGCCTGGTTAGCAGGCCTCAGCACACTTTCAATTCAAAACATAGCATCAGCAAAGGCAAAAAGTCAGGGGGTAACCATGCCAAGGAGGCATTTCCTTACACAAACCCCCCCCCAAACGAAAGAGGATGAGACTAACCTTTCCCAAGAGAGTCTTCATTTTCTAAGTGGAAGAACCTGGAAAGGCCATCTGCATTGGCATGGGCAGTCCCAGGTCTGTGTTCCACTATAAAGTCCATTCCCTGTAGGGAGATGGACCACCTCAACAGTTTTGGATTTTCACCTTTCATTTGCATCAGCCATCTGAGAGGTCTGTGGTCAGTCTGAACTAGGAAGTGAGTACCAAAGAGGTATGGTCTCAGCTTCTTCAGGGACCAAACCACAGCAAAGGCCTCCCTCTCAATGGCACTCCAACGCTGCTCCCTGGGGAGTAACCTCCAGCTAATGAAAGCAACAGGCTGGTCAAGGCCATCATCATTTGTTTGGGACAAAACTGCCCCTATCCCATGTTCAGAGGCATCTGTCTGCACAATGAACTGCTTGGAGTAATCTGGAGCTTTTAGAACTGGTGCTGTGCACATAGCTTGTTTCAGGGTGTCAAAGGCCTGTTGGCATTCTACAGTCCAGTTTACTTTCTTGGGCATTTTCTTGGAGGTGAGTTCTGTGAGGGCTGTCACAATAGATCCATATCCCTTCACAAACCTCCTATAGTACCCAGTCAAGCCAAGGAATGCCCTGACTTGAGTCTGGGTTTTTGGAGCTGCCCAGTCCAGAATAGTCTGGATCTTAGGCTGGAGTGGCTGAACTTGGCCTCCACCTACAAGGTGTCCCAAGTAAACCACAGTTCCCTGCCCTATCTGGCATTTGGATGCCTTGATAGAGAGGCCTGCAGATTGCAGAGCCTTCAAAACCTTCTTCAGGTGGACCAGGTGATCCTGCCAGTTGGAGCTAAAGACAGCAATATCATCTAGATAAGCTGCACTAAAGGACTCCAAGCCAGCAAAGACTTGATTCACCAACCTTTGGAAGGTGGCAGGGGCATTCTTTAAACCAAAGGGCATAACAGTGAACTGATAATGCCCATCAGGTGTGGAGAATGCGGTCTTTTCTTTTGCTCCAGGGGCCATTTTGATTTGCCAGTACCCTGCTGTTAAGTCAAAGGTACTTAACAATTTGGCAGCCCCTAATTTATCAATCAGCTCATCAGCTCTAGGAATGGGATGGGCATCTGTCTTGGTGACAGAGTTAAGTCCTCTGTAGTCCACACAAAACCTCATCTCTCTCTTTCCATCTTTGGTGTTAGGTTTGGGGACTAAGACCACTGGGCTAGCCCAGGGGCTGTCAGAGTACTCAATTACTCCCAATTCCAGCATCTTGTGGACTTCCACCTTGATGCTCTCCTTAACTTGATCAGACTGTCTGAATATTTTGTTTTTGACAGGCATGCTGTCTCCTGTGTCCACATCATGGGTACACAGGTGTGTCTGACCAGGGGTTAGGGAAAAGAGCTCAGCAAACTGTTGCAGGACCTTCCTACAGTCAGCTTGCTGTTGGCCAGAGAGGGTGTCTGAATAGATCACTCCATCTACTGAGCCATCATTAGGGTCTGATGACAGAAGATCAGGGAGAGGCTCACTCTCAGCTTCCTGATCCTCATCTGTTACCATTAACAGATTTACATCAGCCCTGTCATGGAAGAGCTTAAGGCGGTTCACATGGATCACCCTCTTGGGGCTCCTGCTTGTGCCCAGGTCTACCAGGTAGGTGACCTGACTCTTCCTCTCTAGCACTGGGTAAGGGCCACTCCATTTGTATTTGTCCTGAAGTGCCCTGGGAGCCACAGGCTCCAAAACCCAGACTTTCTGCCCTGGTTGAAATTCAACCAGTGCAGCCTTTTGGTCATACCAACACTTCTGGAGCTGTTGGCTGGCCTCAAGGTTTTTGCTTGCCTTTTCCATGTACTCTGCCATCCTTGAGCGAAGGCCAAGTACATAGTCCACTATGTCTTGTTTAGGCTCATGAAGAGGTCTCTCCCAGCCTTCTTTTACAAGAGCTAGTGGTCCCCTTACAGGGTGGCCAAACAGAAGTTCAAAGGGTGAGAACCCTACTCCCTTCTGAGGCACCTCTCTGTAAGCGAAAAGCAGACATGGCAAGAGGACATCCCATCTCCTTTTGAGTTTTTCTGGGAGCCCCATGATCATGCCCTTTAATGTCTTGTTGAATCTCTCAACAAGGCCATTAGTTTGTGGATGATAGGGTGTAGTGAATTTATAAGTCATGCCACACTCATTCCACATGTGTTTCAGGTATGCTGACATGAAGTTGGTACCTCTGTCAGACACCACCTCCTTAGGGAAGCCCACTCTAGTAAAGATACCAATGAGGGCCTTGGCTACTGCAGGGGCAGTAGTCGACCTAAGGGGAATAGCTTCAGGATACCTAGTAGCATGATCCACTACTACTAGGATGTACATATTTCCTGAGGCTGTGGGAGGTTCCAGTGGACCCACTATGTCCACCCCCACTCTTTCAAAGGGGACCCCCACCACTGGAAGTGGAATGAGGGGGGCCTTTGGATGTCCACCTGTCTTACCACTGGCTTGACAGGTGGTACAGGAGGTGCAAAACTCCTTAATCTTCTGGGACAGGTTGGGCCAGTAGAAGTGGTTGACTAACCTCTCCCACGTCTTGGTTTGTCCCAAATGCCCAGCAAGGGGAATATCATGGGCTAAGGTCAGAATAAACTCTCTGAACCCCTGAGGCACTACCACTCTCCTAGTGGCACCAGGTTTGGGATCTCTTGCCTCAGTGTACAGGAGTCCATCTTCCCAATAGACCCTATGTGTTCCATTTTTCTTGCCTTTGGACTCTTCAGCAGCTTGCAGCCTAAGGCCTTCAAGAGAGGGACAGGTTTCTTATCCCTTACACAACTCTTCCCTTGAGGGTCCCCCTGGGCCCAAGAGCTCAACCTGATAAGGTTCCAGCTCCATAGGCTCAGTTCCGTCAGAGGGCAGAACTTCTTCCTGAGAAGAGAGGCTCTCTTTTTCTTGTTGTGTTGCAGCTGGTTTCCCAGCTGACTTTCCTTTTCTCTTGGTAGGCTGGGCCTTTCTTCCAGACTCCAGCTCTACTTTTTCCCCCTGTGCCTTGCACTGTGCCCTTGTCTTGACACACACCAGTTCAGGGAAACCCAGCATGGCTGCATAGGTTTTCAGTTCTACCTCAGCCCATGCGGAGGACTCCAGGTAATTTCCAAGCAAACAGTCTACTGGGATATTTGAGGAGACCACCACCTGTTTCAGGCCATTGACCCCTCCCCACTCTAAAGTTACCATTGCCATGGGATGTACTTTAGTTTGATTGTCAGCATTGGTGACTGGATAGGTTTGTCCAGTCAGGTATTGGCCAGGGGAAACCAGTTTCTCTGTCACCATAGTGACACTGGCACCTATATCCCTCAGGCCCTCTACACTTGTCCCATTAATTAAGAGCTGCTGCCTGTATTTTTGCATGTTAGGGGGCCAGGCAGCCAGTGTGGCTAAGTCCACCCCACCCTCAGAGACTAATGTAGCTTCAGTGTGACACCTGATTTGCTCTGGGCACACTGTTGATCCCACTTGGAGACTGGCCATTCCAGTTTTAGCTGGAGTGGAGTTAGAAGTGGTATCTTTCTTGGGACAGGCCTTGTCTCCAGTTTGGTGTCCAGACTGACTACAGCTACGACACCAGGCCTTTTTGGGATCAAAGTTTTTACCCTTGTACCCAGGATTGTTTTGTGAAGAGGCTCTGGGCCCACACTCCTGTGCAGGTTTTTGGGGGCCTGTAGAAGACTCTTTACTATTTTTGTTTTTGGTTGTCTCACCACCTTTCCCCTGGGGAGGTTTTGTGACCCCTTTCTTTTGGTCACCCCCTGTGGAAGTTTTGGACACCCTAGTCTTGACCCAATGGTCCGCCTTCTTTCCCAATTCTTGGGGAGAAATTGGTCCTAGGTCTACCAGATGCTGATGCAGTTTATCATTGAAACAATTACTTAATAGAGGTGTTCTTTCACAAATAAATTGTACCGCCCATCATAATTACTTACACCACTGCCTTGAATCCAACCATCTAGTGTTTTTACTGAGTAGTCTACAAAGTCAACCCAGGTCTGGCTTGAGGATTTTTGAGCCCCCCTGAATCTAATCCTATACTCCTCAGTGGAGAATCCAAAGCCCTCAATCAGGGTACCCTTCATGAGGTCATAAGATTCTGCATCTTTTCCAGAGAGTGTGAGGAGTCTATCCCTACATTTTCCTGTGAACATTTCCCAAAGCAGAGCACCCCAGTGAGATTTGTTCACTTTTCTGGTTACACAAGCCCTCTCAAAAGCTGTGAACCATTTGGTGATGTCATCACCATCTTCATATTTAGTTACAATCCCTTTAGGGATTTTCAACAGGTCAGGAGAATCTCTGACCCTATTTATGTTGCTGCCACCATTGATGGGTCCTAGGCCCATCTCTTGTCTTTCCCTTTCTATGGCTAGGATCTGTCTTTCCAAAGCCAATCTTTTGGCCATCCTGGCTAACTGGATGTCCTCTTCACTGGAGTTATCCTCAGTGATTTCAGAGAGGTTGGTCCCTCCTGTGAGGGAGCCAGCATCTCTGACTATTATGCTTGGAGTCAGGGCTTGAGAGGCCCTGTCTTCCCTAGATAGGACTGGTAGGAGGGAATCACCCTCCAAGTCACTATCATCATCCTCTGAGTTGCCATCCTCAGAGGGGTTGGCCTTTTCAAACTCTGCCAACAGCTCCTGGAGCTGTAGTTTGGAAGGTCTGGGGCCCATTACTATTTTCTTTAGTTTACAGAGTGACCTTAGCCCCCTCATCTTAAGATGGAGGTAAGGTGTGGTGTCGAGTTCCACCACATTCATCTCTGCACTAGACATTATGCTTCTAAAAGTTGGAATACTTTTTAAGAATCTAAAACTAGTTCTAGGTTCTAATTCAAACTTTTACAAAACTTTTAAACTCTAAAAGAAATGCTAAACAGGATCTAACACAAGGCCCTAGCAGGTCTTTTAAGAATTTAGAAAAATTGCTCAATTTGCAAAAATCAATTTCTGATGACAATTTTTGGAATTTGTCGTGTGATCAGGTATTGGCTGAGTAGTCCAGCAAATGCAAAGTCTTGTATCCCACCGCTGCCACCAATGTAGGAAGTTGGCTCTGTATGCACTATTTCAAAGTAAGGAATAGTATGCACAGAGTCCAAGGGTTCCTCTTAGAGGTAAGATAGTGGCAAAAAGAGATAATACTAATGCTCTATTTTGTGGTAGTGTGGTCGAGCAGTAGGCTTATCAAAGGAGTAGTGTTAAGCATTTGTTGTACATACACACAGGCAATAAATGAGGAACACACACTCGGAGACAAATCCAGCCAATAGGTTTTGTTATAGAAAAATATCTTTTCTTAGTTTATTTTAAGAACCACAGGTTCAAATTCTACATGTAATATCTCATTTGAAAGGTATTGCAGGTAAGTACTTTAGGAACTTTGAATAATTACAGTAGCATATATACTTTTTACATAAAACACAATAAGCTGTTTTAAAAGTGGACACTTAGTGCAATTTTCACAGTTCCTGGGGAGGTAAAGTATTGTTAGGTTTCACAGGTAAGTAAGTCACTTACAGGTTTCAGTTTTTGGTCCAAGGTAGCCCACCGTTGGGGGTTCAGAGCAACCCCAAAGTTACCACACCAGCAGCTCAGGGCCGGTCAGGTGCAGAGGTCAAAGAGGTGCCCAAAACACATAGGCTTCAATGGAGAGAAGGGGGTGCCCCGGTTCCGGTCTGCCAGCAAGTAAGTACCCACGTCTTCGGAGGGCAGACCAGGGGGGTTTTGTAGGGCACCGGGGGGGGGGGACACAGGTCAGCACAAAAAGTACACCCTCAGCAGCGCGGGGGCGGCCGGGTGCAGTGTGCAAACACGCGTCGGGTTTTCAATGGTTTTCAACGAGAGACCAAGGGATCTCTTCAGTGGTGCAGGCAGGCAAGGGGGGGGCTCCTCGGGGTAGCCACCACCTGGGCAAGGGAGAGGGCCTCCTGGGGGTCACTCCTGCACAGAAGTTCCGTTCCTTCAGGTGCTGGGGGCTGCGGGTGCAGGGTCTTTTCCAGCCGTCGGGACTTTAGGTTCAGGCAGTCGCGGTCAGGGGGAGCCTCGGGATTCCCTCTGCAGGCGTCGCTGTGGGGGCTCAGGGGGGACAACTTTGGTTACTCACAGTCTCGGAGTCGCCGGAGGGTCCTCCCTGAGGTGTTGGTTCTCCACCAGTCGAGTCGGGGTCGCCGGGTGCAGTGTTGCAAGTCTCACGCTTCTTGCGGGGATTGCAGGGGCCTTTAAATCTGCTCCTCTGTAACAAAGTTGCAGATCTTTTGGAGCAGTGCCGCTCTCCTCGGGAGTTTCTAGTCTTTCTTGAAGCAGGGCAGTCCTCTGAGGATTCAGAGGTCGCTGGTCCTTTGGAAAGCGTAGCTGGAGCAGGTTTCTTTGGAAGGCAGGAGACAGGCCGGTAGGACTGGGGCCAAAGCAGTTGGTGTCTCCTGTTCTTCCTCTGCAGGGGTTTTTCAGCTCAGCAGTCTTCTTCTTCTTGTAGTTTCAGGAATCTAAATTCTTAGGTTCAGGGGAGCCCTTAAATACTAAATTTAAGGGCGTGTTTAGGTCTGGGGGGTTAGTAGCCAATGGCTACTAGCCCTGAGGGTGGGTATACCCTCTTTGTGCCTCCTCCCAAGGGGAGGGGGTCACATCCCTAATCCTATTGGGGAATCCTCCATCTGCAAGATGGAGGATTTCTAAAAGTTAGAGTCACTTCAGCTCAGGACACCTTAGGGGCTGTCCTGACTGGCCAGTGACTCCTCCTTGTTGTTCTCATTATTTTCTCCGGCCTTGCCGCCAAAAGTGGGGGCCGTGGCCGGAGGGGGCGGGCAACTCCACTAGCTGGAGTGTCCTGCGGTGCTGGAACAAAGGGGTGAGCCTTTGAGGCTCACCGCCAGGAGTTACAGCTCCTGCCTGGGGGAGGTGTTAGCATCTCCACCCAGTGCAGGCTTTGTTACTGGCCTCAGAGTGACAAAGGCACTCTCCCCATGGGGCCAGCAACATGTCTTGGTTGTGGCAGGCTGCTGGAACCAGTCAGCCTACACAGATAGTCGGTTAAGGTTTCAGGGGGCACCTCTAAGGTGCCCTCTGGGGTGTATTTTACAATAAAATGTACACTGGCATCAGTGTACATTTATTGTGCTGAGAAGTTTGATACCAAACTTCCCAGTTTTCAGTGTAGCCATTATGGTGCTGTGGAGTCCATGTTTGACAGACTCCCAGACCATATACTCTTATGGCTACCCTGCACTTACAATGTCTAAGGTTTGGCTTAGACACTGTAGGGGCACAGTGCTCATGCACTGGTGCCCTCACCTATGGTATAGTGCACCCTGCCTTAGGGCTGCAAGGCCTACTAGAGGGGTGACTTATCTATACTGCATAGGCATTGTGAGGTTGGCATGGCACCCTGAGGGGAGTGCCATGTCGACTTACTCGTTTTGTCCTCACCAGCACACACAAGCTGGTAAGCAGTGTGTCTGTGCTGAGTGAGGGGTCCCTAGGGTGGCATAAGATATGCTGCAGCCCTTAGAGACCTTCCCTGGCATCAGGGCCCTTGGTACCAGGGGTACCAGTTACAAGGGACTTACCTGGATGCCAGGGTGTGCCAATTGTGGAATCAAAAGTACAGGTTAGGGAAAGAACACTGGTGCTGGGGCCTGGTTAGCAGGCCTCAGCACACTTTCAATTAAAAACATAGCATCAGCAAAGGCAAAAAGTCAGGGGGTAACCATGCCAAGGAGGCATTTCCTTACAGGTACCCAAGAAAAAAATTCTTCACCTTACTTCAGAACCAGGCAAAGAAGCTGGTCTTATTATGGGCCATGGCTCGGGCTGCTACAGCAGTAATTTCTTCAAGCAAAGACACTGTCAGATTGTTTACAATTTGGCAACACATTCCTAGGCAATGACAATTTAAAGGTACGGTATCCTGCTTATGTATTTACAATACAAGGAGCAGATGGTGACCAGAGTGGAACAGATTTTGATTGCATAACAATGAACAAAAATAATCTATTATGCTGATCTCCAAGAATGCGGCGGTCTCCTCCGATGCAGCTTGGTGAGGTGGTACTTACCTCAACAGGAGGGGAGGACCTCAACACCTTCCTTATCTGTGCCTTCATTGAGTCCGAGAGGCATTCAAGTGTGTGACTTTCTCAAAAGAGGTACCTAACATTGGAATTAGACACTATGCTACCAAGAGTGTTTATGGCTATGTGTGGAGAATAATTTCCACCTGGTGCTTGGACTACATGTTGGATATATTCTCTTGCAGTGTTCTGAAGTTGGAATTTTTTTGCCAAAATAGGACTTTGAACTTGGCGCAATAAAGTGTCACGTAGACGACAATCAAATCGGTTAATGTACCCAGGACCATGGGTGGCTGTATGAAGTTCTCTTGTTCCTAGGCTTTTTGCAAAACATCCTAAATATGTCTAACACCATGAGATTATTTTCCTCAACGGGTCCTTACTTTGGTTGTGTCATTTATGAAGGTAGATTCATTTGAACACATGTATTATGCCTAGTAAGGATGCTCAAGTTAAAATACTAAGGGAAGGGCACTAAGTCAGTTTGCACGGTGGTAAATTGCAAGTGCTGAATGCACATACCCTTTACACCATAAGGTGTAATTACCAGTTAGACCGTATTTTTTTTTTTTCTTTTTTTTTTACAGGTGGTTTCAGAGTTTCACTTGCTGAAGAAGGAATATCATGTGCATAGCTAGCCGTTGTCTGTATGTTTTCTAAATGAAAAAAGGCAGAGCAGTTGCAATGCAGGTTAGCTCTAGGTGATAAAGCGTTGCTATAAGCTTGTTAAAAAGGATTACCCAGGAGGTAGCCAGGATCTTTCTTCTAGGAGGAAGAGTGGCTAGTTTGACTCATCTGCATTTGACTCAGTGGTGGGCTAGGTTTTTTTTTTTTGTTTTTTTTTATTGTGGCAGCCTCTTAAAGCTTTTATTTGCTGTACGACCTAGGCTCACCTCTGATGGCACTTACTGCTGGCTGAATAAAGATACAGTATCCACAAGAAGAACGATCAATAACTGGTTAATATTTTTGTGATGGAGACTCAAATGTAACCAAGGATTATCCCAGTTAAGTGGGAATATCATGCAGTTCTAACCATGGGTGTTCCAGATGGCACCTATGTGAAAGCATCTGGTCACATCTCTGGGATGCACAAGTAGGTTAACTGTTCAACCACTTAAAAACTTAAAGTGACCTGATTAAGATCAAGTCTAATGCTCATGAATACAGCGGAAGATGGTGAATCTGCAGGAAAACAGACTATTCCATAGAAAAAAGAAATTAAAGAAGAAAAAAAAAAAACACATCGCGATCGCGCTGTGTAAAATGCAGTGCAATCGCACTGCGTGGAAAATAAACAGATAATGTAGTCCGGAAATCATGCTGAAAACAACGAACGTCGTATGTTTTTAGTCGTTTACCGGTGCTGTGTAGGTGGGCTGAACACCAGAAAGGCATGACATATGCAAGCCTTTCACGAATGAAAGCAAGTGGATTTTAAAAGGCAAGCCCACGAACCAATGAAAGTGACTGACGTAACATGGGCATGGTTGGAAGCTCAAAGAGAGATTACAGCATGGGACGGAGCACTTTGCGCTCGCCCATAAAAAAGGACCATTCCCAAAGGACTATGACAGTGGTAAGCTCGACATTCTCAATAGACAAAGGGCAGTTAAATATGTTTCTTAGCATCTGTCATTTTTCATCACCCGATATATGACAGCGTCTCGAGGTGGCTCTCACTATTCTGCATCAGCACGGCAGAGCATACAAAAAAAATCATTGACATGTAGCTTTATATTAAAAGGGTGGTCCAGAAACACAGGCTCACCTGGAGTAGAGAACACAAAGCAAGAACAGAACCAGTCCCACGATTCCTTGCGCATCCCACCATTGCACACCTTGACCTTGTCCTGGAGTGGTACTTGTACCGTTGTATCCGATAATGCTCAGCAAGCTTGGGTTACATGTCCTATCTTTTGGAAGAAAGCACAATATGTAAACACTGCGACATAAAACATTATTTCCTATGCAACAATTTCTGTACTAAATTTAAAGAAGCAGAAGCATTGATGAGGCCAATTACAAGAATGAATGTACATCCTGAACATTAATTAAGTCTGAGTTGTTGCAACAAACCAATTTACGTGGGAAAAAAAACAAAAAAAAAAAAAAAAAAAAACACACTTCTCTCTTATTTAACCAGCTTTTCCCCCGATGCCCACGGGTCTAAATGTGAACCAAAGACCTCATACTGACAGACACGGAAAAAGAGAAACAACAGTTGCTTACATTAATTCTGAATCCTGTGGAAAGAATTTTGGGGTGGCAAAACAGCATTAAAAAATCATTGCACTGCCACTGACTATCAGTATCCAATTTCTCTTACATTAGCTTTGTTTGTCTGAAAACTAATTTTTACAACTCAAAGATAAAAGAAAATGCCAGCGTCAAAGTTAGACTCCATATGGCATTGGGTTACATGTTACCACTTGCGAGGAAAGACAATGAGTAGCAAATAGCTGGAAGTGCTTCAAACAGAAGAAGATTTGTCCGTCTTATCAAGTGGGCTTGATCTCAAACTGATCTGTCTTCCAATGAAAAGTAGTCAACATACTGAAGATGTTCATTAATCGGAGGCAGAGGTTCGAGTTCACCAGAACCAACACCAGATTGGTTGTTACTGTGCTGATGTCACATAGCAACAGCAGAACAGTGCAAAGTTCTGGCATGCTCTAAAAAAATGCTGTCTAAAAGACTTGTGTGCACTGGGTTAATAACCGATTTGTACCAAAATAAAGGAAAGGTCCATTTTGTAGAGTAACACAGTGTAAGCATGACGGGTAAAAGTGCTGGAGCACTGAAGTAGAGTAGGGGCAGTAGAAGAGGAGAGGAATAGATGTTATTGGGTAAGTAGTGACTATAAAAATTATTATAGGGTCATAACGTGAAGAAATGGTATATAAAGGGGAACTGCACTTTTTCAGAAAATACTCTCTGGGGCAGACTTCAGCTTGGGCTACTCTCATCCCATGTAACAGTTTTAACTTCTTTGGCCAGATGAGGATGATGATTCTTCTTTTGCGGGTAAGCTATATTAAGCCTAACTGCATGTGGTGGAGGGGCTGGGCAGTAACAGTTTCCTTCCTCCCCATAGACCGGTCTCTCCTGAGCACACACTGTTCCGAAAGAGGTACTGCTCCTTTCTCAAACCAATGCTCACCTCTGCGGTGAAGGAAAACGTTACTTACCCAGTGAGTAGCTGTTTGTGGCGTGAAGTGCTGTAGATTCACATGCTTTGCATATTTCGGCCATTTAGTGTTGGGTCCGGAAGGTTGTGAGTTGTTTTTCGACTAAAAAAGTCTTTTGAATCACAAGGTATAGTGACTCCTCCTCTTGCTGGCAATGACCATGGCCATCGACTCCATTGTTAGATTGTTTCCCATAGGAGGTTATGGATGGAGTGTAGTGTAAATGTAATAGAAATGAAATGTCCATGACTGTGAATGTATATGAAAAGACTGACAGCCATAGTTGTCCGGGGAGGCAGGTGGGCCCATGTGAACCTACAACAATGCATGCCACAAACAGCTGCTCACTGGGTAAGCAACATTTTCCGTTTGATGGCATGTGTGGTTGTAGATACACATGCTCTGCATAGACTGTGAAGCAGTACCCCCCAAAAGCAGTGGCCAACCGGTGGGTGTTGCAGTGTTTTGAAAAAGAGTATGTAGCACTGCCTAACCTACATCAGCTTGTTGGTGTGCTACAACATGCACACAATAATGTTTAGGCACGTCTATTGTGACCTAAGTGTGATGCAAACATTGATTGAGGGTAGTGACTTTGATGAGCCAGTCTAGGTATGGGAAAACATTAATTTTCTGTCTGCAGAATGAGCAGCGACAACTGCGAGGCATTTTGTGAACATCCTTGGTGCTATTGTGACCCTGAAGGGGAGAACTTTCAATTGGTAGCGTTGTTCTGCTATCAAAAATCTGAGGTATCTACGATGTGCTGGGTGTATAGGAATGTGAAAGTAGGCGTCCTTTAAATCTAAAATTGATAAAAAGTCACCTTGTTGAAGCAGCGGAATTACTTCTTGAAGCGTGATCATGTGGAAATATTCTGATTTAAAGGCCTGAGATCCAGGATAGGGCTTAAGGAGCCATCCCTTTTGGGCATGAGAAAGTATAGTGAATATACTCTTGTTCCCTGATGTCGAGTTGGCACTATGGCTCCTCTGGCTAGTAAAGCCTGCACTTCCTGTTTGAGGAGAGGGACATGTTCCTGTGAAAGTCTGTGAGTGAGAGGGAGAATGTTTGGAAGTGTGAAATTGAGCTCCAGACAGTAACCATGTAGGATAGTATTCAAGACCCATTGGTCTGTGGTGAGATTTTGCCAGTGCTGGAGAAAGAGCTGAAGGCGTCCTCCTACAGGTGGCTGACAATCACAAGGAAGGTGAAGTGAGTCACTGCTTGGAGGCAGTGGAAGAGGTTCTAGGGGAGGTTTTTCCCCCATTCTCGATTGTTTCCTCTATAGCATGGATACTCAAAGTACGGCCCGCGGGCCTCATGCGGCCCCTCTGACCTTTACATGTGGCCCCTTGGGCAACAGGAGCACTGGGCAGCTGTTTGCTCGACTCCGCACTAACAATAAAAATATTAAATAGACACGTAATAATTTATTTCAAACTTATTTGGTGTTAAAGAAAAGAAGTAACTAGGGACTCCTGCACTTAACTTTAGAAACGCCTTCATTTTTAAAGACATCTTGCAGCACAAGTGTAAAACTAAGACAGTCTCTTCAAAATTAAAAAAGCGTATTTAGTTAACATTGAGAACACTTTTGCCTTAGTACAATTTATTTTATAAGTGCATTGATATGTATTCATTTAAAAGTGATAGTTTTCATACATAAATTTGGAAACATAAATTCTTTCTTCTACCCTGAGAACACCATCAATAGTAAATTAAAGAGGCAAGCCACTTGGTATGTGCACTTTATGGGTGGCCTGGATTCCTATCATACATTAACAACATTGTAGTTTAATAAATCAAACATAGAAGCAGTTTTTGTGCAGCGCACACCATGAATCATGTATTTCGAGGTCATCTTAAATGTGATAATGTAGAAAAAGGAGGGAAAGTGAGACTAAACAATTGCCTAGGATCACACAATTTGGAAAAGTGGGTAAGCTGGGATTAATTCCAGGTTTTCTGGTTTCCCATTGTTTTTTTCAGCCACTAGATGTATATCATTTGCTTCTTTTACACCTACCTTGCCACCAATCCCCCCAGCTACCCCACCCGACCGCCACTGCCCTGACATCAGTGCGGCCCCCAGGCACGTCACAGACCAAACTTTTTGGCCCCTGGGATAATGTTTGAGAGTACCCATGCTCTATAGGAACCCTTATAAAAATCCTCTATGGGAGGATGAATGGGGTTGGCCGTTGTGGTAGGATAATGAAGTCTCTGGTGGAGAGGTTTTGGAGGAATTTTTATATTGTGGCCTACGAAAAGTACCACGAGAGGCAGGAGTTTGGAGCGCTGCCAGGGACTTGGTCACTTCATTATCCATCTGTTCAACCACTTGATGAACTTGAGGGCCAAAAAGGTGCTCTTTGTTGAATGGTACATTTAAGGTTGTTTGTTGTACCTCCTGTTTAAAACCAGAAATGTGTAGCCATGCATGTCTGAGTAAGAGGACACTAGTGTTTATACCTCAAATAGAATTGCTAGAAATTAATTAATCTACTCTAGTACCACAAGAGGCAGGTGTTTGGAGCGTTCCCATGGACTTTGCCACTTCATCATCTATCTGTTCAAGCATCTGATGAACTTGCGAGCCAAAAAGGTGCTCTTTGTCGAATGGTAGATTTAAGGTTGTTTGTTGTACCTCCTGTTTAAAACCAGAAATGCGTAGCCATGCATGTCTGAGTAAAAGGACACTAGTGTTTATACCTCGAATAGAATTGTTAGAAATTAATTGATCTTCACTAGCAATCTCTTCTCCCCTTTTTCTGTGATCCTCTGGGAGGTACTGGAGAAGCTAGTCCATTTCATTCCAAAGCGCTCAATAGTATCTAGCAAGCAACCCTTGAGTATTGGTGATACGCCAATGGTTAGCTGCTGAGCTCGCCAGAAGCATCAATGAGCTTGCTTTCCTTGTCAGGAGGCGGAGCATCATAAGCAGCTTGTGAGTTGGCTCTTTTCCCACCGTTAGATATCACCAAAGAATCTGCAGATATCGGACCTTTAATAAAAACTGTATCAGACTGGGAAGACGTATATTTCTTTTCCACACGTGGAGTGATTATGTATGCCCTAGCAAAGCCTGGAAGGATATCTCCCGTGTGTCTCATCATGCCTTTAAGCATGGGCAGATATTGTGTGACCCTGTGAGATGTTGTGAGTGTCTTAAATAGAAAGTCATCTTTGACTGTTTCTTTGTGAAGGGACACCTGATTGGATGTGGCAGCCCTTCCAATAAGTTCATATAAGGAAGAAGTATTGCCTGGTGGGGATGGTCTAGCTGGACAGACATCCGGGTCAGAGTCTTCATCTGGGTCAACATCGTAATGCAACCAAGGGTCTGTATCTGTGAGAAAAGGCATATTATCATTCCGCATCTTGAGTGTTATGTAATGAGGGAGGTAAGCCCTGTGGGGTGATGTCAAGAGGTTCATCTTGTGATTGAGGAGGTGAAGGAGATGGGGGCGGAGTGATTGGTGGTGAGGATGTAGGTGAATATCAACTGAGTCTCTAGCCATTCTTTTTTGCATGGTTGGAGGCGTAGGTGTGTCAAGAACCTCTCCAAAAATAAGTTGAATATGAAGCTGAGACTGCCTGGCATGGTGCGGTTGCCTAATTTTATGGAGGATAGGCTTGAGGGAAGTAGTTGACTCTGAGGCTGTAGTTATTTTCAGTCTTTTCAGCTCAGAGGCACTCTTGACTTTTGGTGCCAAGGTAGTCAATACATTTTTAGATGCCGAAACAGCTGGTTCCGAGTGGGATGCAGAAGCTTTCGGAGCCGGGGTTGATAGTGTTCAGCTCGGTATCGAAGTGGAAGGCTTAGTTTTGCTTTTCAGAGCTGAGCTCGATGGGGTTGTATCCGAGATTTTTGGTGCCTGCCATGGACCGAAGGCAGTGGTGGCCCAATAGCTTTTGCTTCTGTGCTGGAGGACTTTTCAGTCAGAGCAGGGGGGGCTCTTACTCACGGTTGGTTGAGCCAGAGGAAATCGGTTACATTTTGAAGACTGTGTTGACTTCAGAGTCTGAATCCTCAATTGATAAGGCCTCTTCCTCAGCACCCGAGGCCTCATAAAGTTCCTGCTCCTGTTCCAGGTCGGACATGGTTTCCTGGAGTCCAAAAATATTCAGTGTGTCCTCTATTTCGTGTCTTTGCATTTCTCTACGATAGGCTCTCTGATCTTCTTCGATTCGAAAGACTGTCAGGCCTCACAGTCCTCCTCTCTATGTTCCAGAGACAGGCAGAGGTTGCAGACCTGGTGCTGGTCGGTTCACAGGAACTTTGCATGGCACTTCAGACAGAAGCAGAAAGGAGTCAGTTTCATTAGAATTTCATTCTTGTGAAGATGGAATAGAGAAATACAGGGGCCTGAAGGGCCTCTATCAAAACATGTTGATCCAACAGAGAGGTTCGGGAAAGCAGAAGAAAGGAAATTTGTGTTCAATGAACTGGAAAGGCTTCCCGAACGGAAGAGGCCTAAAAGACGGTCTCAAATCGGAGCTCGGTGAAAGCACGACCGGACCCGATGGTGGAAGAAGGCAAGCTAACAATGGAGCCAATGGCCATACTGTAGGAAGTTGGCTCCGTATGCACTATTTCAAAGTAAGGAATAGTATGCACAGAGTCCAAGGGTTCCCCTTAGAGGTAAGATAGTGGCAAAAAGAGATAATACTAATGCTCTATTTTGTGGTAGTGTGGTCGAGCAGTAGGCTTATCAAAGGAGTAGTGTTAAGCATTTGTTGTACATACACACAGGCAATAAATGAGGAACACACACTCAGAGACAATTCCAGGCCAATAGGTTTTTGTATAGAAAAATATATTTTCTTAGTTTATTTTAAGAACCACAGGTTCAAATTCTACATGTAATATCTCATTTGAAAGGTATTGCAGGTACGTACTTTAGGAACTTTGAATAATCACAATAGCATATATACTTTTTACATAAAACACATATAGCTATTTTAAAACTAGACAGTGCAATTTTCACAGTTCCTAGGGGAGGTAAGTTATTGTTAGTTCTTGCAGGTAAGTAAACCACCTACGGGGTTCAAATTTGGGTCCAAGGTAGCCCACTGTTGGGGGTTCAGAGCAACCCCAAAGTCACCACACCAGCAGCTCAGGGCCGGTCAGGTGCAGAGGTCAAAGTGGTGCCCAAAACGCATAGGCTTCAATGGAGAAGGGGGTGCCCCGGTTCCAGTCTGCCAGCAGGTAAGTACCCGCGTCTTCGGACGGCAGACCAGGGGGGTTTTGTAGGGCACGGGGGGGGGGGGCGGGAGACAAGTCCACACAGAAAGTACACCCTCAGCAGCGCGGGGGCGGCCGGGTGCAGTGTGCAAACAAGCGTCGGGTTTATAATAGGAATCAATGGGAGACCAAGGGGTCTCTTCAGCGGTGCAGGCAGGCAAGGGGGGGGGGGGGCTCCTCGGGGTAGCCACCACCTGGGCAAGGGAGAGGGCCTCCTGGGGGTCACTCCTGCACTGGAGTTCCGATCCTTCCGGTCCTGGGGGCTGCGGGTGCAGGGTCTTTTCCAGGCGTCGGGATCTGGGAATCAGACAGTCGCGGTCAGGGGGAGCCTCGGGATTCCCTCTGCAGGTGTCGCTGTGGGGGCTCAGGGGGGACAACTTTGGTTACTCACAGTCTTGGAGTCGCCTGGGGGTCCTCCCTGTAGCGTTGTTTCTTCACCAGTCGAGTCGGGGTCGCCGGGTGCAGTGTTGCAAGTCTCACGCTTCTGGCAGGAATTGCAGGGGTCTTTAAAGTTGCTCCTCTGGAAACAAAGTTGCAGTCTTTGTTGAACAGGGCCGCTGTTCTCGGGAGTTTCTTGGTCCTTTTAGAGCAGGGCAGTCCTCTGAGGATTCAGAGGTCGCTGGTCCTGGGGAAAGCAGCGCTGGAGCAGTTTTCTTCCAAAGGGGGGGGGGGGGGGGGGGAAGGGGAGACAGGCCGGTAGGGCTGGGGCCAAAGCAGTTGGTGTCTCCGTCTTCTCTGCAGGGTTTTTCAGCTCAGCAGTCCTCTTCTTCTTTAGGTTTCAGGAATCTGAGTTCCTAGGTTCAGGGGAGCCCTTAAATACTAAATTTAAGGGCGTGTTTAGGTCTGGGGGGTTAGTAGCCAATGGCTACTAGCCCTGAGGGTGGGTACACCCTCTTTGTGCCTCCTACCAAGGGGAGGGGGTCACATTCCTATCCCTATTGGGGGAATCCTCCATCTGCAAGATGGAGGATTTCTAAAAGTTAGAGTCACCTCAGCTCAGGACACCTTAGGGCAGAGGTCATCAAACTGGGGGGCGGGCCCCCCTTGGGGGGCCTCAAGTGATCCCAGGGCGGGGCGCCAAACTCTGGCTAAAAGAAATATTATGCAGAAAACATGCCTTTGTTTTAAGCAGAAGCATGTTATTGCAGTTTTAAAAAGGTAACAGTACTTAACTGCAATGTTTAAATAGGTTTAGACCTATTTAAACATTGCCATCTTTCTAAAATAATTGTGAAAAATTCTGAGGGGGGGCCCAATGTGTTTTTTTTTTTCAACTGGGGGGGGCGCAGCATTAAAAAGTTTGAAGACCACTGCCTTAGGGGCTGTCCTGACTGGCCAGTGACTCCTCCTTGTTATTCTCATTATTTCCTCCGGCCTTGCCGCCAAAAGTGGGGCCGTGGCCGAAGGGGGCGGGCAACTCCACTAGCTGGAATGCCCTGTGGTGCTGGAACAAAGGGGGTGAGCCTTTGAGGCTCACCGCCAGGTGTTACAGCTCCTGCCTGGGGGAGGTGATAGCATCTCCACCCACTGCAGGCTTTGTTACTAGCCACAGAGTGACAAAGGCACTCTCCCCATGTGGCCAGCAACATGTCTCGAGTGTGGCAGGCTGCTAAAACCAGTCAGCCTACACGGGTAGTTGGTTAAGGTTTCAGGGGGCACCTCTAAGGTGCCCTCTGGGGTGTATTTTACAATAAAATGTACACTGGCATCAGTGTGCATTTATTGTGCTGAGAAGTTTGATACCAAACTTCCCAGTTTTCAGTGTAGCCATTATGGTGCTGTGGAGTCCGTGTTTGACAGACTCCCAGACCATATACTCTTATGGCTACCCTGCACTTACAATGTCTAAGGTTTTGCTTAGACACTGTAGGGGCACAGTGCTCATGCACTGGTGCCCTCACCTATGGTATAGTGCACCCTGCCTTAGGGCTGTAAGGCCTGCTAGAGGGGTGACTTATCTATACTGCATAGACAGTGTGAGGTTGGCATGGCACCCTGAGGGGAGTGCCATGTCGACTTACTCGTTTTGTCCTCACCAGCACACACAAGCTGGCAAGCAGTGTGTCTGTGCTGAGTGAGGGGTCCCCAGGGTGGCATAAGATATGCTGCAGCCCTTAGAGACCTTGCCTGGCATCAGGGCCCTAGGTACCAGGGGTACCAGTTACAAGGGACTTACCTGGATGCCAGGGTGTGCCAATTGTGAAAACAAAAGTACAGGTTAGGGAAAGAACACTGGCGCTGGGGCCTGGTTAGCAGGCCTCAGCACACTTTCAATTCAAAACATAGCATCAGCAAAGGCAAAAAGTCAGGGGGTAACCATGCCAAGGAGGCATTTCCTTACACATACGCATTGCCAGCAAGTGGAGGAGTTACTATACCTTGTGACTCAAAAGACTTTTCAAAGAAAAACAACCTGAAACCTTCCAGACCCAACACTAGATGGTGGACGTATGGAGAGCATGTGTTTCTACAGCCACACATGCCATCAAACTGAGGTTTTACCTTGCACCCCACATGACATATTTGTTCATCAGCTGCCTCCTACGTTCTTCTAAAAATTGACATACAACAGAGAAGGAGGAGGTGTAACCAGGAATACCTTATTGTAATTCTGATCTTGGAGCAGGCTATAGTCAGTACTTCATCTAATAAGGTCTCATCTGCCAGAACCAGTGCCTGCTGTCCCTTTCAAAGATCACAGTTGTGCTGCCCTTCAACAATAGCACCTATGGATCCCCCCCCCCGACCCCTGATCAATTTCAGGAGCAGTTCCTCTCTCTATACAAACCACGTCTCCAGATAATTCTGCAAGTAGTCTGTATTTAATAACTAACATCCATATAGTTTTTGGTTCTATGGATGTTTCTACTATTCGTAACCCACCCCAGTCCTGATGTTTAAGCAATGCTGTCCTGTTTTCGTGCATGCTGGAGATTCCTTTCTCTTTACACAGAGACATGGCTTCCTTGTCTCGAACTGCAGTAGTTTCTCTTTAGGTCAATCAGTTTTCTACAGTTTGTCAAATTAAGCATTACTGAGGATTTTTGTCTATTCTTTGTAACATTTCCCCCACATACGCTCTCTGTGGGGAATGCTCCTGTAATGACCATGAAGCGGAGAATAAAAAAAACCAAAAACCTTCCTGTTCTTCTCGGAGTCCTCCTGTTCAGGTAATGCATATTGTGTGCCGTTACAGACAGTTTTCGAGCTTGCAGCAGACTAAGGTTTGTATCGTTCCTGACATACAAGATGGCACTCATGTCTGTAAATAGTAGTGTTCTCTTTAGATTTGGGAACTGCCAGTGGAAACAGCCTCTGTTCTGCTAGGAAGATCTCCTCTGTTTTGCTGAAGATGAGTCCAACTAACAATCACCAGAACACTTATCAAAGAAACAGGTCTGGTATCTCCAGAGTTGCACAAGTAGCAGAAATAGTTCAGGGCTTTTACACCCTCATCTAACAAGTCTTGCAAACAGTAGGTGGGGTTACCATTGGTGCATCATGGTCTGGCTCATCTTCTGCATTTCACACATACCCTAGTCTCAAAGCAAGCTGACACCACCTCTCTGTTGCACCTCTCCAGAAACCCCATTCAGGATTAGGTGAAAACCCGGTTATGGAATAGAAGCATCAGAGCAACACAATTTCTGCTTTTTCACTCCCACCATCTTGGCTCATGACTTCTTATTGAAGAAGCTAAATCGTGATATTTAGGGCGTGCTATAGGAAGGTCTCAAAAATGGTTTATTAGTAGGTGGGTTCAGGTTTCCATCAGGGCCTCTAGCCAATACTATCTCAGAGCTTTCCCATGAAGTGACAGGTGGTTTCATGGCCTTCAGAAAAAAATCCAACAAGTGTTAACCAGACAAAGTCTTAGGAGCCCTGTTAACAAGTGTGGTGTGGAGATTGGGTATGAATTCCAATGAGAGTGAAGGGTATCTTTAAAGTATTATAATTTAACCACGTGAGAGATGGTGTTCATAAATCCAGGTTTTGGCCATATATAACTTCAAAGGTGCAGAACATGCTAATGGACCATTTTGAGACATTTGTATACAGCAAAGATGTAAAATGGCTGGAGCATGTGACATGTACTTTTATAACTGAAAAAGGTTTAACTGATATTTAACACAACAAAATACAAAATCGCCTTCTGGTTGGAATTCGAAGCTGAAACAAATTTAAAATTTAAGAGGCCATTGGGTCAAGGGATAGCTTCTTTGCCTCTAAAATGCACGAACACAAGCATTGACAAAAATAAATATTTTGGATTGTGTGTCATACGAAGAACATCCTCTACCTTTACAAACATATAGACAGCAGAGGCACAGCATGGGCAGCAGTACTACATGTGCTTTTCACACAAACTGTACAGTATTAAAAGCAGTAATTTAGCACAGAAACACACATTCTTAGCAGCAAAACAGATTCACCTCACAAAGAACAGTGTATCAACAAAACAAGAGTATAAGCAGCAATGCTCCAAGGGAAGATGAATGGGAAAAGAAAGCCCACACATATGGATTTTTAGTAGCCCACCAGGGTGACTTGGAAATGGTGCAGCTGTCTACTTCTGGGAAAACAGTTGTGGCCTAGGTCTGAAATTCAAGGCTTACAACAACTATGCTGGTTGGATTAGTCAAGACAGGCAAAGTAGCAGGATCATCAATAAACGGTTCCCCTGAAAAGATTATGAGGCTATGAGAGGAATATAACTACAAACAGTGCACTGATCACGGCTATTCTAAAATATTCAACCTCAAAACGAGAGGCTCAGAAAATGCGCCCAATGCCTTGTTCCCACACAGAACCGTGCTTCCGCCGAGGCATTCGCAGGTCATCAGTACTGCATCAAATGCAGTTTTGCAAATGATCCTCACTCACAAACCCTAGACAAGGAAAACTGCAATAGTGAAAATATTAAGAGCTTGAATGGCAAATTATTGTAACTGTCTTTAACCTCAGACATCTTCGAGCACTCATCCTTTAAATGCCACATGAGGAGATCTTTAAACTAATGTTTGTAAAAATCCAGGTTTACTTTAAAATGAGGCTTAAATGACAGTTAAAAATAAAATACTTGCTGTCTTTACAGATTGTAAAATGCTGCAGCTGAAGGTGGAGTGGCATAGATAGCAGCAGAGAGAGAGAGAGAGAGAGAGAGAGAGAGAGAGAGAGAGAGAGAGAGAGAGAGAGAGAGATAGAAAGCAGTGTGTGAAACACCGAGTGTCACCAAAATGGACCTTCCTACCAGAGAAAGAAATACAAAATGTAAGCAGTTTGCAACCAACCAGAGACCTAACTGAAAGGGAGATGCTTTTATGATCAGGTGGTCATGTACGCTTCTTTACAATTTCCCCTTCTTACTGTTTCTCCCAGTTCGCCTCGACATGGCACTGGTCAGTGATAATTTGCAGACTTTCTTCTCCTATCAAAAGCTGCATCCAATATTGCTTACCGGATCTACAGTATAGGATGGAGGGCAGTAATCTGCATTCCAGCGCTCCCTAACTGACCACCTTGGCTCCAGAAAGTCTGTGCTCTGCCCTGTCATGCCCCAACATAGTCCTTTTAAGTCTTCATGCAACATGTATCTAGGCCAGAAGACTAATAATCTAATTTGATCTTCTATTTTTTCCTATGGCAGAGTCATACCTATACATGTTCCATGCCAGGGCACGATTATTCTTAGTGTGTTCTTACAAAGGTCATATGCTGGTGGAGAAATCCACATACTTTCCCCATCCACACCCCTCAACATCAGACAAAACATGCTTATCTATTGCCTCCCAAATTGGATTCGTGGAAAAGGGGTTGGGGGGGGGGGGGGATACTGCCAGCTTAACTGAGGAGGGTTCTTTCACCGACTTACTAGCTACGTAATAGATCGGAAGCTTGGGTGTGAAAAAGCTTTTAACTGTTTTTTCTTCATCCTGGACTACACTCATAAAACACAAATGCACATATTACTTGCCCAGTCAGCAGGCACTAAGTGGTAGAAAAGCACCTACCCACAAAGAGCACTGCCAAGTCCTTTAAGAAACCTGAAATAGCTATCACATCAGAAGAGGATGTCTACTTATATTGTAAAATCAGCAATGCCACTAACTGACTTCACTGTAGTAATTTCCAGGTGCACTGTGTCTAAATTCCAATGACCATCTTGAATCGGCTCCAAAAAGATTAAAAGTGCACTCATTCGTATGGAAGAAGAAAATATAATCCTTTCACCTGCAAAGGATTATTTTATCTGCTGCTACCATACGACATTATTTCCAATATTGTGTACACTGCATAACTTAAGTGCCTACATTAATCAGACGCTAATTACACATTTACTCAAATCAATTGGCATACCTCGAATAGTGACCTGAATGCGTCTCTGCAAGCGTGACTTCCTTTCTTCCAAAAGTCATTTTGTTTTCATGCAGGTGACAATTTTTTTCCTCTTTCTATATTTCATACCAATCTGTCTGCCAGAATGGTGCAGAAATACAACGTCCAGAATGATGTGAAAAGCGCAAAAAAAAAAAAAACTGTAGTCGCCTTGCCTCTTTCTTAAAAAAAAGTGTTTTATGGTAGTGCTGGATGTTACTTTTTATCTATTTATTCATTATACAAAGTTGATTTCCATCGGGTCTGCAGCTGCAAATGGATCTTAGCAGGGTTTTGAGTAAACTGCAGCAGTGAAAGTACGTTTACTACAGAATGATTATGCAATTAAATTAAAAATAAAGTGTAACCATATTAAACAGTAAACGTACCTGGTTCATTGGTCATAGCTGACCAGGTCAAATACATTGTATAAATTGTGATCACAGAAGACTGCAATAATCCAGATCGTGGCTGTGACTCCTAATTATAAGAATAGGAACAGGAGAAGAGAAAGAGATAAACATTTTAATACTTCAAGATCTAAACATTAGAGGGCAGATTGTAATGCTAGATTTGACTAACCAGGTCTAACAGAGTAGTAAAAAACAAAACAAAAAAAAAAGATGAAAGACTGCAGGTGCAGTTCCCCTGGTCCTAAAAGGAGGAAGCAGGATCTGCTATGATTTAAATCTGCAGATGAACTTCCAAATGGTGTACGTTCAGTGGTTGTAAGTTCTGCTGGGGCAGAAGAACAACAAAGCTTGAACTTGGTAAGTATTCACAAACTTTTTAGATAGTCATTTCCAAACTGGAAACAACTGTAAATCAGCAAAAAAAAACTTCAGGATAAGTGTTAAAAAGGGCAGGAATGGGAAGGGAACACCATATTTAATTGCAGTGTGGAAAGGTGCTTCACTCCTTCAGAGGAAATGTTTTTCATATCAAGAAATAAAGGTTACTCAATGGCCGTTTTCAACCCAGACCTAATAGTTGACATGAATAGGTTTTGCGGAGCTCTTGAAAATCTACAACTTGCAAGGATTTCAAAGGTTACTCCTGGAGGAATGGGGGTTTGAGAATAAGTAACCTACAAGTTGGAAATCTAGGTAAATATTAGGGCTATACAATTTTGAAAATTGGTTTGATTGAGATTCAGCTACATAAAAAGAGAAAAGCTCAACAACATTTTGTGGAGATTGTGTCCTGAATACGAGGAAATCATACCTGGATTTTAGGCAGAATTGACAAGATGGAGGCCCCGATGCTCAGCAGCATATTGAGGCTAATGAAAGCTTTATTTTCTGAACAGCCTTCAGGGTGAGTGTAGTACACGTAAAAGAGGACTATGGCAATCAGTGACAGGACATAGTTAATACCTGTTGCAGATAGCAGAGCTGTAAAAAAAAAAAAAAAATGCAATTAGTATTTTTCAACATGTTAAAACACCTCAATTTTGGGGCTAACTTTTTAAAATGCCGCTCATAAACCAGATTATATCTAAAAATGTAACAGGTCATTTGGTAACATAGGGGCACTCGACTGCAGTATTACCATTAAATAGTCTAAGGTCAAATATGTCTGCAGTTATTATGCATATCCAGCTCACTTCGGAGTCCGAACGGAAAACATGATCCAACAAAAGTAACAGACACCTTTAAAACAAACACTTTGTGGACACTAAGCACACAATCGCATTTAAGGCAAATTGCTTTTTCGTTGTTCCTTTAGGCACAGCTAGATTGAAACACTGTAAATATGACACCATTTTAATTAACACTTCTTAAGTGACGAGCCAAGATGTTTAAGATTTATGGATTTTCATTATTTAAGTCGCAACAACTGTAAATTAGAGGTGGGCACTACATCATTTACACAGAAGTACAGAGAACATTTTATGCACTATAATTCCTATACACTGACCATGCAAAATGCATAAACAACTAGGGTAATTTGAAGCCCTCCCTAACGAGACACCCACATTTCAGTTGTTCTCTCAACAGACCTGATCACAAAACCTCAGTTTAATGTGCACGTGACAAGCCAGTGGTGTATGACACTTTCCTAAACAAAGCAAAAAAATAAACAAGCATTTGCAATGCAATGGGTCTCGCATTTGCTCGAGTTAGAGCTATTAGTGTTGTAAACTCATAACCAGAATTTTCTTGCTACATAATTTGAAAATGAAAAGTATTACGGTTTCACATAAGCAAGCGGATTCAAAGCGCCACAGCCACTATGAGCATCAGTAAGAAGGAGACACAAAAAAAGGAAAAAGAAGTTTGCTCACAGTCAAACGTATCGGCAAAAATGCAATTAGCCACGTAACAGGGTCGATGTCCAAAGCAATAACCAAACCTCTCCACAGAGGGGCAAACATAAAGCACTTCCTAATGATAAAAAACGATTATTGAAGGGCAAGCTCATGAACGAGCAACAGTGATGGGGGTGAGGTGGGCGTGGTTAAAAGCCCAAATAGATAACAACACGTTGGAAAAGGAGCACTTGTGCGCTGCTATGCTCAGCCTAAAAATGAAAAATTAGGCTGGTCACAAAGGTGGCCAAAACACTATTTCTCAGGAGAAAGCAATACATCAATATGTGGTATCTTTCTGCCATGTAAATAGAGTGTAATGAAGTGTTTGGGCATTAGTAGCATAATGTCAAACCTGGGACACGCATGGTTAACTATAGTTAACAATAGTACTAATTTTACAGGAAGATGCTTTCGTTCCTACAAAAGGGTACAATAAGACTTATGGAATGGGGTTACAAGGTTTCTTGGTCAAGATCCCCATTAGGTATCTCACCATGCTTTTTTCTCATACATAGAAGCATTGAATTGTGTACATTTGTAATTATTACAATCGTACACGTTTCTTTGGCAACTATGGAAGCTCCAAATATTGAATTAAACTCACACCACTGCTTGGCTTGTTCATTGTCATTCTTCCAGGATCAAAAGCATATGTTTTTTTAAAAGATAGGCTGAATAATCCTGCTTGTTTGCTAAGAAGGTCGTTTCAGCTACACTATTTTACTTTCCCGGCCTAATTTCGAAAAATTTACTTCTTCAAACTGAACACTACTGAGAAAAGGAAGGGCTTGAGCAGGGCAGTGAATATCTTCAGGTTCAATTACTATGCAGATATAATTTTAACCGGTATTTAACATTGGCATTCTGCGCAGATAAGCCTATTATTACAAGATAATGTCAAACAAAGCAACAAATACAGGATTTTTTATTTATTTTTATAAGTGTGCATTAGCTTCGCTAGATTATGTTACCCACTGGCATATCATAGCTGCGATACCGGACTGCTATAATAAAAATTGTTTGCCGGGTATTTCGTGTAGGAACACACAAGGATCCGGCTGCCTAAGAAAAGATGGTCACAACATCACCCCGTGTCAACTCTTCAAGCTCAAGTCTGTAAAGGTCTTCTGCTTGCTGTGAACATGGGGAGTCAAACGCAAAGGCCACCGGTGTTAAAATGCTTTGCCTTTTTGGACAGAGTGGAGTATTTCTGTATCGAAGTAGCAAATATGAAATTAAATCCTGCAGGTGGAAATAAGTAGGATAACACTGAGTGAGAGAGAACACAGGATTGTGATGCAGTTTTTCCTGCTTCTTGAGCTTCTTCTCTGGCAGTTGATCAGATTAACCAGTTACCCAGGCACGGCACAACTAGATGCGAGCACCTTCCTAATTTAGAAGAGGTATTCCATTAGCAAGGCAGTGGCTCAGTGCTGCTAGACTGCACTACAGTTCTAATGAGCGTCGGGGTTCATCCTGACCAAACAAACCCTTTTCCCTCAGCACTCGGGCAAGCACAGGTATACCAACTCCCCAGCTTGAGGAAGAAAAACGGAGAGGTGGTATTCATTAAACTCTACTGAATTTACTCAGAGGTGGTTTGTGTATGGAATATACAGTAATGTAATAAAACCTACAGATACGACAGGAACTTAAGCAAGCTTTTTCCTTTTCCCCAGCAGAGCACAAAAGAAATGTGAAACATTATTGTATAAGCATTTATTTGAAGCAAATTTAAAGAAACGTTTAAGCAAAATAAGTAGCAGATGTTAAAAATATTGCAGCAATTATAAATGATCAGAGCACATATTATAAACATAGACAATGAACTACATTAAATGAATCCCCTTCTTTATAAAACCTGGCTAACGGTAAATAGGAATGAAAGATTTGCCTTTGTGATGGTTACACAGAATTAGTCATATATATGAAACAAGGACAAACACCCAAGTATTGATCTGCTAAGGCCTGCTTTATTTTTGAAGCAGACAGGGTGTTCGCAGCTGGCAGGCTTGACAGAAACACACCAAGTTCCCCAGGAGACAAAATGTTCCTCTCTTCCTGAGAGGGCTGAAAGCAAAGTTATCTTAATTCTCAAAATATTATCAGAACAATATACTCAAGATTTGTGATTGATCACAACCCTTCAAGCGATTCAGTCATCAAATTCAGCCCTGACTGGAGAGGTGGGCATGCATGTAGCCAGTGTTTAATTTGAGCCAGTGGTTTCCGGTGCTCAGCACCGGCACTTAATTGTCAATATGGCACCACATGGTGTCGCTTTTAGTCTAGATTGAAGAGGAGCACAACAACAGTTGTTTAAAATTCAATACACATTATAAATAACTAATGCCTGCCACTCAAGCCGTTCTTATAGCTTTGGGGGCCTCAAATAGTCTGAATTGTCACAAGTGTAGGAGTGTAATAGTTAGTAGTTGTGTTGGTACTGTCATTGGCAACGCTAGCTGGGGTCATGGATGGTGCAAGCTTCAGTGGCCTCCTGACAAGGGCCCTGGCACTTGTATTACAAATTAAGCACTGGATGTAATCTATTTATGTGACAAGGTTTAGAAGACAGATATATTTGTGTACTTGGACCGAATAGTTCGCCAGCAGGTCTTAGGTAGTCCAGATGGCGACAGCTGTTTTTTTTTGTGTGTTTGTACTTACAATTATTGCAGTGTATTAGACAAATGACTTCAGTCCTGATGAGACTATGCGAATAATACTGAGTCGAAACATCAACACTTTGTCTCCTTGGTTTGGTCTTGTTTTATTAAATTTGGGGGGCAATGTATACAATTGATAAACACATTATGATATTTTTTTAAGTATGTTAACGAGCCAGTGCTCTATACAGTGGGCACTTACACTCATGTAAAGATGTTCACCTTTTATTAACATTGTACATATTGCACTTGACTTGTATCAGATACATAAATCTGAAACTAACAGAAACGTATTGATTGACATATACACAGTCAGTCTCTCGCTCTCCCTCTATTTCTCTCGATTTGACAACCTCAGAACGCCAGCGGTGGTAGCCTTCTAAACAAATCCCACGGGCCATTTGCGTTGTTATACATCACTGATACTCAAAGTACGCATAAGGCCCTCCTGACCTTCACATGTGGCCCCCAGCAGAACTACTGCACCGGGCTGCTGTCTACTTGATCAAGCAGTAACATTCAGAAAGATGTTAAATAAACAGCAAACGTTTATTTTAAACAACTGAAGCAGAAGAGAAGAAGCAAATAAGGTGCCCTGCACCACTTAACTTGAGAATGCATTAATTTGTTTCAAGACATTTTACAACAAGCGTGGAAAAATAAAATGAAGTCTCTTCAAAATTCAAAAACGTGTGTTCCACTAACATGCAGATGTGTTTCATCTTAGTATATCAGATCATTATATTTGAGGTATTTTTTAAAACTGCTAGTTTAAAAAAAATGAATGTAGAAACATTAAGGCCTCTGCCTACCCTGACAGCAATGCGAGCAGTGAAGTAAGAGGCACAGAACCTTCTGGGTGGTATGGGTTGTTGCTATACATAGACAACACATTAATTAAATTATACACAAGAGAAGGTTTTGTACAGCGCATATCCAGAACATATGTATTTGAAGGTGCTCTTATGCCATAATGAGCAAAAAAACTATACTATTGTCTAGAATCACACAATTTGGTCAAGTGGGGAAGCCAGGATAGATCCGAGGTTTTCTCGTTTTACACTGTGCAATTATATTTCACTCAAATTCAATAATCAAGATACTTCCTTTTTACACTTAAATCCCTCAAGCTAGAGAGGCAAGATAGCGCCCGCCTTAACCCTTCCCCTCAAAAAGCCCTACTTCCACCATGCTGAAATCAGTGCGTCCCTCAGGCACACCACAGGCCACACGTGGCAGCCGCTGGGATAAAGTGTGTGAGTACTCATGTTATATAGAATTACGCTATCACTCTGCTACCCGTGATCATATAGGGTTGCCTTTGTTTCAATGACACATTATAACGGAATGGGCTATTAATCACTAGCCCAAAAATCCTGATGATAGAAACGAAATCCTGACAGCGGCTTGTGACACAGGTGAGGTTGTCTTTGACTCTAACTGATTCATGATCTTTGCAGACTATACAAAATGCAGATCTGAGGGAGTCAGACAGAAGTTAAGAGTGATGAACAAAATGGTTACTTACAGGTAGGAGTGGTCAACTCTTGTCCCCCTTTTTTGTGGGGGTCAGACCATTTAGGTTTAAACCCCGCCTTGAGTGATCTCAGGCGTATGCCCAGGCAACCCTTCAATGCAGGCACCATCCTCAGATTCTGTTTCTTCCTTTCTTTTCTCCTCACAATGCATGTATTGGGTTTCTTTATCTTCTTTCGTTGTGTTGAGTTGGTAAATACACATCTATTGGTGGAGGTGAGTGGGTCCATATGAATTCAGGAAAGTCTTCATGCTGCAGAACTACTGTCAGTAGGTAAACATTGCGTTTTCAGCATGAATCTTTTCTGGATTCACATGCTGTGCATTGATTAGAAAGCTGTATTTGTTTCCTGTGGGTAGGGTGGGTCTTTCACAGTGTGTGTTTACAAACAAATGTTTCAGCACTCTTTGTTCCACTTCTTCCTCCTTGTTGATGTGGATGTCCGCAGAGTAGTGCTTTGTAAAAAGGTTTACCAATGATCACGTGGCAACTGCGCAAATGTTTTCTAGCATTATGCTACCCAGGAAGGTGAGCCTTGCTTCTTTCTTCCTTGTTGAGTGTGCCTGCAGTTTTTCAGTAAGTGTTGCTCCCCTGGTCGTGCAACCATATTGTATTGCTTGCAATATCCATCTTGTAGTAGTTCCTTTGGTAACCAGGGAGTCCTTTCCTGCATGTGTGGAAGAATGGTTCTACTTTTCTGAACTGCTTTGTTCTTTCTAAGTAGTAGATTATTGCCCTTTGAACGTCTACCAGGTGCAGGGCCTCTCTGCTCACTTTTTAGGCTATTGAAAACAAGACAGTAATAAATGGCCTGATTAACGTGAGATTGCAACACCACCTTTGGTGTGAAGCTTGGGTTTGTTCTCATCACCACTTTGTCTTTATGTATACAAAGATATGGTTCTTGGGTGGTGAGTGACTGTATTTCAATCTTTAATAAGGTTATAGCAATGAGGAATAGAGTCTTAACAGTTATGAATTTCAGCTGTGTGGTTTTGCATCGGTTCGAAGTGTGATTGTCACACCACATATAGGTTCCGTAGGCATACTTCTTGTAGTTGACACCTTCTTTGATCTCTCAAGGAAGGGTTTTACCACGGGTGTGGTGAAGAAACATCACCCTACTATGCCGCTTCTGTACGCTACGATGGCTGCTAGGTGACCTTAAAAGAGGCACCAGCAGTACGTCATGTATCTAAATGATAGGGTCATCCAGGGCCCAGTCTGCGTTTCACTGCTTTGCTGCACCAAGTACAAATCACTTCCACGTGTTGCTATAGCATTTCCTTGTAGCTGGTCGCCTTGCTTCTTTCAGAATCTCCACTGGTCTCTTTGGCAAATTGAGATGACCAAACCCTACATCCTCAGGAGCCGAGCTGTCAAATTGAGGGTGTTTAGTTCCAAATGCCATACCTGTGCCGTAGTATTGTCAGCAGATCTGTGTGTGCTGGGATTGTGATGTACTGTCCTTGGCATATCTCGATGTCTGGGAGCCATGTATGCCAAGGCGCCTTTGGGGCTATCAGAATTAGACTGAAATGCTCCTCCCTATACTTCTGGATTACCTCTGGTATCTTTAGAATTGGTGGTCTCCCTGATCATTTTACTGACTGGGCATTACCCAGTAATTTTGAATGATGGACCCTGGATGGGAAGCTTTAATATTTTGTGCTCTAGTGTGTTACGAATAGGTCTATTTGTGGTGTCCTCCACATCTGAAGATCAGCATCAGCAATACATTTTAGGTTTCACTCGAGTGCTGCGATTGCTTGTTTACTTAGCTTGTCTGATATACTGTATTTTGTTTTCCCAGCAGGCGGATTGCTACTAGCGATTCTGTTCTTTATTGCCCATCTCCAAACCTCCTGGGCCAAGGTCGATAGCGGATGGGTCTTTGTTCCTCCTTGTTTGTTCAGATAGTAAAATACTGTTGTGTTGTGCCTTTTAACTAGAACTGTCCTCCTTGTTATATGTCAGACCGTCTTTGTACTGCTTCCTCGGAGTTCGAGTCCTCTAATGTTTAGCTTGTCTATGTGAGCTCCCCATCCTACGTGGGATGCATCCATTGTGATGGTCACTGAGGGAGTTGGAAGTCTGAATGGTTTTCCCACTATGAGATTTTATAGGTTTCACCACGGCATTTCTCTCTGAACCTTCTCTGTAACAACCACTATATCGCCCCAACTCCTGGTTGTCTGTGACCATTGTTGTTGGACTCTTGCATCAGTGACTGTGGATGTACTCTTGCGTGTGGTACTAGGGGAATGCAGGAGACCATCATGCCCGACATTTTCTTCACTGTCCTCATCGTCGGATGTTGCACCTTGCGACAAGATTAGACACTGCTTCACAATCGCTTTGACCCTTTTGTCCCTGGCATTGTCTTCTAGGAGTTCAGGATAGCTCCCAGGAATGTCTTCATGTCTGGGTTCTTTTACGATTTTTCATAATTGATGGAGAAACCTAGTGTATGTAGACTCTGTATGACCTTGTTGATACTCTTCCTGACTGAGTGCTTGTCTTCGATTTCACTAGCCAGTCATTCAAGTATGGCCAGAAGTGTATTCCATTTAATCTTAGACATGCTGTGATCACAGCTAAGCATTTAGCGAACACTTGTGGCGCTTGATTCCAAATGGTAGGACCATGAACTGACAGTGTGCCTGGTCCATCACTAACCTGAGGAATTGTATGCATTGTTTGTTCACTGGTATTTATAGGTAGGCGTCTGAGATATATGGCAGCCATGTAGTCTCCTCTGCTTATCACAGGGGTGACCGCCTGCATGCAGTCATTTTGAATTGGTGTGTCTTTATGAACCTGCTTAGTGTCCTTAGGTCAGTGTTGGTCTTAAATCTTAATGTCTTGTCTGGTTTTGGTACTAGGACGTAGTCTGAGTACACCCACTTGAGTCTTTGTTTTGGGTGTACTATTTCTATAACTGGTTTGCCTAATAAGTCTATCACTTCCTGTCGTAGGCACGGTTAGTCTTTCTTTACTCTTTTCCTTTTCCGGTGGGGTACTTTTCCTAGCTCTATGCAATAACCAGATCTTATAATATTAAGTATCCATTTGTAGGAGGTGATGTTTTCCCATTCCTTCAGAAAACCTCCGATTCTTCCTCCTACTGGTAACTTGTGTATGAGGCTATTGTGAAAGCAATCACTTTCTTGCATGTTTTGTTTTGTCTTTTGGTGTTATCCCGCTTTCCACCTAACCCGCTTTCCTTTCCACAGTCGTGAAAGGACTGACGGCACTTGTGCTTTACTGTCATTGTAGATAAGTGGTGGTCTCACCCCGCTGGCAACTGAAGGTTGCACGAGTGGTGTGTGGTTGCACGGCTCCTCTAGAGGGTATCCTCTTCCTCTGGGTCATGCCTCCTTGGAATGTTTCCTTATATAGCTGGGTCGCCTTGGCCTTTCATTGTCTTTTTTCATGCACTTCATCGCCTCATCCACTGCCTCTCCAAACAGGCTGTCCCCTGTGAAGAACTAGTTATTTATAGCTAACTGGACCTCCTGAGATTCTCAGCCAATTGTGCCTGAGTAAGGTGGTGTCCATGCAGAGCTGTCCACTGGCAGTGTCAGCTGCGCCCAACAAAGATTTAGGGCATCTATTGGCAACTGTTTTGCCTTCATGTAGCACCGCATTTGCCCTCTTTCTGTACCGCTCTCGCAAGTGTTCTATAACCACCCCCATCTCATCCCACTGTTGGTGAGCATGACCTCTCCATTATCCTCCCCACCAAGTTTACGCTCTTGCTTTCCACGTTGGGGCAGCCCTAGGGGGTTTGCTTTCTTGCAAGCGATTGCCACAAAGAGACAGTCAACTGGCATGTTACCCTTCATGAAGAGTGGATCTTTCTAAGAGAAGCTGTACTTCTTTTCCACTCTTGGTATTAATACCCTGGATGCAGCTAGTTCTTAGAATGCCTCCAGCATACTGGGTAGCATTGGGAGGAATTGGTTCCTCTTCTGGTCAGGTAGCAAAGTTTCAAGTAGAAAAGATGTCAATGACTGCTCCTCTTCTGGCTAAACCCCATAAAGACCTGCAGCAATCTTGAGGACTGTGTTGCATGCAGTGATGTCATCCCATGGTGATAGTTTGAATAGATAGGAATATACCCATTTGTCTGAAGAATTTCCATAGATGTCCTGCCATTCATCTGTGGTTCTCCCATTTGTGGAAATTGTTCTTGTTCTTCTTCTAGGTTGAAGAATTTCTCTGCCATTTCTTCCTGGGCTTATGAAGTGATGGGATTTTCCAGCTCCTCTGGTTCCTCTTCTTGTGCATAACTTTTGAGAGGAATTCTGTACACCAGGAAAAAGTAATTGAATCCCCTTTTCTTTTTGGTTAGGGAGTCAAGTTCAGCATCAAAATACCTTGTTTTAGATTCTACCTCAAGCAACGTGTCAGAATGTGCATCACCCCTCTAGCAGGTCTTTCAGCCCTAGGCAGGGTGCAGTTTATTACATGAGAGGGCATATCTGCACAAGCTATGTCTTTCTCCATTCTCAGACATAGTCAGTGTAAGGAAATGCCTCCTTGGCATGGTTACCCCCTGACTTTTTGCCTTTGCTGATGCTAAGTTTTGATTTGAAAGTGTGCTGAGGCCTGCTAACCAGGCCCCAGCACCAGTGTTCTTTCCCTAACCTGTACTTTTGTTTCCACAATTGGCACACCCTGGCATCCAGGTAAGTCCCTTGTAACTGGTACCCCTGGAACCAAGGGCCCTGATGCCAGGGAAGGTCTCTAAGGGCTGCAGCATATCTTATGCCACCCTGGGGACCCCTCACTCAGCACAGACACACTGCTTGCCAGCTTGTGTGTGCTAGTGAGGACAAAACGACTAAGTCGACATGGCACTCCCCTTAGGCTGCCATGCCAACCTCACACTGCCTATGTAGTATAGATAAGTCACCCCTCTAGCAGGCCTTACAGCCCTAAGGCAGGGTGCACTATACCATAGGTGAGGGCATAAGTGCATGAGCACTATGCCCCTACAGTGTCTAAGCATAACCTTGGACATTGTACCTTTTGCTCTCAAGAGGCCCAGATCAAAAGCCTGTCTGGGAAGAGGGTGTAACATCCCCTACCACAGGATGACCTGTTGATTAGCCTTCCTGAGGCGGCAAGCCTCAAAGGGCAATCTGGCTCCCCCCAGAGGAGAGACAACTTAGGTCAGGAAAAAAACAGACACCCAAGGATACCTCTGCACCTTGTGCCCCTGAGCCGTGGAGAAGAGGACCAAAAGGTGCCTACCTGTGCCAGAGCATTGTGAGGCCCTAGCTCCGCTGTTAGTTCAGCCTGGTTGGCATCCTGGCCAGAGCCTGCAGCATCTTTTTAGTGACCGATCTCCATAGGAATGCATTGGGCACCCAACCGCCCCGTGGCGCTGAGGGTGTACTGTGGGTGTTGCCTTCGACCTTGCGAACTACTCAACTTAACGCCTGGAGATTGGTCTTGTAAGTAGCTGTACCCTACCTGTTTGCAGAACTTGATCTTCCTCTCATAGGATAACATTATAGAACTCAGACAAGGATTTCTATTTACAAATGTACTTACCTAAACGATTTTTTTCTGATGCCTAAACATATATAAAGATACTTGCTCTTTTTTATAAATTGGTGTGGATCTCCTTTTTAAGTTGTGTGTCATTTATTTAGTATTGTGTTTATCTATAGATGTCTTGCACTCCTCTGTGTTAAGCCTAAGGCTGCTCAACCAGGCTACCCATAAAGCACTTTGGGATTGCATATCAAGTCCTGTCCACTTACTGGGGAACCCTTAGACCCTTTACGTGGTATTCATATACCACATAAAAGGGCCATCTTCCTTTAGAGAGTCACATTGATTTTGGGCACTGACATGGAACATTAATAGCCTGAACACTAAAAAAAAAAAAAAAAGGGGGTTCAGTGTATATCAAGAGAGATGCCTAAGAGGTAGTGATCTTACAGAACACACTTGCTAGGCTGTAGATGTGACTTTCAGGTAGGAGTACTCCAGAGTCTTTCATGCTAGTTTCAACAGGGGTTCCAGTGTATGGCCAGTATTATCAAAACGTCACTCCTCTCTGTGGGAACTAGCACCTGACTGGATAAACAAGGGAGCTTTGTAATGGTGACTGGAACCCTTAACACCCATCCCTAGACCTTCATCAGTGTTTATGTGCCCCTGCCCACAGTAATGGCAACAATCCATTCACTATCTGAATGGATGGATCACATATTCCTCACAAAATACCAAAGTGATGGGGGAGGTGGGTTGAGTCGGGTGGGGAAAGGGGATTTCAACACAATTATGGATGTAGATATGGTCTGCTAAACACATGAACCTGTAGGGGCAAACAGATCCTTCCTGCTTAGCAAGTGGTGTGAAGCATTATTTGTCAGAGAAAACTAAGTAATGTGTAAAAGGGAGATTTAGGGATTATCAGCAGAGGAACTCTTGTAGGGCTATGCAAAGGGAAAAACCCAGGTTTAATGAAAGCTATCAAATCTAGCAACTTCCCAAATAGAGAACATGGTAAATAAAGCTCTTGTGGAGGGAATCCTCCCTGAAGCTCTCCATAACACTACAATCACTGTAATACCAAAGCTTGGAAGCCCACCAGACAATGTAGATCATACTGACCAACTTCACTTGAATGCCGAGACCAACATCTACCAGGAGTAACGCAATCCCTTGTTCACTCAGATCAAAATGGTTTAATGCCAAGGAGAGCAAGTATCAGGAGAGTTCAAAATGTGTTGCCAAGCGCTGAGCGTTTATCAGGCCCTACCGCCCTCTTTAATTGAGTACCATTAACTGGAAATGGTTTAGTTCTGAAAAAAAAGAACTTAAGCCCAAACGTCCTTAAGATGGTCAAAACCCACTATGCCAAATTAAGAGTCAGAGAAAGGTAAATCAAGTGTCTTCTCCTTGCCCTCTTCGACATTAAGAGAAGTACCATAAAGGATTACTTGCTGTCTCTCTTCTTGTTTGCCCTATCCATCAAGCCACTCTGAGTTGATCAGATGTGACGCAATGGTCCAGGGATTTGGTTGGGAAGGACTACAGGAAGACAAAGTACGCTTCTACGCAGACAACCTCCTCCTGTTTGTGAGCTATCCTTGCTAGTCAGCAGGTTACTGATACAGCTCCTCAAAATCATTGGCACTTCTCAGACATACTAGATAACTATGACAAATCCATCCTTTTCCCAATACAGGATGGAGAGTTGGTAACAGACTGCCAAAGTGGTACGACATGTGAAGCTGTTCACTTTAGATATTTAGGGATCACAATGACAAGAGACCCAGTGATGGCCTGGAATAACAATGCGAAGCCTTTGATAGAAGAACTCTGAAACAACTTGTCTGATGGTCTTATCACGCTGAACAAAAACCAATACCTAGATGTTGAGCCCTTAACAGATGAGGAGTGAACTGCAGCGAACATGGTAGCCATTGAGGTAGCTATTTAGGTGAGGCTGAGGTTGATACAGTTTAAGTATCTAAACAGAATTTATTACACATCAGATTTTGTAGGAGATGCACAACGGGGCTTCACCAAAGTGATAGCAGTATTTAGACAAAATGTATGACTTCTTAAATAATTTGTTGTCATGCCTGGTCATTCAGAAATATTTGGAAGTGGTGGCACGTGCCCTATTGACAGTAGTTGGGTCTCCCATGGAAGTGAAAACAAAAGCCCTATCAGGTTTAGACAGTGTGATCTCACTCCAGGAGCCAAAATGTTAAAAGCTGAAGGTCCCTTCTAGTTAAACATGACAGCTAGACACTGGCTATGTCACCTCAGTTATGAGAATGGGCGGAAGGCATGGACAATTGCGATCTGACTGAAGCACCAAGCTGTAGGATGCAGGGATGCCCATGCAAGCACCAGAAGATGTAGCGTCCCTGTAGGGAACTACTTTGCTATTATCGCCCCCAAAATCTGAACAGTGAACCCCCTCTGATAGAATCATTATGCGCTGTGTATCGATTTCAAGTCAATTTATACGTTAGATCTATGTGAACGACATGTGATTCACAATGCAACTATACATGCACCAAGATACAGGTATGAACATTGTCCTATTGTAAATCTCTCACCCAGTACTTGACGTGGTTGAATATATTTCATTATCAACTTAAAAAACGATTATTTATGTTAGGGAACAATCTGAAATAATGAGTAATAGGCAACATTCATAACTGGGAAACATAAAAGCTCTTAGACTCTAAAGGTGTGATGGTCAAGCGCACAATGCAATGGACAGCCATACAATCAATACATAAAAGTTCGAAACAACTTTTAAATACTACAGTTTTTCTACATCAGGAGTCTGAAGTTCTTCGAGCATGAAAATATGCATTCCAGACCTATAGAACAAAGTAAATCTGGTAATGTGTTACTATTGCATTTTAAATGCTCTCATGATACATTCCTTGGGTATAAAGTTCCACTGCACAGCAAACCACTTATTTATTAGACATTCAAGCGCTTTCCGTAATCCAACCTTAGGAAGCATCTCTAAACCACTGTATACAGCATCAATTTGGAAAACGCTTCTTGATCACATATGATGTAACAAGAGTTTTTACCTGCATACCAGCATCTTGAGTTTCCTTCCTCCATTTTCTCAACCCAAGCCTCGTTCCAGGAGTGAGCAAAGTCAATGAGCAAGACCAACTGAATGAGGATGAAGCAGAAAGCACCGGACATTCCCACATAGAACCACACTGAAAACAAAAAATACTCCATTAAGAACAGGAGGCTACTTCACACTTGAAATTAATCAAATTACAACACAGACATGATTTCTTAGCCAGTAAGATCAGAGACATATTGAGCATAGACTCAGAAAGGACCATAAAAGGTCATGGTCCAAAATTGCACTTCTAAGCACTGTTAGAGGATCTTACTTACAAGCTATAATCCCTGAAGGGTGCCCGTCGGTGCACGCATGCACCATACACTTTCCCAATGTACAGAGTCTCTGCAGGAGTGTGGCAAGAGAAAGACTTCCCAGGCTTTTTTTTCTTCTAAAAAATCAGAAGTAGCAGCACCAAAGGAAGCTTTCTCTTGGTATGCACAATGGAGGAGAAGGAAATCCAGTGAGCAGCATACCATTTCCACAACAAATGTGATGGGGGGGCACACAAAGAAGTGTGACTACGGGAGTAGGCGGCTATTTGCAATGCCCCTGCGCCCCTCCTGAAGGGAAGTGCAATTATCTTAATGCACCAAACACCTATCCATGCCCTTTGGATGCGTTCAATATTGCCAGGCGATACCTGATTACTTGAAATGGTGCTAACCACGTTCAGTTCTAAGCTGGTCCTGCCAGTAGTAATTAAAAACAGACTTTAAAACAGCTCTCTACCTGGCCTTGTATTCACATTTTTAACTTTACAAACAAAACGAATGATCGATTTATCATCAGTGATTGTGAAGACCCTCAATATAATAAATGTCAGGGATGCAGACCCTTTTACAATTTATGTTTTACCTCATCTGACTCCAAGAGTACTTGTTTTTTCCAGTTGTTGCATTCCCATAATGTGTTTTTTATGCAACATTTGAGCCTTGTGTAACACATACCTTGAAGTGAGTCACTTCTAGGAATCTGGGCACTTTCGAGGTGTAGATGAGTGCTTAGGTCGGGGCACAATTGAGAACTCTGGAGTTGATGCTGATGGCAGAGCGAGTTTCTCACAGTGACGGCAACTGGATCATAAAGGTATTCTGATTCCATGCCTACACAATGAATGGCCTCTGGAGAGAACAATGGTCACATACCAGCAAAATGTAATTACCATTTTATGCGAAAATGTGTGAAGGAGGTATACACAGTGGTGAAATATTGACTGTGCCATAGTAAAAGAAAATGCTGACTTTACAGGTGAGGAGCGAATGAGAAGTGACATCACAAAGTACACGCATAGGACAGAGTGAAAAGATAGAGATGAAGATGAAGGAGATGATGTGTAAGATATACAGGTGGATGATTTCGGAAAGATGTGGGGAGGAAAAAGTCAAAAGTACGTAACAGAGGTGAGACTGCGGAGGAAAGTGGTGTGAAAGTTCAAACAGGATTGAGTACTCCAAAGACCACTACGAGTGCCACAGACCTTACTAATGTTTAATTCGCTGTCATATTTTCAACAGTTAAACATTTTTTTATGGAATATTCTGCACCATTATCATGGTTGTTACTTATTTACCTGACACTACTAACAAGAACTAGCAAAACCAATAGGTATGGCTTGATTTGGGTGTTGTGCAATATGCCCTGATACGGTAACGGAAAACTAACCGAGGTACCCATATACGGGTAAGAAGGCATATTGGGTGAAGAGCTGGATCCTAGTGCTTATGTTTTAAAGCTAACCCTTAATCACAAAGGCCACGTTTCTTGGAAAGGATTCCTAATTACGCTTCTGTAGGAAGTCCATTTTAGAGACCCTCAATCTTGTTAACCTCACTACAAGCACTGGGTGCATTTTGTATATCAATAGGCATATATGGCAGCACATAAAAGCCATTTCCGTTGAACACTTTACACCTTGGAGACTCACTTGAATTTTTCCAAAGGCCAAAATGTGTGGTTTATGGTGTGACCACGGGCCGCACTGATTCTAACATGGTAAGGGTAGGAAGGGTGTGGGTGTGTGTGTAAAGTGGGCATAAAGGGTATGAATTGTGTAGTTAGACTGAAGATTTCATGTCATAGTGTCCTCTAATTTAAGCTCCTAGTCTTTAGAAGAGGCAAATTTAACAATACTGTTATGTTGAATTTGAGTTGCTATTTCTCTATTCTACCCTTGACTAAGCTTCTATGGTTGCTACCATTAGCACTGCCATGTCAAGTATACAAAGGAAGCAACTGGACTATTGAACTGGAATGAAATTTATTATTAGGCCCTACAATCAGTGTATGCCTTTAGCCTCTCATCTGCAAACACGAGGCGTGCTTAGAAGCAGGCTCAGTTAACATGTATTGTGTGTTATAAAAAAAAAAAAAAAAAAAAAAAAAAAAAAAATCGACAAAAGACCCATTAACAAGGTGTGCAATTCACGCAGGTGGGTAACACAAACACCACTGCTACATTTGGTACAGTGGGAAAGTTTTAGCCATGACACTAGGAGATGTCACTTAATCTAGGCCATGACCTCTGCATTAAAAGTCCGCAAAATAGGCTGGCTGTGAACTCTGCATTGAACGTTTGGGGCGGTTCCACAACAGAGCGGCATCTCTGTGGTGAAAGTCACTGAGGCTCACCATCAGATCCCCTCACACACTAGTTGTTGTGTAATGAGCAAGATGGACGTTATGGAACCACAAGATATGCTTTTTATTAAACCCAGCCTCCCTCCGTGGCAAACGGTTTTCTCTGGGTAGTCACATTCTGAACACATTTCCAAGGTTTTTTTTTTAAACATTGCTAGGAAGAATATAAAAACAACCAAAAAACACAAGTAGCAAGTATGTGATAAGAACAATGGACTGTAACCAAACGCCCATTTTATTTTACCCATCGGGGAGAGAATGCCCAGTCTCATATTGCACTCACTTAAGTGTGGTGCAGTAATAAAATCATAGACCTAGAAACAAGGAGCCCTGTAGCATGGTGTTGGTACCTCCTTTTTTACCTAATCTTTTGAGTGTGATCAAATAATTTTCTTCCTATGTCTCCGTCTGCTTAATTGGCTTTACGTGATAGAGGTGAGTGAAGCACTGAAGGCTCGAGTCAAGCTTACGCCAGATGCATCACTTAGGCTCACCTCAAGGTTTTCTTAGGTCTTCAAGCCTAAAACGAGCCACGCGTTCATGTGGTTTCTGTCTGCTACCCACAGCCTAACCACATCATCAAGCATTAACTTCTGATGTAAAATGAGAGAGAAAGATACCCCTTCTAGAGCCTGATTTGCACAATGTGAAACCGGAAAAGCTGAGATAAATCCCAGAATCCCCATCTGACCAAATTGTGTGATCCTAGGCAATTGGTTTATTTTATCTTGTCGCCTTTTTCTTTATTTTCACATTTGAGAGCACTTTTAAATATATAAGTGTAGGAAGCTGGCCCTTTATGTGGTATGTCAATATCAGGTAAAGGGTCTAGGGGTCCCCAGAGAGTGGACAGGGCTTGCTATGCAATCCCAAAGTGCTCTATTCTGATGGATACAACTACCTGTGGATTCCTCACCTTATGAATTCGTCCTTGCGCCAGCATCCGACGGAAAGTCTTCTTCCTAGCTGTCCACGTCGACGAGGAGGTCATAATGGCACGGCTCCACGTGACTCCGTCTGACGTCACCATGCCAATAAGAGGTCCTCGTCGGCGTGCTGACGTCAGTTTTCCTTTTTACCGTGCCTTCGACGCCAACTGTTTTTCTTCCTGGCTCGTTGATTACTGTTGTGTTTTTGGTGGTTACAATGTCGCCTCCAAAGAAGTCCGGTTTTAAGCCATGTAGAGAATGTGGAGGTCGGATGTCAGTGACCGATCCACATTCGGATTGTATTTGGTGCCTTAGTTAGGAGCACGATGTTAAAGGATGTTCGTCGTGCCAGAGTATGAACCCTAAGGCTCTAAAAGAGCGTGAGGCAAAGCTTTTTCTGGCTAAAGCAAAGAAGAAGGGCCATAAGAGGGATTCCTCCCATGCTTCACCAAAGAAGCATAAGAAGCAGCGTCATCATGATTCACGGCGCCGTCATGACTCTCGGCGCCGGTCTGAGCGGAGCCGATCGAGCTCGAGGTCTCCGTCTTCGAGATGAGCCCTACTGTGTCGCCTCAGCCCAGGAGACCGGAGTTATCGCCGGCAGTCTTTGAGGTTGCTCATCATAGTCCTCAAGTCCGCTGGCGTCGCAGGAGCCTGATGTACAGCAGTCATCTACTCGGCAATATCCTGCTTTCCCGGCTCCAGGGGCGGATCCGGCTGCATTTTTCAATGCAATGTATGCCGTTTTTCAGTCCGTGGCCCCTGCTGGTGCACCGGCGGGTCCCACGGGGCCATTGGCATTTGATTTGGGTTCTCCGGCGCCGTATAAAGCGGCTCCATTCATGCCTTTTTGTCCGGCGGAGAGTGTCGGATCGGCGCAGAGGATATCTCCTCGTGGGAGATCACCACCTGTGACGGTGGCTCCACCATCGCGTCAGCCGACGCCATCGCCGCGCCATTCGACGTCGGTGATGTCTCCTTCCAGGCCGGCTCCATCGCCTTCCTGCCAACCGACTCCGCGGAGGTCATCATTGGAGTCGATGTCGGCGCTGGGTGATGCTAAGAGTCACCCGTCTCTTCCTGTGCCTTTCCGGGATTCGAAGTCTTCGGCGTCGATGGATTCATTATCGACGCCGACTTTAGAGACACACCTTTGGTCTCGTAGAAAGGCTTTACGACTTTTGGAGGAGGAAGAGTACAGACAGTTGGAGGAAGGTGAAATTGAGCCCTCTGATGAATACCAAGGTCTGGCCACTGCAAGCTGACTGGATACTTCCCCGGAGTGGGACATTGCATCTCCGGGGGAGTTTACAGAGGAGGCCGCATCCTTCCATACGGTGGTCAGGAAGGCAGCAGAGTTCCTGGACTTGCCATTGTCTGTGGCGGAGGTGAAAACTAACCTGCTCACGGAGGTGTTGCATCCTTCTGCGTCCAGCGCTGATCCTTTGTTGCCCTTCAATGAGGCTTTAACTGAGCCTATGTTGGATTTGTGGAGGAAGCCAGTTACGACTCCTGCAGTGAACAGGGCAGTAGCGAGGAGGCATAGAGGCGCACCAGGAGATCCGGTTTTCCGGTCACGTCATCGGACTCCTGAAAGTTTAGTAGTCCAGGCATCTTGCTCCGCGAAGTTTGCTCCTGGAACATTCCCTGGAGTTCCAACTGATAGGGAGTCCAAGAGGATGGAGTAGTCTTCGAAGAAGATCTTTTCATCCTGTAGCATGGCGCTCAAGGCTACTAATTCTACCTGTGTGCTGGGCAGGTATGTCCACGCCCTTATGGACTCTGCTAAAGAAATGGCCAAAGATCTGCCGTATGAGGTACAAAGGTCCTCTGGGTCTCTTTTTACGGATGCGCAGGCGGCTGCACAACAGATTATACAGTCTGGCCTGGACACGTCTGATTCGGTAGCCAGGGCCATGGGGACATCTGTGGCTACTAGGAGGCACGCCTGGTTAAGGCCCTCTGGATTTTCATCGGACGTTCAAGCCACCTTATTAGATCTGCCATTCAATGGGGAAAAGCTGTTTGGAGAGAAGGCGGCTTCTGCCCTTGAAAGGTTTAAGGACAGTCGGGCAACAGCTAAGTCTTTGGGCTTACAAACTGCAACTGCTGCATCTTATAGACCTTTTCGCAGGTTCATGGGATTTACACGTGGTTCTGCCTTTCGGAGGTCCCAATACTTGGACCAGCAACCTGCCAATCCGCCCTATCGTGCCTTTAGACGGCGGGGTAGAGGTAGAGCTAGAGGGCCAGTCCAGCAGCCTTCATCTTCATCTTCCTCCTCCGGTGGACAACAGCAGAAGCAGCCCTAGTTTTCCCCACTTTATCGTTCACACTTCTCCTGTAGGGGGAAGGTTGAGTCTTTTTCTCCGCAAGTGGGAGTCGATTATAAAGGACTCGTGGGTGTTAAGAATTATGGAAAAAGGTTATGCTCTCCCCTTTCAGGAGTCCCTTCCTCCCTTCCCCCGTCCCTCATTTTGTTCAGAAGACCATCTTCTGTTGTTACAACAGGAGGTTATGACCATGTTCTCAAAGGGCGCAATACAGTTGGTGCCGGTGCAGGAAAGGGATCAGGGGTGTTATTCAAGATATTTCCTGATTCCCAAAGCGGATGGTCGTCTAAGACCGATCCTGGACTTGAGGATTTTGAATTTGTTCCTCAAACAGGAGAAAGTTAAAATGCTGACCCTAGCGCAGGTACTATTGGCGTTGAAAGGAGGAGACTGGATGGTGTCTGTCGACTTGCAGGATGCGTACTTTCATATTCCGATAATCAAGTCGCACAGGAAGTATCTCCGGTTTGTGGTCGGGACGCAACAATACCAGTTTGCGGTCCTTCCGTTTGGACTTACTTCAGCACCTTGAGTTTTTACGAAGGTGATGGCAGTTGTTGCAGCACATCTCAGAAGGAGGGAAGTAGCGGTTTTTCCCTACCTGGACGATTGGTTGATCAAAGCCAAGTCTCAGGAGCTTGTGTTGTCTCACCTGCGAATGACAACCCAGTTGTTGTTCGATCTGGGTTTTTCAGTAAATGTACCCAAATCTCACCTGGAGCCCTCTCAACGCCTCCTGTTCATAGGGGCAGTACTGGACACAACATTGTTTCGGGCCTACCCCCCTCCGCCTCAGCGGGTTCGGGACATTCAGGCGCGGATTCCAATGTTTCAGATTGGAGCGGCAGTTCCAGTCCTCAAGGTCTTACGCCTGCTAGGTCGGTTTGCTTCTTGCATTCTGTTGGTCACTCGCGCACGCTGGCATATGAGGGCTCTTCAGTGGTGCCTCCGCAGGCAGTGGTTCCAGCACAAAGGAGATCTCGGGGATTCAATAAAGATCTCCAAGGACGCTGCAGCGGACCTTCTTTGGTGGACCGTGGACAGCAACCTTTCCCAAGGAAAACCGTTTTCACTACCACCGCCTGTGGCCACGGTAATATCGGATGCTTCCACTCTAGGGTGGGGAGCTCATCTGGGGGACCTTGAGATCAAGGGTTGTTGGTCTCCAGCGGAACAGATGTTGCATATCAATCTGTTGGGGTTGCAGGCGATACGTTTGGCGCTCAAGGCCTTCCTCCCTTCCCGGTCGGTCGGTTCAGGTCCTGACGGACAACACTACTGCGATGTGGTATATAAACAAGCAGGGAGGAGTAGGGTCGTACCTTCTCTGCAGAGAGGCTCTGCGGCTCTGGTCCTGGGCTCAGGACCATCAGATTTGCTTAATAGCGAATCATTTGGCCAGGGCACTGAATGTACGTGCGGACGTTCTCAGTCGTCACTTCTCATTAGATCACAAGTGGCGTCTCCATCCGGACCTGGTCCTCTACATCTTCGGGATGTGGGGTACGCCTCAGGTGGATCTATTCGCCACTCGGAAGAACGCGCACTGTCCGTTGTTCTGCAGCCTCCAGTATCCGTTGCAAGGAGCGTTGGCGGATGCGTTTCAGATGTCATGGAGCAGCCAGTTGCTTTACGCGTTTCCCCCATACCCTGGATTCCTCGGGTTCTGAGGAAGTTTCGTCAAGACTGGGCCCAAGTCATCTTGGTGGCACCAGACTGGCAGAGAAGGGTATGGTATACAGACCTGCTTCACCTCTCTCAGTGCCCTCCGCATCGTATCCCATTCAGGTCAGACCTCCTCTCACACTCGCAGGGGCAGGTTTTACACCCCCACCTCCAAAGCCTGCACCTTCATGCCTGGAGATTGAACGGGGCAACCTGAGTTCCTTTTCTCTCCCACCGGATGTAGTGGATGTTATTCTATCGTCCAGGCGACACTCCACTAAATCCATTTATGCCAGTAGGTGGGCAACATTTGTGGTTTGGTGTGGAGGGAATCAAAAAGATCCCTTAAAGGCCCACCTTTCAGATGTTCTTTTGTTTGCTCTTGATTGAGCAAAGAAAGTCTGTGCGGTAGCTACAGTTAAAGGCTATTTGGCAGCTCTGTCGGCTTTTCTTTGCCTTCCGGACTAGCCTTCTTTATTTAAATCTCCGATTGTAAATAGGTTCATTAAGGGTTTAGTTAATAGGTGTCCTCCCACGCCCTTTCACATGCCTCAGTGGGACCTGAATCTGGTACTGAAATTTCTGATGGGTTCGCCTTTTGAGCCCATGCATTCATGCCCGTTGAGATATTTAGTCCTAAAGACTGTTTTCTTGATTGCGATTACTTCTGCTAGAAGGGTTGGGGAACTTCAGGCCCTTTCTGTTAAACCTCCATTTACCATGTTTTTCCCTGATAAAGTGGTGTTGAAAACCAGGGTAGCTTTTCTGCCAAAAGTTGTCACTCCTTTTCATATGGTACAGACTATTACCCTTCCCTCGTTCTACCCTCCTACCCACCCCTCTAAGGATGAAGAGAGGCTCCATTGGTTGGACCCTAAGAGGGTTCTGAGTTTCTACCTGAAGAGAACAAAAGACTTTCGCCTGGAGGACCAGCTGTTCGTAGGGTATGTTGGACAGCGGAAGGGCAGAGCGGTCCAGAAACTAATAATCTCCAGGTGGGTCATCCTGTGTATAAAAATGTGTAACTCTCTGGCGAAGAAAGTTCCCCCGGAGGGTATCAGGGCCCATTCTACTAGGGCTAAGTCGGCCACTTCGGCTCTAGCAAGAGGGGTTCCATTAGTGGACATTTGTAAAGCGGCAACTCGGGCGTCCCTCCATACCTTCGCAAAACATTATTGTTTGGATTCTGAGGTGAGGAGGGACGGTCATTTTGCTCGCTCGGTATTGCAAGATTTCTTGGTGTAATCAGGCGGGCACCCACCACCGAGTGCGGTACGGCTTTGGGACTCTATTCATAAGGTGAGGAATCTACAGGTAGTTGTATCCATCAGAAGAACAAGTTACTTACCTTCGGTAACGCTTTTTCTGGTGGATACACTAGCTACCTGTGGATTCCTCACAGTCCCTCCCCCCTCCCCTTTGCCTGCCTGATTTCACAGTTATCTTGTAAATGGTTTATATTTGTTTATGTGTATATATTATATATATATGTATGTAATCTAATTTTCTAATATTCTGATTTTTCATATGAATATATGCGTTAATGGGAAGTGTTCTTGTGTATATGTATTTTTCTTAATGGTTTTTTATGGGTCGGTTCTCACCTGTTTGCCTCAAAGGCACGAACAAAAATGAGGTGAAACCGACGACAGCATGCCGTCGAGGACCTCTTATTGGCACGGTGACGTCAGACGGAGTCACGTGGAGCCGTGCCATTATGACGTCCTCGTCGACGTGGACAGCTAGGAAGAAGACTTTACGTCGGATGCTGGCGCAAGGACGAATTCATAAGGTGAGGAATCCACAGGTAGCTAGTGTATCCACCAGAAAATGCGTTACCGAAGGTAAGTAACTTGTTCTTTAGGGGTAGTGTAGTTGAGCAGACTTAGGCTTAACACAGAGGAGTGCAAGACAGCTACAAATACCCACAAGTCAATAAATGAAACACACGACTCAAGAAGGAGGTCAACAATAATTTATAAAAATAGCAAGTATCTTTATCTATGTTTAAGCATCAGAGAAAAATCGTTCAGGTAAGTATGTTTCTTAACAGGAATTCTTTTCACTTAAAAAAGTGGACACTGCAATTTCTGAGATCTGCACTGTTATCCTATGGGAGGAAAAACAAGTTATGCAAACAGGTAGAGTACAGCGACTTACAAGACTAATCTCCTGAGGTTAAGGTGAGTAGTGGGCAAGGTCCAAGGCAGTATCCACAGTACACCCTCAGTGGCATGGGGGCGGCCGGGTGCAGAGTGGAAAACAGCGCTGGGTGCTCAATGCTGTCAAATTGAGATCTGTCACTGCAGAAAGAGGCTGTAGGCTCTGGCCAAGAGGTCAGTCAGGCCGAACCAACAGCAGGGCTCAGGCCACACGATGCTCGGGCACAGGTAGGCACCTTTGGTCTTCTCCATGGCTCAGGGACGACAGTTGCAGAGGTGTCATTAGGTGCTGGGTTTTCCTGACCGGAGCAGTCACAATAGAGGGGTGCGCCCTGCAGAGGCTGCAGATGTCGTTGGGGAGTCAAGGAGGGGTGAAAGCACAATTGATTCGGACACTGGAGGGTGGGAAACCTTGTTGCCACTGGTTGTCCCCTTCAACTCGGGTCACAGACGGTGGGTGCAGTGGTGACTTCAGGTGTCAGGATTTGGCAGTTTCAGAGGCTTCAGAGTTCCTTCTTAGGAGGTTGTTGTAGAACAGGTCTGCTGTTCCCGGGTGATCTTGAGTCTTTTTCTAAGGCAGGCAGTCCTCTCGGGTTTCTGGTGTCACAGCTGCAAGATGGGTCGACTTTGGTGCAGATTTCGACGAGGGAGCGGACAGGCCAGCTGTGTTAGTACCAGGTCAGATGCTTCTTTTCACCTCTTCTAATTCTGTGGCTCTTCTGTGTCCTTGGACTTCTTAGGTTGTCAGGCTCTGCTTCTCTGGTGCCTGGGGGGGTCCCCTAAATACTGAATTTAGGGGCGCTGGCAGAAGTGGGCATTACCCTGTCCCAGAATTCCTATGTATGCCAACTCAAAGATGGCTACCTCTGAAAAATTAATTCCACCTCGTGGTAGCCACCTTAGGTATGGTACCAGCCTGGAGGCGGCACGCTTACCTGACAAGCTAATTTTCCCACCTGTCCAGGTGGCAAATGGGCTCTGAACAGGAAGTGTGGCTTCCTCTCCAGCGAGGGGAGCCAGATTTGCATTCCAAAGACGGCAGACCTTTAAAGCTGGCTGCCTTAGGAAGGATTATCAGCAGGCCATCATGTGGGAGTGGGTGTTACACCCTCTTACCCGAGTGGCTTTTGTTCTGGGCCTCCTGAGAGCAGAAGGTTCTCAGCCTGGGGGTCCAGAACAGTGTGTTGAGTAACAGCCTGGTAGTAACTGGTCTGAGAGCACACCAGAGGCTGGTGGAGTTTCAGGGGGCACCTCTATGGAGCTCTCTGGATGCATGTATTGGTAAATCTAACACTGGCGTCAGTGTGGGTTCACCAATAGGAGATGTTTGATACCAAACATCCCCATCTTCAGTGAAACCATCATGTAGCTGGGGAACTTGTGTTGACCAGTTCCCAGCACATGCATTTAAAAAAGGCTTCCCTAGTGACTTACTACGTCTGAGAATTGACAAAGACATAGCAGGGGCATACCTGTTTGTGCAGATATGCCCTCACATGTAATATAATGCACCCTGCCTTAGGGCTGTGAGGTCTGACTTACATATATTGAATGCAGTGTTAGGGGACATGGCACACTGGCTGTGTGCCATGTTGTGTTTTCACTTTTATCTGTACCAAGACACACAGCCTGCAAAGCAATGAAAACTATCCCTTCTAATAAATGACTTCAAATATTATGATATAACCTGATGGACTAAGGTGAAACACTTTCAAAAGTTAGAGAAATACATATACAATTTTAAAGAGGCTTATCATATTTATGCTTACTTGCTGCATGAGCAACATGAAGGTGTTCTAAAGACAAGTGGCGCAGAACAACTCTGCTTCTTAACATTTACTTCACTTAATGTGTAAACAAATGCTTGCACATTTACCATCTTTCTAAATATTAGTGCTCAGTCAATTAAGCAGCAGCCCAGTGGTGCTGTTCACTAGCGGCCCACACATAAAGGCCAGAAGGGCCACAAGCGGACTCTTTACATTGACTGTACGTTGAACAAACATACGGAGATGGTCAGTTGTTGCTAAACCACATGGAGGAAATTGGCTGCCATTTCAATTAAATATCTAATAAATTTTAAGTAGTGTCATAAGAGTGGTAAATTATTCAGAAGAGTTGGCAGCTATGCAAAATTGCAGCCACCAAAGTCAGTCATCTATTTCATGTAGCTACGTTTTAGTCAAAATGCAGCTTTTTGTTTTCATCCTTGGAGTGACAAATACTAATAATTATGGTACTTAGTGAGTGGTCACATATCTTTGACAGTGGCGGCCGGTAAATTTAGGAGGGAGGGGGCGGGACACACATGCACACTCACTCATTCATTTATTCTTTCACACACACACCCATTCATAGCACTCATTATAAAATATTGCAAACACACCCACAACACATTAAATTAAAAAAAAAAAAAAAAACACACACACACACTTAACTTCAGCTCTGCCTCGGAGGTCCCAGGAGGGATGGACTGCTACCTTAGGTTAGCCAATGAGGGAAGGCAGCAGTCCCAACTTCGTCACGAGTGGGATGGGGTAAGTGAGCCTTCTGAACTCACCCCACTCTGTGACGAGGTGTTACTGATTGACACTCGCCCTGGGTGCTTCAGGGCTTAAACCTGAAGTGCCCAGGTCAGAGTCAATGGGTGACTCTTCCCCTCCTCACCGGCGGAGGGCCTGGAGGCACCTTTGCTGAGCTGAGGGGGGTCACGCCCATAGGAGCTGTGACCTCTTCAGTCCCGCAAAGTTCAGCTCAGGAAGCCAGGAGCCTGCGCAAATTGCGCATGTCTAGCTACTGGCTATCTGACCTGAAGATGAAGGGTATCTGTCAGGCTGACCTTTGCTCAGCCTGACAGACGCTCTTCTTGAGGGGCAAAAGGTTGGGGGGGCGTGGCCCCCTCAGCCCCAATGGACGGGCTGCGGCTGGTCTTTGACACACACATGGCCATGGCGGCAGTGTTCACTGCTGCACACATGAAACCATTTGCAACGCAATAGGTCTCGCATTTGCTCGAATTAGACCTATTGGCATTGTAAATTCATAACTGGACTTTTCTTGCCAATTAAATTGGTCAACCCTGCCTCATAATTATGTCTTTTCTTGCCACATAATTCCAGTGGCCCTGCATATAACTTAAGCACTTCCAGTTACCTTCTTCCTCTTTCTGCAGCAAAAAAATGAAAATGTTGCCATTTTGCTCCCCAATTTAAATCTGCCATGCTAATTCCAATAAAATATTAATTTTACCAACCAGCCATCATAGTTGCTGGCTAACATAATTTCCCCCAAAAAAAGACACAAGACAGCCACAGAAGAGAAATAAACTAGAAGGATCACCCAAACATATCAAGAGTGTATAAACAGTCATAGTGTAATAAGGATGTTAAGTTGGCCTAAATCATGGTCATAATTGTAATAAGGAGCGATTATTAAAAGATATAAAATTATCATATAAACCTTTATCATAAATAAACTTTTGGCTTTAGACTTAAATGCTCAAAACAGTCCTGAGAGGGAACCATAACAAAATATCATTTGTAAGAAACATGGTCATGTAACCATATTGTTAGCCACTAGAGGGCATAACCCCATTACAAAAATACAGGAGAAAGTAATGCAATGTAACCATATACTTAGCCCAGTGAAGATGTTTTTAGGGCTAGCAAGCCTATTGCAATAGTACTTTATAACAAAAATTCTCATAGCTGTAAAACGAACTTTCTAGCCATCAGAAAGCTTGGGAGACACTGAATGGTGGGAGAGGTTATTATTTTGGGATCCCCACTAACCTAGTGTGGGGGGACCCACAGATGATGTAGACAGAAAGGGCACATTGTTGTGAAGGTTCTGGTGGTGGTCCCATTGTCTTAGGCACACCACAGGCTGGGTTATAAGCAAAACATTTTTGTAAAAGTAATGCCCTGGAAAGCATTAAGTGCAGATTTCCTAAGTGAAGTGAATATTGTAGTATTGGCTCTCCCGCTGTGGCGGGAGAGGCGCTTTCACTTTTTTTTTTTCACAAATTTGTTTATTGGTATTTTCATCTTTACTTTGCTTCATGTTTCTACATTTGTTTACGTTTCATACAATATGGTATATGTTCTTATATCGTTACATAGCTGGCATTGTATATATTATGCATTGCTGCAACATATCACTTGATATACATTTGCAGTTATTCAGTTATACATTTCCATTGTTATGACATCCAAAGTTATCGTACCATGTTGTACCTGCTACTTGTTGTGCTTTAACTTTGTCAACCCTTTATAGATTTGCAGGAGTGAGAGCCCCATAGGGTTTCTGATGTTTATCAGCATGCTCGTACAACAGTGTATGCTGGTTTAAAGTTATTTCTAGTATGTGTGTTCAATTGGAGTAGTCTGATTAGGTAAAAAGAGGAGAAAAGGAAAGGGATCATGAGCTTTGTATATATGCTAATTTGAGTGTAAGGGAGAAGGGGCAGAACAATAAGGGAGAAAAAGATTAAAATTCAACAATTGCCGGCAATGGACACTTATGTAGAATACACTTATGTAATTATTTCCAGTCGGAATGGGATTACATTGTGGCAGAACAGTTTATTAATAGGAGGGTTGGGTCAGGTATCAGGTTAAGCAGGCATTGTCATTTTTAATTCCAGTGTCAGGGTATATCTGGCTAACTTTTCTTCCAGGTGATTGTTGTGTATGTGGCCATCCTGGAAACTCTGGACTGTCTGATATAACTCCCTGCCCTGTCCTTTAGAGTCGGAACTCGTCATTATTTTCCCTTTTTCCGCAAGGTGTAAAGGATTCAGTAAGTGTCGGCCGGCAAGACCAAAACATAACTAATGCCATTGGAGCAGATAGACAACAGGTCACCGCCCAAACTAACCAACAGAAACGACAATGTGTCACAAGTGTCGGCCGGCAAGACCAAAACATAACTAATGCCATTGGAGCAGATAGACAACAGGTCACCGCCCAAACTAACCAACAGAAACGACAATGTGTCAACACACACCTGAACATTATTTGTCTCCACTGGTAGGAGCTTGGGTTAGGTCAATATTAGACCAAAAAGAGGAAGGGGGGGGGAGGGGGAAAAGAGTGTCTCAGACGTGCACCTTATCTGGTCCGGATGTGGCAGATAAAAAAGTGGGAAGATATGGGGCGTGCAAGGGGGGGCTCCCCATCCCCCGGGTCTAGTGTCCAGGGGTTGGAGGCTAGGGACCCGATGCTTATATTACTGGTTGTTGGCTATTGTGTGTGCTCAGGGAGTAGGCCAAATGTCTCCCATCTCTTAGATTACGCCAGTAGGAGTATCATTGGCTCGGCGACTCCTGCTGTGCATAATTTCTAAGCATTGTTCTAAGTTTCTTTTTTTTTTTTTTTTTTTCAACTTAGTCAGCAGTTGCCGGTGTCACGGAGGGGCCTCCCGCATGATCTGGCTCCAATAGCTGATCTGGCGTGAGGGGGCGGTCACTGTTTGGTTGAGAAAGTTCTGTATCGGATCCCGAAGGTAGGGGTGATGCACTTATCATTGCTGCTGTGTGAATCGCTTCTCTTCTCTCCTGAATTAGTTGTTCTAAGTCTGGAGCACATTTTGTTAAGTCAGTGCGGATCGAGTTTCTCCTCCGATCCCTCCTGATGCGGCTGCGCCTGGGTCTAGGTGGTGGTTCTGCTCATTCTGACGCTCCACCAGGTGACAGCCCAGATGTCTCAAGCCATTCCCATGCTGCCTCCGGGGTGGAGAAGAAGTGTGTTTTTCCTCCTGTCACAACACGTAGCTTGGCGGGAAATAACAGAGTAAGTCATGTCTAGGGAGCGCAGCTTGCGCTTCAAGGGCAAGTAGGAGGCTCTATCTCTTTGTACCGCTAAGGTGTAATCAGGAAATAGCAAAATCTGCACGTTGTCTATTTGGGGGGGGGGGGGGGGGGGGGCTGGCTCTCACCGCTCTTAGTATAATGTCCCTATCTGCATAGTGGAGTAGGTGAATGATGAATGGGCGTGGAGTGTTGCCCAGCGGTCTTGGTCGGGCCGGGATGCGATGTGCGCGTTCCACAGAGAAGAAAGGAGTTAGTTCACCCTCCGGTACCAATCCCCGCAGCCAGCTCTCCGAGTAGGTCACAGGGTCACAGTCTTCAATGCCTTCTGGTAGATTCACTACCCGGATGTTGTTTCTTCTAGAGCGGCCTTCTGCGTCTTCGACTCTGCGTTCTACTGCTGTGATCCTGGCCTGCATGTCTTCCAGTCCTGTCTTCAATTGGGCAGTCGTGGGCATTAGTTTGTTTACTGTGGCCTCAATCTCTTTGGTTTTATCTGTGAGATTGCGATGGTCCGCGTGGAGAAGGACAAGGTCGCCCGCTACTTTATCAATTTTGGCTTCCAGTGACGTGCGGGCGCGTTCCAGTGAGTCTTTGATGCGTTCCACCGCTGCCAGGACTGCGTCAAGTTTTTGGCTGTCTTGGTTTGGTGAGTCTTGTTTTTTCCCAGTTCCTGCTCCTGAGCGCAGTCGGCCCATTCCGGCCATGGTCCCGTTTATTTGAGGAGGGAGGAATGAAGGTTCTGCTTAGTCTCAGGTCGTTGATGACCGTTTTGTCAGATACCGTATACGCTTTGCGCTCTAGTTTAGTTTTATCTGGGCTGGCAAGGGGGGGGGTTAGGTAAGTAGTTTACCAACGGGTTCACACAGTTCTGTTCCAAGTCACGCCTCCCGTGCACACCACCGATCCGTGATAATATTCTCCCCTGGTGGCTTACCTAGTAAGGAGTCGCAGTTTGTGACATTTCCAGCGTAAAGGTTTGAGCGTCCATGTTCGTTAGTTTGCACTGTGATCTTTGATGGAGTTCCTGTTCACCGGATGCTGGAAGGGCATGGACGGGCCCGCTTGTCTAGGGGACGACAGCCCCCCTGCGACAGCACGAGCAGCCCGGTTAGGTGGTTCACTCTGTATGATCGCCTGGGACCCGGTTGTTTGCAGTTGGTGTTTTATGTGGTTGCGTGGTCTGAATAAGGCGGATGCGTTTTAGTGTTAATGCGGGTGGAGGTCGAATGACTCCCTTGAGTTCGCAAGAGGTTTTGCTTGTTTATCACTTTGAGGTGCTTGGGTGCCTGGTTGGGGGGGGGGGGGTCTTCTTTTGTGCGAGGTGTTGGCAGCATAGGACACGGGTAGGCCGCTTGTTCTTCTTCTTACTTGATTGCCAGGTGGGTGCTGCCTCTCTCCTCTAGGTCAATTTCACATGTCTCCGGGGGGGGGTTTCCCGGTGAGGTTTAGGCCCATATTTTGGCCCAAGACTGCATTGCTTGTTTTCGCCTTTTGGCTTGGCTTGCTTCACGGTCTGGTCCTTTTATATGGTGGTTTTGTGGTGGTCTCCACGGGTTGCCCAAACTTGTATCTGCCTCTCATACGCAGTTCGGGGGGGGGTCCTCAGCCCAAGCACCGCGCCCAGGACGTCTAGGCTGCCCCAAGTGTCCCCTCTTCCCCGGGTGCCCCGTTCCGACTCCCAACAGCACACCGCAGCCCGTGCGGACACGTTCATTCACTCGGCGTGAGCCGCCTCTCACCTGGAAACCACTGTGTCTCATAGATCGGTCACGGCCCACGCGGTCGCAAAGTCGGCCCAGGTTGCCTCTTCATCCCAGGGGCCATCGGTTCCTCAAGCATTCGAATCACTCGCCTCCAGTGCGGTCCTCGGGGACGAAATGTCATTGCCCTGCTGCAGGCCGTCAGGTTTCCGTTCTTTATCACCTTGTCGCTCCGCTCCGATCTCGGGCCCTCAAGCGCAGTCCTCGCGATCGTGGGCCGCTTCGACTCGCGGCTTAGAGTCCGGGCGCGGCCCGCGTAGGTAAAGGGCCGCTTAGGTTTCTTCTTCTGACCTGCGAGGGCGTAGCGCTACCCAGTTGCTGTAGAGCGCCAGGGAATCCACCGCCGGCAAGTCCAGCACCCCAGGTCCTGATCTTACTCCCAGGCTCCGAACGGAGTCTGTGCAGCCAGAGGAGTCCCGTGGCACGCGTCGCTTCCTTCTCGCAGCCGCTCCAATTCGTGGCTCAGGGGCCGGGTGTGACTCGTGGAGTCGCAAGGCCACTTCTGTACATATTTAAGGAGTTCCTCGCTCCTCTAGCGCCGAGACCCAGGGCTCCAGTTTCCAGCGCGGCCTTCATGGCCGCAGTGCCGATTCACCTCTGTGGGGCGCCAAGGGTCCGTTCACGGCACTTTCGGTTCATCAAGCCTCACCTGCTTCGTTTCGAGTCTCGGGGGAGTGGGATGCCCCCCCACTCACCCCAATTTGAGTCGGATTATCCGGACGCGGTGCGGAGCTCTAAAAGCTCGCGTCCGCCATGTTTGGCAGCTTGGCCACACCCCCGGGAGAGCCGCTTTCACTTTGAGGATTTCTGTTTTACGTAAAGCATTTATCAATTTCAAGTGTTTTAAGGGGACAGCCGCAAGAAAGGAGTTCCAAACCGAAATAGAAGCCATTATACCATGGGGTCCGATTGGCGTTAGTTGAAGAACCGTGGCCTCCTGGAAACTTCGAGAGAAATGTGCTTCCTCCTTGAGAAAGGCATTTAATATGACCCATACATTCCCTTTTCTCCACTTTTTGTTTGCCTTGTAAAGAGTAAACATTTTCAATGTTGTTGCTTTGTTTGCTAAGATTTGCACCGGCTGGTTTAATTTGAGCACCAGCGTGCTGCTGGGCCAGAAACGAGAAATGCCTCGACGAGGGAGGGAGGGAGGGTGTCGATCATGTGCTGGACCACAGCGTTTATAACAAAACACAGTCTTGGGAGCCATCTACTCCCTTCCTCCACTGCCAACCACTGTAAACAGACTCGCTGGGATTGTTTGCGCAATTTGGTAAATCACTCTAAAAATAGTTCTGAGGCGGTCTACAGAGTGGTTGTATTTCCTCGCCGCCGTCACAACAACTGTCCACACATTCGAATATGTTAAACTGAAAGGCATGGGTTATGTGCCATAAAGACTATAGCAATGCCATATAATATAGCGAGACAGCAGCTACTAATTTTACTCTAGTTTACCAGATGATGGTCACTATAAAGCATCTCCATTAACCTAAATGAATCAACCGGTGGATTGTGGGATTAGATGTCCTGGTGTGTTTTGATTGAAGCAGTTTGACAAATATCTAGAGATAATGTTTTCTAAAAGAAAGGCCCAGGAAACAAAAAGCATCATCTCTCCTCCTCAACATTTACACTAGTTTGTTTTATGGATTTCTGGAGAATAAGGGGCTGAGTTACCAGCCCCAGGATATGACACCCCAACTTTCTCACTGGCGCTGCACTTTTGGCAGTCATAGATCAACCCACCGAGCTGCGTTAAAGGACTTGGACAAAATAAATCTTTATGATTGGCTTGATGGGGCGGCTGCACGTTCATTCCATTTCAGAAAGGTTTTGGAGAGGAAAATATATGCACCTCACTAGAGTAATTTATGTTTTGGATGCTAATCCACATGGCCTAAAAGGTAAATTGATTATTTTTATTTGCTAGCTGTGTGAATCTAAGTGCCTGTTATTACGTTGGCTGTGAAGTGAACACAGGATTGGTGTTATGAAGTCTGAGCATACTGATGACAGGGTATGCAAAGAGGGTTCAAACTTTGCAGATTATAACAAAATGGTGTAGACTGGTGCACTTAATTTCGAGAAACACTTTATTTTTTTCGCCACCTCGCCTCCTTCACATTGCCACTGAAAACCGCTTTGCATAGGAAAACCCTTGAACTGTTGCCAAGTCTGATCCAAAAAGAAAGTGCCCACATCCCATAATGGTAGGATGCCTAAATCCAATCGGGTGAGCTCTGGTGAGCGGTGAAGGGACTATGGACTGGAAGTAAACAGATGGGTGTAGGCAGCTGGTAACACATCTGTGCCTTGGCAGAAATACCAGTTACACAAGGTCTGTACTGCACTATCAAGAAGCAAATTATATGTGAATACTAGAATATTTTTGTTGTCTAACTGCGTTACCTCATTTTAATTAGTCATTTAAATTGGCTGGTAGATTGAAAGTTCCCTTGAGTTTATCCTGAGTAAATATAGCTAACAGGCGACCCCATACCAAAGTTCATTCTGCCTTTTAGTCAAAAGGTAGATAGGTAAGTAAGGGTGTGGGGGAATACGGGGTGTTTTTGTGGGTCTGTAATAGCAAGGGGCCGTTGAAACTATAATCTATATTTTTAAACCATATGTATCTGCAGTCCAATAACCAGCCCTTTATTTGTATTTCAGATTTGTTAAAATGGCAAGATACCAAATACAGGGTCAACAGCACCTTCATTTGGATATGATACGTATTATAATTAAAACGATCTGATTAGGTAACTGTGAACAATGTGACCAGTGCTAGCACAGGTATATTAATACAAATTATTAATGAGCCTTCATGTGTTCTGAATAAATGATTTATGTAGAAAATATAATAACGTAGAAAAAGAATGCACACATTTGAAAATGTGATCACAAAGAATGGCCACCAATGCTAACAAAATGTACTAATCAATGATGCAATAATATGAAATATTGAGCATTTGTTATCTAGGGATATGCAGTAAGCTTTAGCTTTATTCATTGTAGGCTTTAACTTTGCAAGTGTCTTGGCCTACTTGCCAGGCCTCATGTAAAAGTTGTTTTTCTTAGCGTTCAATAAAAAGGCTGTGCTAGAGAGTTAAACTATGATTTCTATTGTATTGTTTAAATGTGCTTAGAACTGAAGCTTTCTCATGAGAACCAACTGCCAGAAGATGATGTTCCTGTGAATGTAACATTTTGTGTGTAATATGTGTGAGACTTTCTCAGGAGAAAAACAATGGAGATACTGACTAGAGTGGAAGCTGCAACAATATTGTTACCCGACAAGCCGGATGATGAGGACCTTGCAAGACAAACCAATTAACAACATGTGAACGGAGTAATAGCAGAATTCGCGAGTAACTGACCAATAGGCATTTGGGAAGTAGTTTTATTAGTTTTAAAATAACAACGTTGTCCTGAGAGAAAACAGATTTATTGCCCATTTTCTTGCTGGCCGAAAGGGAAATATTCCTTATGAGTCTTGACAAGAGACATTCTTAACTTTAATGCTTAGAGACTGCGTTTTCTGAACATCACATGATTGTTGAAAGGCAAGCCCAGGAACGAATGCAAGTGATGGGTGTGACATGAGCATGGCTAAAAGCCCACAATACTTATAACAGGTCAAAACGCTTGCCCGCTCGGCTTAAGAATAAAAACAAAGGGAATGTTCCTAGATGCACCTAGAAAGTTAAAGGTCAGTAGAGTTCAGAAAGCTAGAAAGAATATGGAAAGGGGAAGCTTCCTCTGCCACTCAGCACGAGGCAAGTTTTGTTACTTGAACCCTCTCAAGAGGTCAGTGAATGTCAGACTCCAATGACGAAGTCAGAGAATAGCCTAAAACCATGGACTAATGATTGTGCATCCATGAATACATTTTTTCCTCTTTATTTATCAGTCTCTTTGGATTGTTTTTTCCCCCCTCCTGTAGGCTTAGTAAATGCTCAGCCCTAGAAAGATGATAGCATCCTGGCATGAAGAGCTATTTACAGAGGATAAAGAATAAAATCATTAAATCCGAACAAACCACCAGTTTTAACCTACCAGTAGTGAAGGGTCCGTCTGGAATGAAAAAAGCACCAACTGTAATTGCAACGGCCACCGCAAACTTAAAGAACCAGAAACTAGAAAAGAAAAAAAGAGAACCGGTTAGGTATTACAATGATGCCAAGGCTGCATTCGTCTTGGGAGGTGGGTGAAGTGATAGTGCATATTTTTATTGTACCGATGTAAACGTCTCAACATCTACCTCAGTTATATGGGCACTTCAATGTATTCTAAACAGTCAGCTGCGAAAAACATGAGTAAGCTTCAACATGGGGATTAAAGTTTATAATGAAATACTGTATCCCATCCTACAAAATATAAACACCAACGTGATCTTTCAGGGACACCATTTAGGAATTAGCCGACATTACATCACATTAATACCCATTATGGCTAGATGGATGAAGGAGACTTCTGGAGAGTCGACAAAGGCCAACTGGCCACTCATCCCACGGATTTCTGCCCTGCATGGTTTTACACGATATGCTACTTTGAGAAAAGGTAGAAGAGAACTGTTTCATCAAACAGAACAAAGAAGTATTAAATTATTTTTTCTTCGTGGTTAGGAACAAGTTGTCAATTTATGCACAAATACCTTGTGGCAACAGCAACGTGTATGGCATCATCACCGCTTTTTCTACATATATAATTTTGCCTCCTTAGGTTTGGTTGCAACATTAAGCTCCTATTTCCAATAATACTAACTAGCTATCCAAAGAGCATCTGATAGCTATACTTCTACATTAACAAAGTGTGCGTTTCTCGTTCACCGATGGGGAAAGGAGAGCAGAATAACCAATCAATGGAGAGGATTTCATGAAAGGAAAGCCACAATGAGGAGAAAAGGTAAACTAGAAGGTGTATGGAGTTTCAGGAGCAAGATGTGAATTAGGAGTGCATGGTCCTAATAAATGAGGAAGCAGACTAAAATAATAATGGGCATTTACGAAGCCAACAGGTCTCGCCTTTCAAAGGTGGTGGTTGTCCTTCTGGCTCTGGCAATGCTCGTTGCTGGCACTCAACATAATAAGTAATTACAGTGCACAGCTTTTCACAGGAGAAGCGCAAAATCTATGAATTTAGTTGTTTGTTTCGGTTTAGAGGTACTGGCAAATTGGCCCAGGAGGCACACCATCATTGTATTTGGTAGCGAACATTATGTCAGTTCTGTCAGGCGGTCAAGTAATAGCATATGTGTAGACAGCCCCAGATCATATGGAAATAATCTGCTGGGTCGTCTTGGTATGAACAGTCCAATAAAGCCCAGTGAAAATGTTGCCAGTCTTGGCGGTGACAGGTAGGTACAATGTAAATAGTTGACTTTTGTGTATTTAAACCTGGGATTCCTGCTGACAGTTTTAGTGCATTCCAGGATACGTCCAGACTTTGAATCGGAGATGTCGTCCCCCAGTTGTTGCTCCAGTTTGTTTTTTAGCGCATGAATAGGTTTATTAAAGGCGGGGCCAGTGCCTGATGTAGGCAGGTCACTGCTCTATGCTGTATTCCGTGTATCAACAGCATGGTCAGGACCACTAACTTCGCTGGTTCCAGTAAGCCTTTTCCCCCAAGTATCGTTAGGCGCTTTCTGTACTGCATTATAGGTAAAAAAAAAAAAAAACACAATGACCTTCACACAGGCCATAGTCTTCCAACAGGCGGTCAAAGGTGAGAAGTCTGCCATGGATACTAGATTGTCAATTGTGGCTACCTCTGCCTGGTACCATGTTTGTGTGGCGTGTTTAGTAGCTATTGTAGTAGGGTGATGCTCAGATCGGTAGTTCTGGTTAATATGGTGTGCTTACTTTCAGTGTTCTGGTTTAGGCGTCCCAACAGGCCTTGATACCCTGATGTGCACGAGAGAGGAGTGTTTTGGTTTCCCGCAGCACTCCCAAAAAGTTTCTGTCCCCCAAGATGTGATCTATGTCCAACCTTCAGAGTGTCTCTAATGCCAGCCAACTGAGCTAAGTCGCTGTGTAATAGGGTGCCAGATTAGGTAATGCCATTCCACACTCATTGTATTGTATTGTATTGTAATCGTATTTATATAGCGCTTACTACCCCTGATGAGGTGTCTAAGCGCTTTTCGATGAGTAGCACGCTACTCCGGAACCCAACCAGAATTAGTGATGGATTAGTATCATTTAATAATGAGTACAGTTTTAGTATTATTATGAGTTAATTTGAGCCGCGGATATGAGAGTTTGTTTGTTAGATTGACTGGAGTAATGGAGAGATGAATCCAGGAGAATTTAGTAGGGTTGTGTGGGAGGTCACAGAGGTAGAGTGAGGTTTGGTGAGTTAGATGTGGAGGTGGAGGGAAGAGTTTAGGCAGAGATATTTAGGAGATGAAAGTGGTCGAAGGGATTTGGGATGAGTCAGAGTGAGAATGGAGGATAGTTTGATAGAGACATGACATAAGAGTGATGAAAAATGAAAGCAGAAATTCATAGATATCTAGTATAACAACCCAAAAACCAGGAGCCATGCAATGATCCACAAACATGCCAAGCACATAAACAACATATACACATATATATATATATTTATTCAATGGATCCATCGCATTGTCTATCGCCATACATCTGTGTTGAGTTGCCCATTTGAGATTCAGAAACATGGAGGATGGTTCACAGAAAAAAGATTTAAGGTAAGCTCAAATGGAAGGCCATAAAGAGATATGGAAGTGAGGGAGAATGATCAATTTTATCACAGCCACTGGCCCGACAGGAGACAGTGCCACAATGGAATGGACTGACAGATCCTGGACACACTTATCCAAGCTGCTCCCTTCAGGTCAGGATTCGTCTGGTAGACTTGGGCACCTAAATACATAAAGGTAGGGGACTTATATTTAAGAGTTTGCTAGGTAAAGGGGGAGGTCTCCCGGGCACCCATTTTAAGTGGGAACATACCAAATTTCTCCCCGTTACCTCGGAGTCCGCATACGGCCCTTAATTCACTGAATATTTGTTCAAGTTGGGGTACAGCATGTTCTGGAGCTCTGGCAAATAGTAGAGCCTCATCTGTGTACCATGCTACAGAATGGGGTTTTCCTTCAATGACGATTACCCATATTGGGTCTTTGGGTCTCAGGAAGCTCTCTAGTGGCTTGAGGGCCAGCACAAAGAGAATGGATAACAGGGGCCATCCATTCCCAACTGCCAACTATCAGGTGGCACACTGGCCAATGCTTCTGTATATAATAGTCATACCTATTTCTGGAGGTTTACTTTGATTCCCATTGTGAAAAGCACTTCGAACAAGTAGGTCCACATGAGGTGTCTAAGGCCTTTTCTATATCCAGGAAGACCACTGTTGGCTCTCCTGAATATCCATCAACCAGGGACATGATATCTAGCAACCACCTAACATTCATGTGTTTTGCGACCCAGGCCCCTTCTGGTCTGAATGAATCAGCCCTGAAAAAAAATATGGAAGTAGTCAGTTGGCTATAATCTTCCCTAATATTTTATATTATGTTTTTAGGAGGGTATGAGCGGACATCCAATTCATCTTGGTCCTTTTTTGAAAGGATCACAATGGAGGCCTGCCTGGTAGATTCCAGGAGCAGTCCTGTATTAAATGCCTCGGTATACTTCTCGAGCAGGAGGGCGGCTAGTTGGGATCGATAACTGGTGTAAAATTCCTAGGGGAGTCCTTCTATACAGTGCTTAATTTGTAAATAAAAACGTACTGGTGCCCAAAGCCCTCCTCTTAAATGCACGGCTGCTGCAATTATATGTGGGAATACGAAATACTGAGGCAGCGTAACCCTGAAGCCATCTCTGGCCTCTTCAATCCATTTACAGCTACTCCCTGCCCTTCAGCTCACTCTTGAAGCGTTCTGTTTTCTCCCTTTGTGACGCTTTTTCGTTTTTCCATTCCTCCGTCTTTCACATATGTGCCTTTTGCTCGCAGCAAAGGCTTGAGGCAGAAGATTAAGCCCCGGCCCTCAAAAATAAGTGCTGGTGTTCAGCACCGGAAACAACAAACACAAATTAAGTACCGCTTCTATACCTGACGAATTCCCTTTCGTTAGCTGGTCCATTGCCACTTTAATCTCTTGCACCTCGAAGGTCACGTTGAAAGACTGTGCAGCTGGCTAGCCTCCACGTCTAGAACCTCCATCATCAGTATCTTCTTAACACCATAACAGGTCTTAATACATAGCCCAAAGATAACTAACTTGAATGTGTCCCACAGTAAGTTTGAGTGAAAGGTTGTGCCCTCATTATTTTTTAGATAAATCTCACTCGCCTCACCCACTGCAGTCCCAAATGGGGGGTTTAGCAGCACAACGGACTAAGTTCCACGTCAGTATAGTCGACAATTTCCTCCCTATTATGATCACTAGCAGGGAGTTATGGTCGGAACTGTGTGGCACAGGTACTCCATGTTGTCTACACACAAGATGAGAGGCATAGATCCCCATTAATTTAATTTATCTAACCGTGTGTGTATGTCATACACTCATGAGTAGTAGGAATACTCCTGGTTCGTAGGGGGGGGGGGGTCTCTCTCTCTCTCTCTCTCTCTCTCTCTCTCTCTCTCTCTCGAGAGAGAGAGAGAGAGAGAGAGAGAGATCCAAGTATTGGGCATGTAAATGCTTGCTATTGAGCTTTTTGTTTTGTCGAAAGCCCCATGTATTATGGTTAATCTACCATTAGGGTCTACATTGGTCCGGTGTATAATGAGGGACCTCAGGGGTGACTCATATCACAGCACCTTTCCCAGAGTCAGAAAACACTGTGCCATGTATTTGGCCTTTTCATCTTGTCCCCAGCTTCTCCAATTCTACAGCTCTTATATGTGTCTCCTGCAGGCAGACAATCTGCACTTTCTGCCTGTAAAGGAAAGACGTTTTGTAGGGGAGCCCAGACCTCGTGTGTTCCATGTGAGGAGATTATATCTGTGTAACATGTTACCTAATCAGTGAGAGAGCTGATGGTTGTTGGCATCTCCGGGATTGATACAGGGGCAGTACATCCCATACTATTTCAAATGTGCTGCATGTCTAGGACTGTATTAGTAGTATCATGTATAGCTATGAATATCCCCTTATGCCCCCGGTCAAAGTCAAATGAGATTTAACCACCTGAACTATAAATAACAAAATTAAATGCAACACCAGAAACTCGAAATTATTCTTTGTATACCTGCAAATCTGCAGTGTTCTTCGGGGGTCGGGGTGGTTCCTGGAGATCGACCATAGCAATACTGCATCTCTGGCTCTGTATATACTATATCAAAATGAGGAATGGTGTGTGTATAGAGCACAGGGCTTCCCCAGAGGCTTAACAGAGGCCAAAGTAGATAACAGGAGGGGAAAATTGTTAGCAAAGAAAATAGGCAAATTACAATTCCAGTTGTCGGGGTTACGATGTCCACGAGTCAAAGTTCAAGTTGACCCCAAAAGTGCACCACCAGCAGCATGGGGCCGGCCAGGTGCAGAAGTCAAAGTTGGTTTGCAATGGAATCTTATGAAGACTGGGGGGGGGGGGGGGGGGGGGGGGGTACTTAGTGGAAAAGAGAGTGCAGGTATGTACCAGCGGTTTCAGGACACAGGCATGGGAGGTTTAGGTCAGCACCAGGGTGGCAACAAGTCAGCACCAAACACACAACCTCAGCGGCACAGGGGCAGCCAGATGCAGGGTGCAAACACAGCATCGGGCGTCCAATGCTTCTCTATGAGGGAACCTCGGGGTCACAAAGATGCTGCGGGCTGGGTCCAGGGGGTCAGTTCCAAAAAAAACGAAGGCTGGACAGGAAGGAGAGGCTCTCGATGGATGTTGCTCAACCATTGATCTGATTCCCTAAGGCCAGGGGGCTGTGGATGCAGGGGTAGCTTTAGGCGTCGGATCCGGTCACGGTCAGGGGAAGCCTCTGGATTCAGGATGCAGGTGTCGTTGTGATGGCCAGGAGGGGTCAACAGGATGGAATCGAGGACGGATCGCATGGGCACCTTGTGTGGACCGGTGGGCCACCTGGACTCAAGCCATGGGGGTCGGGGGCAGAGTGGGCAGGACTTGAGGATCCAGGGCAGTTCTGGAGTTCGTTAGGTGATTCACCGGGACGCTGTCCTCAGGATTTCCTGGTACTCTCCTGGTTTGCAGAGGTTGCTGGCCCTGCAGGATGAGTCGCCTTCTTGGAGCAGGGGTCTTTGAAGCTGCAGATATGCCGGTATGGCTGTGGCCAAGTCATCTGGAATCTTCACTGCTGGGGTGGACATGGCAGTCCTTCTTTGAGTTGCCAGGAATCTGGTGAGTAAGATTCGGGGGTGCCCCTAAATACTAGATTTACCAATGGCTACTGTCCCTGAGGGTGGCTACGCCCTTCCTGTGCCCACTCACTCCCTTTGGGGGAGGGGGCACATTCCTATACCTATTGGTCCCTTTTCTCCAAATCAAGATGGAGGATTCTGCAAGGAGGGGTCACTTCAGCTCTGGACACCTGAGAGGTGGTCCTTGCTGCAGTGGTCACTCCACCCAGTTCTACCTAATTTTCCAGCAGGACCTGCTGCCAAAAGCAGGTCAGGGACCTTGGCCCTCCGGACACCCACAGGTACTCCACCGCAGATCTCTGAGCCATGGACCAGGAGCACTGTGACGGCCACTGGCTACATGATGAAACACTGGGACAGCACAAACAAACAGGGAGGTGGCATCACCATCATACACAAGGAATCAATCCACTGCACCACCACAGAATAGAAAACCACGCTGCCCCCTCCCAACACACACACACACACACACACACACCCTCCCCCCCCCCATCTTCACATCCAGGAACAGTCAAAAACAGCCATACCACTGAACTCACCTAGAAAGAGCACACTATCATCCACTTCATCATCCGCGCACCACCACCAATCCCAGAGCACCTCCTTCTGCAACTCAAGTAAAGTGACACAGAACCAGTAGACGGACACACTCAACACTGCCCAGCCCCACGCCGCAATCAACCAGAATCAGGTAGTCAAGAACTTCAATGTCTGGATCACGAATGCAGCCGACTGACTCGCCCCAATCAAACCAGCTAAAACCCACAGATCCAACAAACGAGCCAGCTGGTACACCACGGAACACAGCAGCATTTGACCCCCTCTCCCACCACACTCTCATGAAGAGGCTGCATCAGATCGGAATCAAAGAAGACATACTCAGATGGATGGCATCATTCCTCATGGGTCGCGTGCAAATAATCAGTCTCCCCCCCTTTCACCTTGCAACCTAAGAGCACCATCTACGCCATTCTGCAGGGCTTATCCCTCATTCCCAGCATCTTGAGCTTCTACATGATGCCTATAGCCGACATTGTCAGAACCCACAACATAAACATCATGCCGACGACACCCAGCTCGTCCTCCCGCGCTCAGCAACCCCACCACAACGAAAACCAACTTCCACAACTTGCATGAAGAGCATTGCCGCCTGGATGAAGGGCAACTGCCTGAAGCTTAACACAGACAAGACCGAAGTGCTGATCTTTGGCAACAGTGCCTCCCCTCTGGAATGACAACTGGTGGCCTGCGGAACTTGGACCCACCCCAACTCCCAAAGATCACACCCTCAACCTCAGCTTTGACCTGGACAGCAAACTCACCATGAAATGGAAGAACAACAAGGCGCGGTGGTGAATAGGAGAATGGAAGGAGGCAACAGACAGGGAGAGAGCAATAAGACACCTGCACTCATATAAAGTGCTGAAAGCAAAAAACAGAAGCACTGGAAAATCAAAGAAGTCTCCAATGTGGGACTTATCTGCTTTCCCCAATTATTTTAGCCATGTAGCTCAGCATTCAAATGCTGTGTCATATGCTTAAAAAATAAAAGCTTTTGATTTGCTTAGCTGCACAGGGGGAGGGGGAAGAAGCACACAGGCGAAAGTGGAACATGGAGCATGGCAGAACGGAGGAGAGAAGCACATGAGGGAGACTGTAGTAAAACACGTGAACCCTCATAGAGTGCTTAAAAAAAGAAAAACTGTAAGGGCACGGTAATGCATGTATGCTCCAGGTTGGACAAACACAAGAAGAGGAAGGAAAGCTGACACAGCTAGCAAATCAGCAAAAGCAAACAAGAGAGACAATTAAGCCAACCCATGGTAAAGAAAATGAGTGGGCTCTAAACTCACTGAAAGATAACATTATGTCTCACAAAAGATATCAGGTGGACTGTCTTTGGCAAGAGCTAAAAAGTGGTTTAATAATTTCAGCTGTGAAAGGAGACAAGTAAATAAATAAAACTGATGGTAATAAGAATATGCCACAGGGGAGGGACACGTACAAGGAAATGACAGAAAGTAATTGACTAAGAAGTAAGCAACCAGAGATAGCGGGCTGCAGATGAGACCTACAAATGACTAGGAGTCATATCCATTCCAGAAGAATCGTGCATTTCTCGAAAAAAGGATGAAAGGATTGGAGTATGGTTAGAAGTGCAGAACATACAACTTATCTGCACAACTGTGAGGATTATGCTATGGTATTAGTACTTAAGACAATGTACTCCCTCTTGAAGCTAGCAAACAACCAGACCTTCTAAAACTGTTAATAAATATGACACCATTAGTACTAGCACACTATCCAAGTTTATATTTCACCCTGCTCTTCATTTTGAGAAAAAAGTGAATATATGGACCAGTTTGCACAGCACCTACTTGAACTGGACTTGAATTGCTATGAAAAAATAGTTTACTGGTGCCTCAGTCCCCCAAGCAATTACTTTTCGTGTCTTCAAGAGTTCTATTGATCTTCCACAGCAGGAGGACAAAGCAAGAGTTGTGCAAGGGTTGCTGGTAAAATGAGGTAGTAATGGTAATCCTCAAGCATATATTGTAAAGAAATGGCTCCCTGTTGCAGTTACCCCCCACTTTTTGCCTGATACTGATGCTGACTTGACTGAGAAGTGTGCTGAGACCCTGCTAACCAGGCCCCAGCACCAGTGTTCTTTCACCTAAAATGTACCATTGTCTCCACAATTGGCACAACCCTGTCACCCATGTAAGTCCCTTGTAACTGGTACCCCTGGTACCAAGGGCCCTGATGCCAGGGAAGGTCTCTAAGGGCTGCAGCATGTCTTATGCCACCCTAGGGACCCCTCACTCAGCACAGACACACTGATTGCCAGCTTGTGTGTGCTGGTGGGGAGAAAATGACTAAGTCGACATGGCACTCCCCTCAGGGTGCCATGCCAACCTCACACTGCCTGTGGCATAGTTAAGTCACCCCTCTAGCAGGCCTCACAGCCCTAAGGCAGGGTGCACTATACCACAGGTGAGGGCATAGGTGCACGAGCACTATACCCCTACAGTGTCTAAGTAAAACCTTAGACATTGTAAGTGCAGGGTAGCCATAAGAGTATATGGTCTGGGAGTCTGTCAAAAACGAACTCCACAGCTCCATAATGGCTACACTGAATACTGGGCAGTTTGGTATCAAACTTCTCAGAATAATAAACCCACCCTGATGCCAGTGTTGGATTTATAAAAAAATGCACACAGAAAGCATCTTAGAGATGCCCCCTGTATTTTACCCAATTGTTCATTGCAGGACTGACTGGTCTGTGCCAGCCTGCTGCTGAGAGACGAGTTTCTGACCCCATGTGGTGAGAGCCTTTGTGCTCTCGGAGGACAGAAACAAAAGCCTGCTCTGGGTGGAGGTGCTTCACACTTCCCCCCTGCAGGAATTGTAACACCTAGCAGTGAGCCTCAAAGGCTCAGGCTTCGTGTTACAATGCCCCAGGGCACTCCAGCTAGTAGAGATGCCCGCCCCCTGGACACAGCCCCCACTTTTGGCAGCAAGTCCAGGAGAGATAATGAGAAAAACAAGGAGGAGTCACTGGCCAGTCAGGACAGCCCCTAAGGTGTCCTGAGCTGAGCTGACTCTGACTTTTAGAAATCCTCCATCTTGCAGATGGAGGATTCCCCCAATAGGGATAGGGATGTGCCCCCCTCCCCTCAGGGAGGAGGCACAAAGAGGGTGTAGCCACCCTCAGGGCTAGTAGCCATTGCCTACTAACCCCCCAGACCTAAACACACCCCTAAATTCAGTATTTAGGGGCTCCCCAGAACCTAGGAACTCAGATTCCTGCAACCTAAGAAGAAGAGGACTGCTAAGCTGAAAAACCCTGCAGAGAAGACAGAGAAACCAACTGCTTTGGCCCCAGCTCTACCGGCCTGTCTCCCCACTTCTAAAGACACTGCTCCAGCGATGCTTTCCACAGGGACCAACGACCTCTGAAGCCTCAGAGGACTGCCCTGCATCTAGAAGGACCAAGAACTCCCGAGGACAGCGGCTCTGTTCACCAAAGACTGCAGCTTTGCAACAAAGAAGCAACTTTGAAACAACTCTTGTTTCCTAGCGGAAGCGTGAGACTTGATACTCTGCACCCGACGCCCCCGGCTCGACTTGTGGAGACCAATCACTTCAGGGAGGACTCCCCGGCGACTGCGAGACCGTGAGTAGCCAGAGTTGACCCCCCTGAGCCCCACAGCGACGCCTGCAGAGGGAATCCCGAGGCTCCCCCTGACCGCGACTGCCTGCTTCTAAGAACCCGACGCCTGGTAAGGCCCTGCACCCGCAGCCCCCAGGACCTGAAGGATCCGACCTGCAGTGCAGGAGTGACCCCCAGATGGCCCTCTCCCTTGCCCAGGTGGTGGCTACCCCGAGGAGCCCCCCCCCCCCCCCTTGCCTGCCTGCATCGCTAAAGAGACCCCTTGGTCTCCCATTGATTCCTATTGAGAACCCGAAGCTTGTTTGCACACTGCACCCGGCCACCCTGTGCTGCTGAGGGTGTACTTTCTGTCTGGACTTGTGTCCCCCCCGGTGCCCTACAAACCCCCCTGGTCTGCCCTCCGAAGACGTGGGTACTTACCTGCTGGCAGACTGGAACCGGGGCACCCCCTTCTCCATTGAAGCCTATGTGTTTTGGGCACCACTTTGACCTCTGCACCTGACCGGCCCTGAGCTGCTGGTGTGGTAACTTTAAGGTTGCTCTAAACCCCCAACGGTGGGCTACCTTGGACCCAAACTTGAACCCCGTAGGTGGTTTACTTACCTGCAAAAAGTAACAAACACTTACCTCCCCCAGGAACTGTTGAAAATTGCACTGTCTCTAGTTTTAAAATAGCTATATGTCATTTATGTGAAAACTGTATATGCTATTTTGCTAATTCAAAGTTCCTAAAGTACCTACCTGCAATACCTTTCATTTGAAGTATTACATGTAAATCTTGAACCTGTGGTTCTTAAAATAAACCAAGAAAATATATTTTTCTATACAAAAACCTATTGGCCTGGAATTGTCTCCGAGTGTGTGTTCCTCATTTATTGCTTGTGTGTGGACAACAAATGCTTTACACTACTCCTTTGATAAGCCTACTGCTCGACCACACTACCACAAAATAGAGCCTTAGTATTATCTCTTTTTGCCACTATCTTACCTCTAAGGGGAACCCTTGGACTCTGTGCATACTATTCCTTACTTTGAAATAGTGCATACAGAGCCAACTTCCTACAGATATAAAACAATGTACAAGCACCACAACCAACTACTTATTAATTGACTCCAAATACACATGCAGAAAATATGAGACACCAAACATTTCTATAAATCCAATAATTGTTGCTTACCCGTTATGCACTGAAGCTCTGGGATCTTGGCTGCTCTTCACCTTGATCATGACCAGGGCAAACAGAAGGAAGAACATAGCCATACCAAAGCACACACGATACACTGCTTTGTAGCCCACCAGAACATCACAATTCACATGCCCGTTAACACCAGGAAGAGAGGTCCCAAGCCCACCATCACAAAAGCCAGGAATCTGGGAAAACAAAACACAGTAGACACTCTTTTCAGAAAACTAAAAACAACTGTGAACAATTAGAAAGGCACCAAGTAGGGCCTCCTGGTGACAAAAAGGTAGGGCACTTTATGCATATTACCAGTCCATTAGATATTCAGAAAGGTTCTTATACTAACAGGAAACCAATACTATGCTCAACAGCTACACATGAGAATTGACCAAAGAAACACAATGCCCCTCATTATGACTTTGGCGGTCTTTTACAATGACCGCCAATGCCATGGGTGCCAGGAGACTGCCAGTGCTGGCGGTCTTCTGCCCACCATATCACGGGTACTTCCAGATTTCCACCACACTTTGGGTGGAGATCCGGCAGTAGTCATGATGGGGGTGGTGGTGCACTCACCACCTGTCCCGCCCCGCCAGAAGGACTCCACCAGCCGTATCATGACCAATAATACGGTCTGGCAGTGTCCTGCTGCTGGGGCGCTGCCGGCGGTGGAAATGTCCCTTCCCGTTCCCTGCCACACAACCTTCTCCCTGAACAGGTAAGATGATCGTCCGACAGGGGTGAGGGGTGAAAGGGTGTGGGGTGTTGTGTGTTATGTCTGTGTGTGTGTATGCATGGTTGTATGTGTGTCTGAATGTGAGTGTGTATGTGTTTGAGAATGCATGTCTGAATGGGAGTGTGTATATGTGTGAGAATGTGCCTGAATGAGTGTGTATGCATGAGAATGCGTTTCTGAATGTGAGTGTGTATGCGTGCATGGATGTAGTTGTGAATGGGTGCATGGATGTAGTTCTGAATGCGTGCAAGTGGATGTGTGTATGTAAGTGTAGATGAATAGGTGTATGCGTGGTGCATGTGGGTGCCTGTGCGTGTATGCGGGGAGGGGGATGCTATGTCAAAAGAGGGGTGGTAGGGATTTGTGCTTGCTGGGGGAGGAGGGAAGGGAGAGTCGACTACTGGTGACAGGGAAGAAATTCCTCGTCACCGTCCGCCTTGGTTTTCATGGCGGTAGCAACCATGGAGGAAAGCCAGCTCCTAATACAGCTGGCGGTCTTCTGTGCACCGCCGCATCAGAAATGCTCATCACCGGCCTGGCGGTTCCGATCGCCATGGCGGAATGAGTGGAGCGGTGGTGACTTGGCAGAGGCCAACCCACACTCATAATGTGGCGGTCTGCACTGCTAGCCTGTTGATGGTGGGACCGCCACATTTACCCTGGAGGTCAAAAGAACCCAGGGTCATAAGGACCCCCAATATTCTTTTTAATAAAGTAATGAAGATTGTATGTTTCTCGTGCAAGAGCATTTTAACTTGTTCTTTTAAGAACAAGTTTTCAAGCATGCTATTCTGCACCATATCCTCCAAAAAAAAAAAAAAAGGGCGGTAGACCAGAAAACTTTTTTTTTTGTTGAGCTCAAATCTTTCTTCATCTCGAAAATGCTATGACCAGCTGATAGCTTGACTGATACAAACTGTATTTAACATTGCAGGTTAAAATAGAAAGTGCTTCAATTTATGGTACAGATAATTCATGCAGAAAACTTGCCAATGTCATTTTGCTGAGAGCCAAGTCTTCAACCCTCTCAGCGTTTCCCTGCGTAAGATTTGGGAGTACTTTACTTTGCTATCCTGAGTATATGGTGCGAGATGTACAAATCTATTTTGCTGTTGCAAACACTGCGATTCACTAAAATGTCAACATTTACTTTTTTCTGAATTCCAATTAGAAGGGGGCTTAACAAGGTTGCCTACCACTAACTGCGATTTGCAATGAGATGTGTCAATGATTTGAGACCTCCACTGCAGTCACAATTCATTGAAAAGTGATGGACACCTCAAAGGAGGTGGAATCCCATTCATAAAGGGGAATCTATCCAAGCTGGACAGCTTCCCATTAGGGATTTGTAATTGTATTTATATAGCACTTATTATCCCTGATGAGGCATTGTAACGCTTTACGGTGAGTAGCATGCTACTCTAGAAACCCAAGGTTGGTGGTTAATCTAATGTTTAATGTTGGTTATTGAGATAAGTCAAGCGCTCTAAAGAAGAAAAAAAACTGCATGCACTTAATGCAGTTACTTTGTGATATACTATATTAGTAGGAGTTGGTGCGGTCATTAGTGCTGGCTATGTTGTTTCAGGTGAATGGTTGGTGAGACAGATACACTGGTGGAGATTAGTTAATGTTAGTTCACTGGGATAGGGTTTTAAAGAGGAGCGGTTGCGGCCCTTAAAATGAGGCATCAGCCAATTTCAGAATTACAATAAAAAGGATTAAGGCAAGTATATGACAGAGGAGGATTCATGAAGAAAGAGAGGAATCAAGTGGAAAACCATCAGTGTCAATTTTTATTAATCAAGGTTTTAGGAGTACAGTTTGTGTTTATGTGTAGGGGGGATCTTTCTGAGATAGCAAGCAATCAAAGACATAAGCTGTAGAAAGAATATTATACATAGTGCTTCATATCCTGGGCATATTGCGTAAACATGTTAATTCCTAATGTACACATCATTAGAACATTAGGAGCCCTAGCCTGTAGTGTGGCAAGACTAGGGAGCCATTTTAAACACAGTCTGGAGTATCCCAACCTTGGCACATGGTTGGTACACTGCACAAAAGGAGTTGGCTAACTCGGAGGGATGGTTGTAGGAAGGAAGGGGGTTGCAGTGGAGCCAAGCATTTATCCTTTGGGACCACTACCTCTTTCAGCCCATGTGTTCCTAAACAGGACTTTTTATTTAATTTTTTAAGCATCGTGGTTCCTTTAAAGAACATGGGCTACTTAATAAAATGTTTTGATTTCTATTGGAGATTGCAAAACCATCTTGGTGTTTTCAGTCAAACACAGGGGAGGGCCATAAATAGTGACTTTCCCAAGTAATATTCAGTAACCATGTTGGTTAGCGACTAGAAACTTGCAGGAGTAACCCAATAGTACTTAAATTGCATCACAAAAACAGAAACGAGTTGCAATTAGTTGGTACTCAATTCATGACTATTATTTGTGACCTGCAACTGTACATCAGCCCCCGAGTGTTTAAAAGTTATACTTGGTGGTCAGTTTTGGGCCCATTAGTCATCAGGCGCCAGGTATAAGTGGAAATAAGGGCCCAACTGACATGAGTGGTGCCCAATAACTCAAGCACAGGCTGGGACCTGTAAGCCAGTCCCCAGGGAACATGGGGTAGACCTAAGGATTCCATGAGATCTGGTGTATGTACTCGGGGGTTCTCTGCCTACGTATCCACTGCATACCCTCAAAATCAGACTGGCAACAATTTTATTACTTGTTTTTAAAACAAACGTTACTAACTATGCCAATGATTCCACCCAGAGATGAATGGTTTGTGAGAGTCTGTCAGTTGATGTCCATGATAAAACTGCAACAACTATGTCTCTCCAATGTTAGAATAGTTGTTCTTGAATTCAGTTTTGATTTGCTTCTCGTTTCTGACACATTTGTGTTCTTTTTTGCCAGCTAAAGACTCCCAGGTTATGCCAAAAATCTAAATTTAAGGTTGAATCACGATTGTTTTATTAACCAGCGTATTTTATGGCTACAGAAGGACTAGTCAGGATCCTGCTATATTGCTTAGGTTGTGCCTTCGCTAGACTTTCTGCTTAATGGCCTTCTACGTGTCTAGGAGACACACCAAACTGCTCGATTCTTCTGCATCCTGATCCCATTTTCCCCATGCACATCTATAAAGTCTGTTGAGTTGCTTAAGTACCGGAGGTGGTAGCGAACTGAACTGCTAAATCCCTCAAAAGGATAACTACATAGCTAATGACCCCAAAAACTGATTTAACAAAAACAGAAATGCCCTTTATTATGCCCTAGCTACAAAGGATCAAGAATGTGCTAATAAGGTAAAATGCTGTGATTCCCAACATGTGCATAAGGATACACGAGCAGACTGAAACAATACATAGCAGTGTCAAACATTTCAATAACAGAGGAAGCTTTGAGTTTGAAGGGTGAGACACTTGGTGCCACACTATTCTGGGGCTACTGCACCAATATAGAAACTTGGAGGAGTGAGTCAGAAGGAGGTTGTCCTGTACATCACATGGTAAATTTCAGGCTCAGAGAATGTACTCTGCTGTGTGCGTTAGCCAAGCAGCAGAGTCGGTTTAATATTTTCTTTGAATGCGCCATTTATAAGTTGATGGTGAGTAAATCACAGTACAACAAAATGAAGACATTTAAATTACTATGTAAATCTGACTATAGACTGTGAATAAGGTTAAAAGCAAAGCAGACCTTCATCAGTTGTGCCTCCATTCCAGGTATGAGCATCACGCAGGCAACTGCAACCCCAAGGAGGAGAAAGAAGGCATAGATAAGCCTGGTCACTGTGGAATTGTTTCCACTCGGGCAGCAGCGAGATAGCAGACATGGTGCACTTCCACATAAACATGGGATCTAGAAGAAAAATTAAAAATAAATATTTACACCACTCAACAAATATCAAATATTATCTACAAGCCTGTTAAATGGTTTAATTTTTCATTTATTTTCCTGGCAAATTTCATGACTATGAAAGCAGATCATATTTGAAATACAAAATATGGATTTGACAATTAGAGAGGTGCGCTGCGTCCCCATAAGCAGGACTGGAAAGTTTCAAGGAAGACTGACATTATGCAAACGTAGGAGATTCTATTGAAAAGAGGACTTTTAAACTGTTTTCACAGATGAGCCAAAAGCAATGAAAGAATTGTTTTTAACCTAAATTTTGTATCTGGGTTATAAATCAAGCTTACGAAGTCTGAAACGTTACAAACTCTAAGCAACTGTAAGGACAGGAAAGGACCCTCACATGCTCATAGATGTGCAACCCTCCCTGACTTTGTTCCCCAGCTGCAACGAAGTCTGAATACCAGGTGCTGATTTCTGTTGTCATGGGCGAACACGGATCATGTATGTGCGCCTTAACATAGGCCTGCTGCATGGATTGCAGTCTTGTTCGAGTACTAGAAGCACTCAAAGTGCTACACCCACAGTGGTGAAAGGCTACTGCCTTTGCAAGGAGTTAACTAACATCCACGCAGTGGTGGCAGCATACAGTGTAGTGATCAGCAAGTGAACAGGTGTTTCAACGTGTGTCACTGAAGTGAAGCCTACAGGCTCACTTGTTTAACCCCTAGGGTGCCTTGGACGAGCACCGGTTCCTGGGTCGCTCCCATTGGGGGGCATTTTTTTCTTTTTCGCCCGATCTGCCCCCTGGGGTGGGTCAAAAAACCACTAGACACCAGGGATGTTTATTTTTCTGCATTTTGTTTGGGAGCGACCCCTTGGGCAAGGGTCACCCCCCCAAAGGTTGGAAATTTCGTATTGGTTATCTCTGCCCCCCTTGGGCAAGGGTCACCCCCTAAAGTGGGCACAGAGCTGTTGGCCATTTCTGCCCTCTGGGAGGGAGGGGGGTGGGGGGGCAGAATCCACTTAGGCGAGAGAGAGAGAGAGAGAGAGAGAGAGAGAGAGAGAGTGTGTTTTGTGTGGGGGGGGACGGCACCTTTGGCAAGGGTCTCCCCCCAAAGGGGGCACGTTAGTGATGGCCATTTCTGCCCACCTTGGAGGCAGATCAGCCTGTTTTTTAGGCCCATCTGCCTCCTAGTGGGGCAGAAGCCACTTAGGCATCAGGGACAATTTCTAAGTTCTTGGTGGTGGGGTGTTTGTCAACTGGTGAAGTATTTGTATTTGTGATTATAACAGTTTATTTCTTCTTTCTGTTCTAGTTCAAAGCTTTTGCTTCCTTTGCTGTGGATCCTTGCGGTTTTGGCAGTAGTTGTCCTGTGGTTTGCATAGTTGCATGTTTTAGGGAAGTGAAAGCAATTTACTCCAAAGGAGTATTGTTGACATGCATGAATGACATGTTTGTAGGTGGTGTACTAAATGCAGTATTGTGTGTGAAATTGTCCTTAGATTTGAGCACAATGTTATTTGTGTTGTCATATGTCTAATTTGCTATTTTCTTTTTAGTGGAATATCATTGGTGATTGCTGTGTCTGTGCAGAGTAGTTGCTGGTGAGTAGCTTTTTCAGGCAAGTGAGTGGTATAGTTTTTTAGTACATAACACTTTGTGATAAAGCTACACTTTGTTTATTACTTATTTTAGTGCTAGTTGTTGATGGCAATCCATTTGTTGTTAGTGAGGATCATGACTAGCCGCAGAGTGACCACTCAGCAGGTTGTTGGCATGCTCTTTGAGTCGTCTTCAGACCATGATTACGAGACTGACTCTGCATGTGAGGCAGAGGAGGAAGTGAGAGATTATGGCAGTGAGTTTTCTGTCCGAGAGTATTCTTCTGATGAGGAAGCTACTCTCAGTGCAGATGAAGGGCCTGTTGTAGAGGAGGACATTGATGTGCCAAGAGTGCAGCAGCCTGGGGCTGAATGGTTTTCCATTAGAAGGCCTGACACCTGGATTGCCCCAAACATAGAGCAGCCACAGTTACCTGCATTTACTGGTCTCCCAGGGTGTAGAGTCAATACGGAAAACTTTTTGCCTGTCCATTTCTTTCACTGGTTTATGGACGATGTATTTTTGGAAGAGATTGTGGAGCAGACTAATTTGTATGCAGAGCAATATTTGCGGGACAACGCTGCCAGACTTAAGCCTCAGTCTAGAGCTTCTCAGTGGGTTCCCACATATCTGGAAGAGATGAAAAAGTTTTTAAGTTTGACTTTTTTGATGGGGTTGATCAGGAAGCCGTCACTGGCTTCTTATTGGTCTACTAGTCCCTTGATGGCAACGGCTATATTTCCTGCAACTATGACACGTAATCGGTATTTGCTTATTATTCGTATGCTGCATTTTGTAGACAATGCTTTAGCCTTGCCACGAGATCACCCCGATTGTGAACGTCTTTTTAAGATTAGGCCTGTCCTTGATCATTTTGTAGATCGGTTTTTAGAGGTCTATGTTCCAGGCAAAGAGATAAGTGTGGACGAGCCTTTGGTCCTTTTCAAGGGGCGTTTAGTTTTTAAGCATTACATTCCTAGTAAGAGGGCACGGTATGGGATTCAATCGTATATGATGTCAGAAAGCAGTACAGGATATGTGTATAATTTCCAGGTCTACACTGGTAGGGATTCCAGTATTGACCCTCCTGGCTGTCCGGCCACTTTTGGAGTTAGCAAAAAAAATTGTGTGGGAACTTGGTAGACGACTGTTTAACAAAGGTCACCATTTGTACGTAGATAATTTCTACACTGGAGTGCAGCTGTTCAAGGAGTTGTTTAGAGTGGACACTGTTGCTTGTGGCACAATCCGTTCTAACTGGAAAGGATATCCAAGGGAGCATGTCTGTAAAAAACTTGAGGGGACAGTGCAGTGCCTTACGGAATAATGAGCTGCTAGCTCTGAAATTTTCAGACAGGAGGGATGTGTACATGCTATCTACCATGCTATCTACCATCCATGATGAGAGTACTTCCCCTGTGACTGACTGGGGTCAGGTTGCGGAAGTGCGCAAACCTGCGTGCATTTTGGACTACAATAGGCACATGGGTGGTGTTGAAAGAGTAGATCAGAGGTTGGAACCTTACACTGCTATTCTTAAGTGTTACGTGTGGTATAAAAAGTTGGCCCTACATTTATTTCATTTGGCAACTTTTAATGCTTTTATTGTGTTCAAGGACTGTTCACCTGAGTCAAGGATGACATTTGTTAAATTTCAGGAGTCAGTGATAGAGAGCCTTATTGTGGTGGAACGGGCAACAGTTCCTAGCGTAGAAGTGGTGGAGGATGTGGCTAGATTGAAAGATCGCCACTTTCCAGATCACATTCCTCCCACTCCCAAAAAAGACTTGCCCACAAAGAAATGTAGAGTATGTGCCCGGAGATCAATCCAGAGGGAGAGCTGGATGTACTGCCCCGAATGCCCTTCAAAGCCTGGGCTGTGTGTGCCCAGCTGTTTTAGAAGTTACCACACAAGGAAAAACTTTTGGGAAATATCGTGAGCGTAAACTGCCTATTTTATATTTTCATATGTTCGGCTTCACGGTTGGCATTACTGTCATGTATTTAGTTAGAGCTTTTGTGTTTGTAGTTTTGTACTTATTTTATAAGTAATTAGTGGTTTCTTTGTTGTTTATAAACAAAACAAAAAAGTGATGGCGGTGTGCGTAGGGTGGCGCTTGGCTGGCGGTATAGGTGGGGTGGCGCTTGGCTGGCGGTGTGCTTGGGGTGGCACTTGGCTGGTGGTGTGCTTGGGGTGGCACTTGGCTGGCGGTATGGGTGGGGTGGCGCTTGGCTGGCGGGATAGGTGGGGTGGCGCTTGGCTGGCGGTGTGCATGGGGTGGCGCTTGGCTAGCGGTGTGCATGGGGTGGCGCTTGGCTAGCGGTATGGGTGGGGTGGCGCTTGGCTAGCGGTGCCAGCCAAACGCCAGTCCACACACTCATCAGCTGGTGTGATTGCTGTATCAGGCATGTGGGCGTATGAAAGTGATGGGCCCTTGACTGGCGCTGTCTGTCGATGCGAGTGTTATAATGTGCTGGGCCCGTGGCTGGCGGCGTGAATGGTCTTGTGCATGTCATGTATGAAAGGTGTGTGAATGGACTGTAAAGCGGTTGGTGCCCTGCCGTGGCTTTACAGCTCACGAGCTGTGAGTCATTGGTTCAGTTTTTTGGCCTTTCAGTTATTACCAGTGCATTTCACTTTTGTGAAATCTCTTGTTAATAAAATTTGATCTACTGAACCATCACTCACCCTCATGCCAAATCCAACCAGTATGTGTGGTACAAATGACAAAACCTGCTCCGCTGTAATCAGGCGTCGCAGCACACTTGAGACACGCTAGGTGTCTCAGGTGGGACCCCGATGATGAAGCATGCCACCAACTTGGTTGGTGGGTGAGGGGTCTTTTTCACATAACCTAAGTGCGTTTCTTTTCACAATTTTGGTGTTGGGCACATCAGACGTATGTGGACACATCAAAATGATAAATTACAAAACTACCTGTGTTTGGGGGGGGGGGAGGGCACCTATGTTTTTGGTCCTGGGTGTGGCCTTCATCTAGGGAAACCTACCAAACCCAGACATTTTTTTAAACTAGACACCCCAAGGAGTCCAGGGAGGTGGGGCTTGCGTGGATCCCCCAACATTTTCTCACCCAGACTCCTCTGCAAACCTCAAAATTTGCTTAAAAAAGCATTTTTTCCTGACTTTTGTTTGTAAGATCACCGCTCCAGCACAACATTCCTACTCCCCAGCGTTCCCCCTCAGTCTTCCAAGTAAAATGACACCTCACTTGTGTGGGTCCCCAAAGCAGAGTCAGCCTAAAGATGTATAAAAGAAGAATATGTCCTTATCAACTCGCTGTGCTATCCCCTCTATCTCTACAAGTTTTTGGCCTTATTCTGTTGCAGGCACCTGGCCCACCCACACAAGTGAGGTATCATTTTTATCGGGAGACTTGGGGGAACGCTAGGAGGGAGGAAATTTGTGGCTCCTCTCCGATTCCAGAACTTTCTGTCACCGAAATGTGAAGAAAATTTGTTTTTTAGCCAAAGTTTGAGGTTTGCAAAGGATTCTGGGTAACAGAACCTGGTCAGAGCCTCACAAGTCACCCCATGTTGGATTCCCCTAGGTCTCTAATTTTCAAAAATGCACAGGTTTGGTAGGTTTCCCTTAGTGCCGGCTGAGCTAGAGGCAAAAATCTACAGGTAGGCACTTTGCAAAAAACACCTCTGTTTTCTGTCAAAAAATGGGATGTGTCCACGTTGTGTTTTGGGGCATCTCCTGTCGCGGGCGCTAGGCCTACCCACACAAGTGAGGTATCATTTTTATCGTGAGACTTGGGTAGAACATAGAATAGCAAAACAAGTGTTATTGCCCCTTGTCTTTCTCTACATTTTTTCCTTCCAAATATAGGAGAGTGTGTAAAAAAAAAGTCTATTTGAGAAATGCCCTGTAATTCACATGCTAGTATGGGCACCCCGGAATTCAGAGATGTGCAAATAACCACTGCTCCTCAACACCTTATCTTGTACCCATTTTGGAAATACAAAAGTTTTCTTGATAGCTATTTTTCACTCTTTATATTTCAGCAAATGAATTGCTGTATACCCGGTATAGAATGAAAACCCACTGCAGGGTGCAGCTCATTTATTGGCTCTGGGTACCTAGGGTTCTTGACAAACCTACAAGCCCTATATATCCCCGCAACCAGAAGAGTCCAGCAGACGTAACAGTATATTGCTTTAAAAAATCTGACATTGCAGGAAAAAGTTAGAGAGTAAAACGTAGAGAAAAATTGCTGTTTTTTTCACCTCAATTTCAATATTTTTTTTTCAGTTGTTATTTTCTGTAGGAAACCCTTGTAGGATCTACACAAATTACCCCTTGCTGAATTCAGAATTTTGTCCAATTTTCAGAAATTCTCACTGTATTTTGGCTAATTTCTTGGCCTCCTTCAGGGGAACCCACAAAGTCTGGGTACCTCTAGAATCCCTAGGATGTTGGGAAAAAAGGACGCAAATTTGGATTGGCTAGCTTATGTGGACAAAAAGTTATGAGGGCCTAAGCGCGAACTGCCCCAAATCGCCAAAAAAAAGCCCTTGCACAGGAGGGGGAAAAGGCCTAGCAGCGAAGTGTTTAAAGTTATGTTGCTAGGTGCTTGACTCATTCTTGGCCTACAATATGTCAGTATGGAGCATTGTGCAACTCACGTGTTGATGTGTGAATGTGTGCCTCTGAATGATACACTACCCAGAAGATTCTTGGTTCCCGTTTGGGAGACCTAGGGCTGCCTGAAGGAGCATGAAGGGGTGGAGTAATATTACTAGACAGTTTTGTGAACTGTGGCACTCCTGTGAGAAGGGTGGGACAAATCCTAGAAGAGGAAGAGCCAGGCTCTTCAATACTCTTCAAATGGTGTGCTTTGCTTCAGGGAGAGGTCACGGAAAAGGAGCCTGGGCACATCTCAGGAAGGTGATGGGGCTTATAAGAGAATCATGAAGTGTAGGGCTGGGGTCCTGGAGTAACCTATTAATTTACATATCACAGTGGCTGAAATCCAGGCGTGAACCTCTAGTCACTCCCATGGCCTGTGTTGTGGGGGTATCAGATTTGGAGTCATTTTTCTGGAGGAAGGGCATGGCAGATGATTAGGCACTTCAAATAGAAGTAGACCCCTAACACAAACTTCAAAGACTCAAAGCCTAAATCATATTTGGTGTTGGATATGGATTATATGAAGGGGAGCTTAAGGCCCAAAAATTGCCACCTTGCAAGCAGCCGGCTGGGCAGGGCAAGGAGGAGAAATTCAGCAAGACTTCTTAACTACCTTCTCTGGTCACAGGCAGGTCGGCCTCTCTCCCACCAGGGAGAGGGGCAAACGTTCACTAACAGCATTGTTATAAGGGCAGTGTCAGGAATGTTTCTCCGTTTATACTTAAAAACTCTGACTTTTAATAAATAAATTACTAAAGCATGATATGGTAGCGCACTGCCATTTACAAACATATTTCCATTGAAATGACCACAAACCTACCCACTGATATTGTTTTAATAATAAAACTATATAGCGTACAAATAATAATGTGTGGAAATCGTCTTTCAGCAAATATTCATCATTTGCACATCACCAAGTAAAGCATTCAGATTTGTTTGCATCCTATTAAAATCTTTACTTTCATCTCACTTCAAAATTACAAAAAAGTGCTTTCCTAACTGCTGAAATATGCATACAGTTACTAAACCCGCTATTTAAATGATATGTGCCTAGTAGGATTCTTAGACTGTTCAATTTACAAAATCCTCTAACTCTGCACTCAGAGAAATAAAAGTAATCGCCGATCTCCAGGATAAAATACGCAGCAATTTGTAAGAAGACAGCCTCAGTCTTGCAGCACACAGCAAATGTGACAAGATTTAAAGACATCTTTATTGCTCATTCACTTTCTGAGGGAACACAACATCTGCTCATTGGCAACTCAAGCTCTCTCGCCAGAAAGGTCCAGTAGGCACTAACAATGCCTTGCCCTGATGAATAATCTGACTGCCCATTGCGGGTGGGCAAGTCGATTTTTTTAGGCCTGCTGCTATGCCAATCTGACCACTGCCTGCATGTGGAGTAAAGTCAGTGACGCCGTATGCCAGCAGGGGCCACAGGAAAGGACAAGGACCACTGCCTGGTTCAAACTGCTGCGGAAAGGAGGCGCTGCTAAGGTGACACATGCAGGTCAGACCCCTGACAGACAATCGAAACCAGAGCAATCAGCCCCCTTCACCCCCCACAACCCCCTGGGAAGGATCAGAGGAACTTACTGTCTCACCAGAGGAAGGGTAGCAGATGCCCAGCCGCTGCACCTGCAAAGCCAGAAGTGCATCTTACCCAAAGCAGTCACTGTAGCCCTCTGCGACGTCTGCGAGTGAAATACACCCGGAGAGTCCTTTCAGGCAACCCCTGCATGAGCGGGTAACTCGGATTACAGGGCCAGAGGGTCCTGAACATATTCCAGTATCTCCATCACCAGAAGAAGCCTTGGACTGCTCGACCCATGCTACCACTGAAAGTCAAGTGCTGAAAGGGTACTTGGCCCAGTTGCACAGGTTCCATAGTAAGTCTGACCCTGGGACATTATGGCAATCTCGGACATAATAGCAATAAAGAAGGCACCACATCATATTCTTGGAACCAGTGGCCCATGTACAGAAAGAACTACTTTACTTAGGGGTCAGGGTCTAAGCCTTAGAGATATGGTATTGTATGGGAATCAGAATTATTTTATTTCCAGCATTCATTACACTGTTGTGTGATCAATGTAAACATTAGATAGATAAGATAGATAGACAGGCGGACAGACACCCATTTCAGTATGTTGAGATTTTAGCCAATTTTGTTTTTGGAAACAAACTCAAGAAGCAGCTACTAGACTGATAAAACTGAGAATAAATGTTAACAAATATTGGCAAAGCCAATAGGTCTTGCCTTTACAACTTATTGCCTTTGTTAATGGCTTTAGTCACGATGTGAGGCATGTAAAGCATCCCCAATCAATGGTGTAATGCTGAGTAAGGGGCCCACATCGTATAGAATGCCATGTGTGTTCCACATTTCACAGACATTCGTTGAATTTGTGTTGAATTCAGGGCCCCAGACAGGTCCGGACCTGCTGCGAAGTTCTGTGTTTTTGGGGGGAGGGGGATTTGTGTGACGTTTTGCTTACACACCTACCTCACTTGTCAATACATTAAAATGTTAACATTATTTGCATAGATATCCATAAAAATACAAAATCTTTGATACCACTTTAAGTCCCTAAACATTAAGGGACAGATGTAGCAAGGGGTTTTATCCATTCTGTGTCTATGGGAAAATGTGTTTGTACATATGGCCCTAAATCCCTTCAGGAAGGCTTTGAATCAAAAGGACTCCACTCTGTGACTTGTGCACATATATGGTGACACAGGGAATTTACAACGAAACAAAAAATGGGCAGGGACATTTGAAGAACTAGGAAGTGGGCAACTGAAATCATATTTTCATACGAAGAGTTTTTATTTTAGTGGTAAGGTTCCAGTTCTGAACCGTGAGTGGAGTGCGAAAATAATAAGTGAATTCCATTTATTTTGCATTGTTACCAACTGTTTTGCTCAGTGCTAGAAGCACATGCAACATAAATTCAGCAGCAGCTTGTAATCCAAAGCCTGTGCTGTCTTAATGGCACTGATGAAAACTGGCTTACAGAGCAACTATAAATGACCAGGACACTTCACCAGAATGTAACAAACGTCAGAAAAATACGGAAATGCCCAAATAGCAAGGTGCAATTTGCCTGAGGGTCCAAAAATCTGTGCACCACAGCTGCCTTTAACCCGAACCATCTAGTGTAAGTAACGTCTGTGGAAAAGGGTGCACTCGGCCATAGCAAGAGTCAACACAGCTGCAGCACAGTCCGTGCAAGAATATCAAAATATAGCATGTTGAGTGCATATGAAACTACACTGATCTGGCCAGGACTTAAACAAGAAAGAAAGAAGATGTAGAAGGACATGGCCTTAAACACCGAAGATCAAAAAATAAACGCAGGTGAAAAAAGAAACATTCATATTAAAATCACTTCATGAAAATGATAATCTACATCCAGTTTGAGTCAGCCCTCACATTACAGGAATAGGAACCAGAATCAAGCCTTTTACAACTAGGCTTAAAAACTGTACATCCCACGCAACAGGCAATGCAGTGGGCTTGAATCAGTGCCCGTGTTTTTCCAACATGTTCTATGGGTGCTGGGACTGTGCACAGAGCTCAGTATTGTGCGTCATTCTTTCTCTTTTTATGTACTGAAAATTGTTATTTTAAGTGGTAGTGTGCTGCAGAAAAGAGAAAGTAACATCATCGTGCTGCAGTCAAGGTAATCCTCTTCAAGGAGACCAGAGAATGCAAACTCCATTTTGCAATGCGAGCACAGCTGTTGCCCAAGATGCTGTTTTTTTAGGAGGAGGAATCCGGGAAGTAGCCAGGCTTCTGATTGATATGAGACACATTTCTGTAAATATAACTTTAAATAATGTGTCTCTGTATAAGTCGAAGCTCACACAGGGTAGCGTGAGAGAGTGAGACATTTGCTGCTAAAGATCCAGTAATGTATTTTTTATTTTACACTTTAAGAGACCTGAATTAAGAATAAATGTGTATGACAGGAATCAAATGGCTAAATGAGAAAAACAAAGCCAGTGAGGCAGCCGTTGTTTGGTCACAGCCTGCCAGACAGCACAGCTGTCTAGTTTGTTGAAGACATCCTGGGGACATTCAGAAAGCTGACCTGGGAATGCATTCTGCGCCTTGCTTGTAAATGGCTTTGTTGTTTGTATCTCACATTTTCTTGCTTTCCACTTGGTGGCTTTATTTCAGGCTGTCCAGCATGAGTTTGTACCTTCCCTTGCCCATGCTTATTTAGAATATCCTTCTGACTGCCTGTCGTCTGTAAATCTTGTTCTTATCTTATTACAGTTGCTGTGCCTCCACAGACCATGGCCAAATGTCAGCCGCTGTCTTCCAAGGGCGCTTGTTTACTTTTCTTTCTCCGACTTCAAAGTGAGAGGATTTATGTGACAATCTTGCTGGATATGGGGGTAGACGAGAGTTTTTTATTCTAGCATATGAAAACATTTAAATAAACTGTAAGTATTTCAGAATATATCAGAATCAGGAACACAAATGAAGCCTATTTTTTTTTATTTCTTTACACTAGGTCAGTGGTTCTCAACCTTCTGACTTCTACGGACCCCCACTGAGTCATAATTGGAATCTGAGGACCCACCACTGAGTCATTACTGAAAGGTAGGGACCTAATCTGTTAATATTATTTAATATTCTAAGCGGTTGTGGGCCCCTGAGGAGGTTTCACAGACCCCCAGGGGTCCCTGGACCACAGGTTTGTAACCACTGCACTAGGTGTATGTCTGTGCAAATGTAATGGTCATTTCAACTGAATATGTGTTGGCTGTAATGGCAGTGTGCTACTACATCATGAATACTCCACTCTTTTCAACACAATTCTACAGCACTGCACTCTACAGTGCACCACTCTACTTTACACCACTCCACGCCACTGCACTCTGCACCACTCCACAGCACTCTATGCCTCTCTTCTCTACCCTGTACCACATGCCAATGTACTCCTTGTCACTCTACTCTACACCACTGCACTTAACACCACTTCAGTCTAAGCCACACCAATCTACTCTTCACAACTCCAGTCTACGCCACTGCACTCTAGGCCACTCTATGCCAATAGACTCTACGCCAATGCATTTTACTCTGTACCACTCAACTGTATGCCCCTGCACTTTACACCACTCTAATCTACTATGCACCACAGCACTCTTCACAAGTTTACTCTATGCCATAACACTGTCAGTCTACCCTGCACCACTCCACACCAACTCACTCTAAGCCACTTCGCTCTACTCAACTCTGCGCCACTACACTCTATTACTGCCCTCAACATCACTCAACTCTTCACTGCACACTACTCGAATGCACTCTACACAATGGCACTCTACATCACTGTACTCCACTGCTCTTTAGACTACTGCACTCTGACACTCTACATTCTCCACCACTGAACTCTACGCGACTTTACTCTGCACTACTCCAGTCTGCACTCTACACCACTGCACTCGATGTCACTTGACTCTACCCTGCATTACTCAACTTTATGCCACTCCACTCTGTGCCACTTTGTTTTACGATGCTGAATTTAATGCTACTATACTCTGCAACACTCTATGCCAATACACACATCAGTCCACACTATGTCACTCTAGTGTATGCCCCTCTACGCGACGCCAAACTATTCCACTCCAATAAACAACTCTCTCTGCACTCCACAACATTCTACTCCACTTTTCGCCACTAACTTTCAGCCATGCAGAACAGCAGCCATGTTGGTGAACAACATGGCTAAAACACAGTGGCAAAGCCAATAGCTATTGCATAGGCAAGATTAACTGGCTTTGCCAAGGTTTGTTTTTAAAGGGAAGTCTTTTGTTGCAAACCTTTAAATGTATAAACCGTTAGACGCACATCTGTACATGTTTTACCTATGATCTAATTTCTTTGTCAGACGGCATGCATTAAAACTATGACGTTATGTGACAAGGCATTAAAGACAAAAATGCTGGTATTGATTGAAAATAAATAAAGACTATTTAGCTTAATTATGTCACAGGAAGTAGCATCATAAGTTATCCCATTTCATCTCACTGTAAGGGGAACAAACCACAAACTAATGGACAAAGTGTGGCTGAAAACCCCTATGGATAACTATGTTATATACAAATGTTAGTAAAAATCAAAAGGTATTGGCTAATGCAGACTCAAAGCCAGAAAGTGTGAGTTACAACAAGCAGAATACAGTCCAAGGTCAACTTTTTGAAAGTCCCCAAGATGTATTTAGCAAACTACATAGCTGTGCTGTCTGGTAGGCTGCGACCTAAAATGGGCGGAAGTGACAATTGAACCCTCAAACCCAAGAACAAATGAGAATAAGTGGATTTGAAAAGGTTTAGACTGGCCTGTGGGGCAATCAGGTAGTTCCAGGAGGACTGTGTTACAGATCAGTGTGTGGGAAGGTTTTCAGGGTGTTTGCAGGCCTGATTTATGGTGTTTTGGGACGATTTTTTAATGTTGATGACCCTGGTATTAAAACATTGAGTGTCACAGGTTCAAATCCAAGCAGTACCCCATGTCATACAAAACACGCATAGTGCGTGTTTTTAACGAGTTCAAAAGTGCTCCTATTTGCTAATAAGGGCCTCCTTTTTAGCTATCTAATTTTATTTGGGTGTCCGGGTCCATTCTGTGGACAGGGCGGCGGTATTATTGCGGGCTTGAATGTGGTAATCAAAAGAGTAAACAAGTTTCACCCCAATAGTTCGCGATGCCACTATGTGGCACAGTCTGCTGGACAGGCGCGCTCCAAGGCAAAAGTCAGCATATGTGTGGGGGGAGCCATAGAAGATGCAATATTAAGTAATAATAATGTCAGACGGCAATATCTATTGGGCTCTTGCTCGACTAGAACAGCCAGCTGACGGGGCTCGCATGTGGTAACTGCTTTGTCACTGACGGTCAAAAGGCCTCGCAAGCCGCAGCTGCTAAGGCTGCCCTGCGGCGTCTTCGTGACACTCAGATGCGGTCATCAGGCCCCGCCCTTTAAAGAACAAAAACAAAACAAACACTTATAACACTACTTCTGTTTGCCGTCCGCACAACAAAAACCTGAAGTCACATGCGCGCCTCTTAAAAATATATAAAAGAGTAACAGAATGGACACAACTGGCTAGATCCTTGCGGGGGTGAGACAGAATCACGTCGATGCAGCACCGTTTATAGATGAGTCGCTATACTGAGCGCCCCTCTTACCCAGCTGGCGGCCGAGCATAGACCCAAAGCCGCCCCCATTGTGGTGCTGCTCCGGGCACTCCTTGCGGTACCGTCCTGAGTTCGCTACTCCGAGGGATCCTCTGCCGCAGCTCCCAACCCCTTCTGTTTACTATGCCCTTAGCTTTCTATTTCCCGTCCCTGCACCGCCCTTCGTAGCACGTCACTTCCGCTCATCACATATCTGCATGCCAGAATTCTTTCGCTTGCGTCACTTTTTTTTTCTCCAGGCAATTTAGCGCATGCTCAGAACGTTAGTGATGAAGCACACGCTGCTACGAATGTAGGACTCTCAAGTGATTGCATTATTTACTACTACCACTATTAAAAGCCACATTTGTTGAAGTTTGATTGTCCTTGACTTATATTTTTGAAGTATTTTAATTTGCCTTAATCAGCTGAATATGTCTGCATAAGTATCTAAACTGTATATTTAGGGGAAGAAGCCAACAAATTAATAGGGAGAGGGAAGTATAGGCTTTAACCCCTTTCGCTGCTAAGCCCCCTCTTAAGTGCTTAGTCATTTTTTGGCTATTTGAGGTGGTTTACCCTTAGGCCTCCGTAACATTTTGTGCACATACGGAGTCCATGCCAGATTTGCGTCTCTTTTTCCCAACATCATGAGGATTCTAAAGGTACCCAGAGTTTGTGGATTACCAAGGAGGGGACCAAGAAAGTAGCACGATTATAGCTAAAAATCGAAGCAGTATTTATTTGCACATTTCTGAATTTGTAAGTACCCATACTATAATGTGAATTAAATGGCATTTCTCAAAATGACATCTTTCTTACACAATGTCTTGCATTCGGAAGGTGCAGATGTAGAGAAATGCTATAGCTAATAACATTTGTTCTACTATTCTGTGTTCCCCTAAGTCTTTTGATAAAAATAGTACCTCACTTGTGTGGGCAGGCCTAGTGTCCACGACAGAAAACGGCCCAAAACACAACATGGACACCACATTTTCCACTGAAAACTGACCTTTTTTTTGCAATGTGCCTAGCTGTAGATTTGGGGCCCAGCTCAGCGGGCACCTAGGAAAATCTAGCAAACCTATACATTTTTTAAGACTAGACACCTAGAGGAATCTAGGATGGAGTGACTTGCAAGGCTCTCACTAGGTTGTCCTTTGCAAACTTCAAACTTTGTCAAAAAAACACATTTTCCTCATTTCTGTGATGGAAAATTCTGGAATCTGCAGGGATCAACAAACTTCCTTCCACCCAGCATTCCTCCCCAAGTCTTCTGATAAAAAATGGTACCTCACTTGTGTGGCAGGGTCTAATGTCTGCGACAGAACAAATCAAACAAAGGCAATCAGGGTCCCTATGCGAGGACTCCCATTGATGTTAGTTTGATCCGTTCCTGTCGCAGGCCTAGGCCCAGCCACACAAGTGGGGCAGCATTTTATAGGGACAAGTGGGGAAATGCTGTGTGGTAGGAATTTTGTGGTTTCATTCTGATTCTGGAAGAATGTGGCACAGAAATGCAAGAAAATGTGTGATTATTGTCACATTTTAAGGTTTTCAGGGCATTGTGAATAAAAAAACTTAGAGGGGTCCACAAGAGGCACACCACCCTGTACCCCCCTGGAACCCCAGTTTACAAAAATATGTAGAGTTGATAGATTTTCCCTAAAGACAATTTACATCCTTGCAGAGAAAGACAGAAAAGACAAGTATTACTGTACAACCATCTATTCCTCAAGTACACACACATACTGGTTGCATTTGCACGAAGGTGAGTAAAAAGTTCAAAATGTAAATTTTATTAACAAGAGATTTTACAAAAATGAAATACAATGTTAATAATTGAAAGTAAAAAAAACTGAACCATTGACATACCGCTCGTGAGCTGTAAAGCTGCGTGAAGGCACCAATCGCTTTACAGGCCATTCACACACCTTTCCTGTGTGACACACTCAAGGGCCCCTCATTTTCAAATGCTCACATGACCGGCACAGCAATCACATGGGCTGGCGGCTGATGAAGTGTGCAGACTGGCATTTGGCTAGCAGTGTGTTAGTGACCCTCAGCAAGGCATTACTCACACACCACCAGTCAAATGCCAGCTCACACATACCACCAGCCAAGCACCAGTCCATGCACCCTGCCAGCCAAGCACCAGTCTATGCACACTGCCAGCCAAGCACCAGACCACACACACCACGAGTCAGGCGCCAGTCTACACACACTGCCAGCCAAGGACCAGTCCACACACACCACTAGCTATGCACACAGCAGGTAAATCGCCAGTCCACACACACCGCCAGCCAGGTGCCACTCCACACACACACACACACACCACCAGCCAAGTGCCAGTCCACACACACCACCATCAAATTTTTTTAACAAAAAAGAAAACATTAACCCATTGGAAGTAGATGAATAAGTATGACTACAAACACAACAGTTCAAACTAAAAACATCACACTACTGTCAAGGATGAAATCTGAAAAAAAATATAAAAGGATACAGACCAGTCAGTTCACTTTTACGCTCACAGTTGCTCCTAAAACTTCAAATGCATGTGGTATCATTTAAAACATGTTTTCTCACATAGCCCAGGTTTAGAAGGACATTTGGGGGCAGTACATATGACTCTCTTTCCACACATCTCTTCGGACACAGACTCCACATCTACTAAAGGGAATTTTTTTTTTGTTGGTGTGGGAGGGAGGTAATCAGGAAAGTGGAAGTCTTTCAATCTAGCCACTTCCTCCACCACTCCAACTCTAGGAACACCTGCCTGCTCCACTACAATAGGGCTGCTGATCACAGACTGCCGAAGCTGAACAAAAGAAATTCAAATTTGAATCTGGAGAACAATCCTTGAATACAGCAAAAGCATTGAAGGTTGCCAACTGAAAGAAATGGATAGCCAACTTCTTATACCAAATGTATGACTTACGAACGGCACTGTAAGGCACCAAACTCTGATCTACTCTATCTACACCACCCATGTGCTTATTGCAGCCTAAAATGCACACAGGCTTCCACACTTCAGCAACCTGTCTCCAAACAGTCCCAAGTGAAGTGCTTTCATCATGAATGGTAGTCAGCATGTAGAAATCTCTCCTGTTTGAAAAAATCACAGCTAGAAATTCACTACGCAAGGCACTGCCACCTCTGAAGATTTTTTGCAAACAAGCTCTCTAGAGTAACCTTTATGGTTAGAGCATGTATTGTGCCCCATGCAACAGTGTCCACTTTGAACAATTCATTGAACATTTGCTCACCAGTGCAGATGTTATCTATGTATAAATGGTGTCCTTTGTTGAAAGTTCCTCCACCAAGTTTCCACAATAGACAACCAGGGGCATCAATAGTAGAATTGTTACCAGTATACACCCTTATATTATAGATATATCCAGTACTACTCTCGGACAACATATACATCTTAATTCCATAACCTGGCCTCTTGCTAAGAATGTACTGCCTAAAAACTAAATGGCCCTCTAACAGGACCAAATACTCATTTACAGCTATTTCTCTCCCTGGAACATAGATCTTTGAAAAGCGATCTACAAAATGATCAAAGACAGGTGCTGTCGGGGTGGAGTTCAGGGTGGCAGCGGAAACATTTCTGCTGCCATCCCTGGTGGAGGCCTTTATAGGGGTGGCTTAGGGGGACTGCCAGTGCTTCCCCTGTGGGAGGGTGTGAGGACGGCTTGGAGCCATGTAAAGTGAAACCTTTAAAAGCAACAGTTTCTACCTGTCAATGCAATGAGACTGACAGACCTAGTAAACTAGTTTTGCGGCCTATAACACACACACAGAAAATTAATATTAATCATTATTGATCAATTTTCTCTAACAGCGGCCTAGATTGCTATGTATAACATATTAAATCAAACACAACAGAGGTCTTTGTACAGCACAACCCTGAACTCATGTATTTCAAGATGCTTTCATGAGCAATATTGAAGAAAATGGAGGTAGAGTGAAATGAAATTAAATAAAATATTTGCCTTTTCCAAGTGCCAATTTAGTCAATCAGGGAAGCTGGGATTGATCCGAGGTGTTCTGGTTTCATGTTGTACAATTCAACTACTAGCTGAGTATCTCTTTCTACTGTGGTGCAGGCGCATGGCAAAGTTTGCAGAGTGAGACATTATTCTGTGCGTGGTAGCTTTTTTCTGTCGGCGCTTGCCACATTACCGCAGCCTGCATTTAGGGCTATCAGCATGGCTGTCACTTTGTGTCCTTGCATTGTGAATAATGTGACCAAACCTCTATTTCTATCACAGGCTGAGCAGCTTTAAACAAATCCCAAGTGATTGTGACTCACTAGGGAAGGGGATGCTTCCTCTAGCCTCATAGCAACTATTTTCGGATAGAGTTAGTCTTTGTCATGACTCTGTCTTGTACCCTATGTGCGGTGGATATTATTCGTCGGCCTCGTGCCATTCCTTCTCCTTTGGCGCTTTTCCATCTTGAATTCTCCATGGTTTCCCCTTATCAGGAAGCCTGAACCAAGGACCCTCTGTTATGTTACTATGCAAGTTTAGTCTAGTTTGCACCTGCAGATATCATATGCCTATTTAGGATAGTCACGTTTCCACTGTGAACCACTGAATTGTACCATCATGCACTTGGGGTTCCATGGTATTTGTTATTGTTGTCAATTACTGTTGCACCTGCTACCTGCTAGGCCTCATATCAATTGTATGTAACACATGATTTCCCCCAGGTTCATTGGAAGATTCCACACTGCCACCTGGGACACATGCCTTTCTGGAACACTCTTTACTTCCTGTAAAAATACCCCCTCTGAACCTGCATCAGTGCTTGGCCTCGTACCTGTACCTGTACCCGAACCCATCCTGGATTAGCAACGTCCCTGCACTCACCTCCTGAGTCACTCGGATCTTCCTATGTTCCTATCCAGCGCAAGCCTTCATCCCTTTACTCATCTCCTGAGTTGGCAGGACCTTCAGTGCTCCAGCCCTGCACATACCTCATCCCTGCACTCATCTTCTGAGTTGCCGGAACTCCTGGGACTCTTGTGTTCCTAGCCTTTCTGATGATTCCGTGATCCTGACGTCTGCGACACTTCCAGTATCTTACTTCATGAGCTATGATTCTGCCTTCTTTTGACTGAGGCATAGCTTCAGGGTTTTTTTAGGGACTTTCACACCCCTAATAAATTTATCTTCTCATAAATAGTTGAGTTCAGGTGCTTTCAGTCAGCATTGTGAGATATCAGTCGGATTTCAGCAGGTATTTTTATATATACACATACAGAAAACACACACTCTGTGTGAAAGTCCTCAAAAATATTGGTTATTTTAGACAATATTGGGGGTCATTACAACCCTGGCGGACGGTGTTAAAGCGGCGGTAAGACCCCAAACAGGCCGGCGTAAAAAAAAAAGGGAATTATGACCGTGGCGGAAACCGCCAACATAGACAGCCACTTTAACACTCCGACCGCCACGGCGGTACACACAAACAGCGCGGCGGTCACCGCCAACAGACAGGCGGAACACAAAGTACCACCCACAGTATTACAACAGGCCAATCCACCACCTTTTCCGGGGCGGATTCACCCTGGATAAAAACACGGCGGAAACAGACATTTCAATGGGAAAACGCTCACCTCAACACACTCCACGAGGAAGGAGGACACCATGGACCCGGAACTCCAAATACTCCCTGCGATAGTGTTCCTGCTCCTCTACGAACATCAGCAACGGCGGTGCAGAAGACAACGGTGAGTACTGCACCTAAGACATAGGGGAGGGGGGAGGCAAAAGTCAGGGACACACACACGCAACACCCCCACCCCCACCCCGACCCTCGCACACTACAACACACACACCAATGCATTTCCAAACATCACAGTAACAACCCCCAACCCCCCGGAAGAATGCAAAGACAAAAGGAAATGACTACAACCATTGTAATGTATCAAAATACAGTAAGATAATATATACAGAAATATTTACAAAGGCCAAAATATATACATCACGATCAGTAGTGCAGGTATGCACCATCCAATGTCCGTGGACCACTGGGCCCAAAATGCATGGGCGAGGCCCACACTAGATACCTGTCCAGAAACAGAGAGAACACTGCAGAGGCATCAGATAGAAATACAACAGGCACCTCAGGGGGAGGGAACGGGGGGCACCTCAGCCGGATGACAGCACCACGCCAGATCCACGACGGGGCTCCATGCCCATTGATGTATCCTGGGGAGTGCAAAGCCACAGTCTCACAAGTCTTTGCAGTGGGTGGGTTGCCCACTGGACCATTCTGGGGAGTGCAAAGCCACAGTCTCTCAAGTCTCTACAGTGGGTGGGTTGCCCACTGGACCATTCTGTAGAATGTGCAAAGCCACAGTCTCACAAGTCTCTACAGTGGGTGGGTTGCCCACTGGACCGTCCTGGGGAGTGCAAAGCCACAGACTCTCAAGTCAATAACAGTCTCCACTGGTTTTGGAGGGGGACTGGTGCCCAGAGTGCTTCATCCTGTGAAGGACAGAGGTAGTGGATGCATGTCTCCACTGGTTCTGGAGGGGGACTGGTGCCCAGAGTGCATCACTCACCCCGTGACGGTCCCAGTTGCGTCACTGCCCCTGCCGCCCATGGGCTGGCGTGGCTTGAGTTGGCGGTCTTTGCCCTGTTCAGCGGTGCTTGTCCTGTTCAGCTGTGCTTGCCCTGTTCAGCAGTGCTTCCCCTGTTCAGCGGTGCTTGCCATGGCAGTCTTTGCCCTGTTCAGCGGTGCTTGCCCTGTTCAGCGGTGCTTCCCCTGTTCAGCGGTGTTTGCCATGGCGGTCTTTGCCCTGTTCAGCGGTGCTTGCCATGGCGGTCTTTGCCCTGTTCAGCGGTGCTTGCCCTGTTCAGCGGTGCTTCCCCTGTTCAGCGGTGCTTACCATGGCGGTCTTTGCCCTGTTCAGCGGTGCTTGCCCTGTTCAGCGGTGCTTGCCATGGCGGTTTCTGCCCTGTTCAGCAGTGCTTGTCATGGCGGTTTCTGCCCTGTTCAGCGGTGCTTGCCCTGTTCAGCGGTGCTTGCCATGGCGGGTTCTGCCCTGTTCAGTGGTGCTTGCCCTGTTCAGTGGTGCTTACCCTGTTCAGCGGTGCTTGCCATGGTGGTCTTTGCCCTGTTCAGCGGTGCTTGCCCTGTTCAGCGGTGCTTCCCCTGTTCAGCGGTGCTTGCCATAGCGGTTTCTGCCCTGTTCAGCGGTGCTTCACTTTGCTGTCTCTGACCTGTGCAGCGGTGTGTGCCATGGCGGTCCCTCATTGCCCAGCGGGGCTGTGGCTGCCGGGGCCCTCCAGGGCACTGACTCTGGTGGTGGTCTCCTGACCAGTGACGATAGTGCTGCCCTCCAGGGCACTGACTCTGGCGGTCCAGGGCACTGACTCTGGCGGTGGTCTCCTGACCAGTGACGATAGTGCTGCCCTCCAGGGCACTGACTCTGGCGGTGGTCTCCTGACCAGTGACGATTGTGCTGCCCTCCAGGGCACTGACTCTGGCGGTGGTCTCCTGACCAGTGACGATAGTGCTGGCGGTGGCGTCCTGGGCAGCGGGGATCATGGCGGCCTTCTCCGCCGTGCTGCTCTTCCCAGACTTTGGCGCTTTCTTCTGCCCCTTCCCCACCTTGGGAGGAGTCACAGCTGACTCGACACTCCCCCCGGGACCCTTGTGAGCGGCTTTGCCGGCAGGAGTCTTCACCCTCTCCCGTCGAGCACTGTCCATCTTCTGGTGCTTCACAGGGGGGGGGACTGGCTGTGCTTTGGCTCCGTGTCACACTGGCTGCCCTGGTGCCCGGTGCACTCCACATACCTCTAACAGGCACCACTGGTACTGGACTTTTTTGGGCTGAGGTGCTACTACGGGACCTATGAATTGGAGGGGGGGGTGGTGGGAAAGAGGTCAACGTTGCTCAGGAAAAGTTTCTGACGAACACTGGGACGGGTAGCTGGAGGGGGTCTGGGAGTGGAGGAAGAGGAGGTGGTTGTAGGAGGTGTAACTTTAGGTGATTTGGGTGCAGGTGCATGTTCTGGAGGCTGTCGTGAGGTGGATGGATGTTGGGTGTGTGTGTGCCCGCGTTTGTGTACTTTGGGAGGGGGCGTCACAGACACACTGGGAGAGGACACAGGGGACGTGTAAATGGTAGTGGGGGTGGTGAGTGCAGGTGAGCGGGGTGTGGTGATGGGTGTTCTGGTGCGAGTCCTAGTGGCCGTAGTGGTAGTGCATGCAGGTGAGAGTGTAGACGTCACTGGGAGGGAGGAGGGAGACGACGAGGAGAGGGACACAGTGGAGGCAGTGGATGTTGCTTTGTCTGTATGTGGGTGATATTTGTGTGAGTGCCTGTGGGATGTGTGGTGCCTATGTTTGCCTGAGCTTCCCTTGTGTGTTGAGGTGTGTGCAGGATGGTCTGATGGTGTGCTTGGGATAGGCAAAGGTACAAGGGATTGGGTCTGGCTGGAGGAAGTTGGAGGGGGGAGGCTAGACACAGGGACAATGGCTGCCATAAGTGCTGAGGCAAGAGATTGCAGGGTTCGATGATGGGCAGCCTGACCAGAATGAATGCCCTCCAGGAATGCATTAGTGTGTTGCAACTCCCTTTCTACACCCTGGATGGCATTCACAATGGTAGACTGCCCAACAGTGAGTGACCTGAGGAGGTCAATGGCCTCCTCACTGAGGGCAGCAGGGGTGACAGGGGCAGAGGTGCCTGGGGTGAAGGTGATGCCCACCCTCCTGGGTGAGCGGGCACGGGCCGAAGGCTGAGGGGCTGCTGGGAGGGCGGTGCTGGTAGGGGGGGTGGCGGCTGTACCTGTTGAAGTGGGGGGGCACAGATGGTGCCGCCACCACAAGGGAGCTCCCATCGGAGGACAAGTCTGTGTCACTGTTTGCTGATCCGGTGACCGCCGTGAAGCTCTCCTCACCGTCCGTCCCACTGGTGTACTCAGAGTCCGTGGTGTGGCCCTCCATGGCAATTGTGGGATGCAGCCCCCTCGTGCTCCGGTGCCACTGTACCTCCGCCTGATGATGCTGATGCACACAAGAACAGGGAGAGCACAAAAAGGGGGGGGGGGGACGACAGAAGAAAGACAGGTTGAGTGCATGGCTTACCGCTACAGTTGGCGGACAATTCAAACACAGCAGCCCCCTGCACTACGACGGGCTCTTGGCCTCTACAGATGCAGTTCCTGGGATATGGCCTACATGGCTATGGCCGACATCTGCACACATAGATGACACAGGGGCATGAATACATGTACTTGGCACTCTACAGAGGTGGGGTGGGGTGCCACATGGCCTGCATTACGGAGGGGCCTAGCCTACGGAACTCGCGCTGGCCTAGGGAAACCCACAGCCCTCCTCCCCCACCCAGACCCCTCCACTGCGCACAAAGTCAGCAGAATGAGAGTGTACTCACCCCCTTGTGTCTGCTGTGATGCCCTCATGCGCCCATCCAACTCAGGGTAGGCCACCGCCAGGATCTGGAACATCAGGGGGGTCATGGTGCGACGGGCACCCCTCCCACGTTAGGAGGCCATCCCCAGCTGAGCCTCCGCCGTCTTCTTGCTCCAGCGGCGAATGTCCTCCCATCTTTTACGGCAGTGGGTGCTCCTTCTCTGGTGGACCCCCAGGGTCCGGACGTCCTTGGCGATGGCACGCCAAATATCCTTCTTCTGGTGGGCGCTGACCTACATGACATGTACAGGGGAAGAAGAGAAGTCATTAACAACTGCACCGTTGAAGTGAGTGCCCCACAACCCTGCCCTTGCCATGTGGCACATGCATTCACACTCATTCATGCTCGCTGAACTGTGCCCCCTTCCTTCTTACACCCAGCCCTCTCCACCCAGGCATAGCCCATACAACTTGCACCCTATGTACTCACCTGTTGGTCTGCAGGACCGTAGAGTAGCGTGTACTGGGGGAGGACCCCGTCCACGAGCTTCTCCAACTCCTGTGCAGTAAAGGCAGGGGCCCTTTCCCCAGACGCACGTGCCATTGTCTCTTCCAGACCGAGGTCACAGCAGCACTTGCAGTATAGGTCCTCTCCTGTCGAAGATCAGGTATCGAGTGATTGAACAGATAGAAAATGGCGGTCACGTCCGCGGCGGTGCGTATCATCACCGCCGGCGCACTTCGTCATTGGCTCCTGGGACCCATAGGGTTCAATGTTAACCAATGCAGCATTGCGCCGCGGTCTACGACCGCCTACCGTGACAGTGTATAACGCCAGCGCAGTTACCTCACATCCCATTGTCCCAGTTTAGAGGTCAGGCATCCGCTATTTCAGGGGCCCACATGGCTTCATTTTCTACTGCGTCACACATACCGAGGCCTGGACTACACACACATACAGACAACTTTTTTGGAATTTGTTTCGTGTTCTGTGTAGCTGTGGGTACATACCTCTGAATTGCTTGACTCTGTGGTTGCTGTTGTCCTTCCTAGGCACCGTCAGCTGGGACATGTGAGAAGATGGCAGAATCCTCCGGTGTACCGACCGCTGGTGGACCTGTTGACAATGGAGGAGCGACATTTAATCATCACCTACAGGTTTGACCGTGCCACAATCCAGGAACTGTGTACCCAGTTGGAGCCAGAACTGACGTCACCAATCCGCCATCCCACAGGAATCCCCCCTCAAGTGCAGGTGCTATAAGTGCTCCATTTCCTAGCAAGTGGGTCATTTCAAATCACTGTGGCCATGGCATCAGGGATGTCCCAGCCTATGTTTTCCAACGTGTTGTCCAGAGTGTTGTCTGCCCTGCTGAAACACATGAGGAGCTACATCATTTTCCCTCAGGTGGAGGATTTGGCTACTGTTAAAGGTGACTTCTATGCCCTGGGACATATCCCTAACATCATAGGTGCCATTGATGAGACCCATGTAGCTCTGCCCCCCCGCCCCCACAGGAGTGAACAGGTGTACAGGAACCGGAAGAGTTATCATTCCATGAATGTACAGATGGTATGTTTGGCAGACCAGTACATCTCCCAGGTAAATGCTATGTTCCCTGGCTCAGTTCATGACGCCTACATCCTGCGGAATAGCAGCATCCCTTATGTGATAGGTCAACTCCAGAGGCACCGGGTGTGGCCATTAGGGGACTCTGGTTACCCCAACCTGTCATGGCTACTGACCCCAGTGAGGAATCCCAGGACCAGGGCAGAGGAACGCTACAATGAGGCCCATGGGCGGACTAGGAGGGTGATCGAACGCACCTTCGGCCTCCTGAAGGCCAGGTTCAGGTGCCTCCATATGACAGGTGGTTCCCTATTCTACTCACCAAGGAAGGTGTGCCAGATCATCATCGCCTGCTCCATGCTTCACAATCTGGCTTTGCGACGCCCGGTGCCTTTTCTGCAGGAGGATGGTCCAGATGACGGTGTTGTGGCAGCTGTGGAGCCTGTGGACAGTGATGAGGAGGAAGCAGAGGAAGAAGACATTGACAAGAGGGACTCAGTCATACAGCAATATTTCCAGTGACACACAGGTGAGAACACTTTCTTTACTATTACTTTTACTTTCACACTTCTACCTCTATCCTGTCTGCATATTTCAAGCAGTATTTGGTAACTGAGTTGTACATTTCCATTACGGTTTCACAGGTGTGGTTACCAACGTGTGTCATCTGCTTGCATCCTTCATGGACTTGTGATGTGTGACATAGGTATGTTGACATTACTATTGAGAACTGATTTTGTCATTGTTATAGCTAATACACATTTTCAATATCACAGACTGACTCCAAATTGTTTTGTGGTTCAAGGGTGTTTATTGCAGTGCTAAATATTGGAGGGGGGTGGTAAAATTGTGATGGTTGATGGTGGAGGAATGTCCATGGCAGAGTCCAGTCTATTAGTCTCACAGGTGCACTGCCCATATGGGCATAGGAAGTGGAGCTGGGGCAGTTCCAATATGGACAGGGTGACAAAGTGGGACAGTGGGATGACAATCAGGGTGGTCTTATTTCTTGGCAGGGGTCTTGCCATCGTGCGATGTCCTGTTCCTGGATCTCAGGGACCGCTTGCGGGGTGGTTCTCCGTCTGCAGGGGGTGGGGTGCTGATGTGGTGGTCCTGTGGCGGGGCGTCCTGTCCACTAGCCCCGTCGGAGGTGGTGGGCAGTTCATCGTCCATGCTAGTGTCAGGGGCCCCTTGTAGTGCCACAGTGTCCCTCATGGTCTTTTGTATGTCCTTCAGCACCCCTACGATGGTGCCCAGGGCGGAGCTGATGGTTCTGAGCTCCTCCCTGGACCCCAAATACTGTTCGTCCTGCAGGCGCTGGGTCTCCTGAAACTTGGCCAGGACCGTCGCCATCGTCTCCTGGGAGTGGTGGTAGGCTCCCATGATGGAAGAGAGGGCCTCATGGAGAGTGGGTTCCCTTGGCCTGTCCGCCCCCTGTCGCACAGCAGCCCTCCCAGTTCCCCTGTGTTCCTGTGACTCCGTCCCCTGGACCGTGTGCCCACTACCACTGCCCCCAGGTCCCTGTTGTTGTTGGGGTGGTGGGTTACCCTGGGTTCCCTGTAGTGGTGGACACACCGCTGATTGACGTGTCCTGGGTACGGAGGTATGGGCCCGCTGGGTGGGTGCTGTGCTGGTGTTACCAGAGGGTGGAAGGTCAGTGTTGGGCTGTGCCTGTGCAAGGGGAACCGACTGTCCCGAGGCCCACGATGGTCCGGGCTGGTCATCTGGATCCAGTTGGCCAGAGCTGCTGTCATCACTGTGGGCCTCTTCTGTGGGTGGGGTAGAGATGTCTGGACCCTCCTGTCTGGTGATGTTGGGTAGTGGTCCGGCAGGGGTATAAAAGCATGATTATTGCATGTGTGTGTGTCATTGTGTGCAATGGGTGGGTGAGCGTGTACCCCAGTGCTAGCATTCCAGTGTGGGTGCTTGTGTGATGATGGTTGGGGGGGTGTTAAGGGTATGTGCTGTGGGCATGCTTTAGTGAGGGGTGACCATGCTTTGGTGTTGCATGCAGGGCTTGGTGTTGGTTTATGTGGTTTGTGTATTGAGTACATTAGTGAGGATTTGGTGTGATAGGGGAGGGGGTGAGGGTGGGGGTGTGAGATAGCATGCAGGTAGGGTGGGGGATATGATAGTTAAGATTTGACTTACCAGTGTCCCATCCTCCACCGACTCCTCCGAGGCCCTCAGGATGCATGATGGTCAAGTCCTGCTCCTCCCATGTTGTTAGTTGTGGGGGAGGAGGTGGGGGTCCGCCGCCAGTCCGCTGAACCGCCAGGTGGTGTCTTGAGACCACGGAACGCACCTTCCCCCGTAGGTCGTTCCACCTCTTCCGGATGTCCTCCCGATTTCTTGGATGCTGTCCCACAGCATTGACCCTGTCGATGATTCTTCACCATAGCTCCATCTTCCGGGCTATGGAGGTATGCTGCACCTGTGCTCCAAATAGCTGTGGCTCTACCTGTAGGATTTCCTCCACAATGACCCTGAGCTCCTCCTCCGAAAACTTGGGGTGTCTTTGGCGTGCCATTGGGTGGTGTAGGTGATGTGTGTATGGTGGTGTATGTGGTGATGAGTGTGGTGATGTGTAGTGGTGTGTGGTGTTTTGTGCGTGGATGTTGTGTGGGTGTTGGTATCGTGTGCCTCTGTGTGGTAGGGTTGTCTTTTGCTGTGCTCACTCTCTGGCCTTCGTCTACAATTTTTGGTCGTAGGGGTTTGTGGGTGATGTGGGTGTGTGTTTTATATTGTATTGTGTGTGTGGGAGTGGTGTGTGTATGTGTATCAGGTGTGGGTATATTTGGAATTGTCCAATGTGGCGGTGTTTTGGAGATGTGTGTGTATTTTGAGCGTGGCGGTGTGTACCGCCAATGGAATATCGCGGTTGTAAGACCGCCGCGTGGATTCGTGGGTCGTAATAGCATGGGCGTGTTTCTGTTGGCGTGACGGTGGAGGTTTTGTTTTCGCCAGTTTATCACTGACCTTTGGTGTGGCGGACTTGTGTGGGTGTCTGAATTTTGTCGGATTTCGAGATGTGGGTCATAATAACTGTGGCGGAATCCCGCAGCCGCGGCGGTGTGTTGGCGGTCTTCTGCACGGCGGTAAGCGGCTTTTACCGCCAATGTTGTAATGACCCCCTATATGCCAGACTGATTGTCGGAAAATTGAAAGCTCAACCCCCACCAATGTTACTGACCAAGCTACGCCCCTGCCACTGGAGTTCTTGCGTCGAGCCTGCTGCAGTCTTTGGGTTCTAGTTTAAGTACTAGACAAGGCTAAGTACAGGTTAGTGCACACTAATCCTTTCTAGTATTAGCAGGCCTGTCAGTTGGCCTCTTCAAGACTCTAGACTTTACTCCACTGGCTTCTCAGAAAGATGACCCTGTACACCAGCAGTTCACTTATCATGACTCCACCCTATCTACTCCCATAAAAGAAATAAGACAACAAACCTTGAACAGGTGTCATGATATTCCATTAGCAGAGCTTATAAAAATCCAATAGATCTCAATAGATTGTCAGTTATGGTTTGAGGGGTCCACATTGTCAAAAGATGTACATGACTTTGTTCAGACTAACCCAACATGTTTTCAAGACAAAGCATCCCACTATGCCTCTCCAGGTGATTCAAGTGTCTTGTCCATAGCTCCTTATCCCTGGCATGTCATCAGCATGGAGTTTATTAATGACCTTCCTAACTACAATGGCTATACAATTGTTTTGGTAGTGATTGATATTTCCTCCAAGATGGCACATTTTACTGCTCTTCAAGAAATGCCTTCTGCCAAAACTCTGGCCATGCTGGTTAGTCACCACATAGGTGGTCATTATGACCTTGGCGGTCAGGTAGTACTGTCGCAAGGCCAGTGGTAATGACTGCCAAATAATGACCATGACAGTGATCCCTCCCATAGATAGCCAATGTACCACACCAACCGCCAGCACGGTATGAACACTGAACACGGCGGTAGCCACCTACAGGCAGGCGGAAGACAAGGATCTGCCCACCATATTATAACATAGCACACCACTAGGATTTCCGGGGCGGTAGCAACGACACCAAAAGCCTGGCAGAAACTCATAATTTAAAAGGGGACACTCACCTCCAGGGACACAGAGGAGTCCGTGGCCGCCATGGAACCAGAACTGCAAGTCTTCCCGATGCTGTACCACGCCATGGCCGTCTTGGAGCACCAACACCGCCGAAGACGACGATGATGGGCACAGCCGCCTAGCACACAAAGGAGGGAGAGAGGGAGGGGAGAGTGACACACACACGCACAATACACACCAAACACACACACCACACCCAGAACCAGCTGCAGAGTATATAGGAAACACAAGCAAATAAAGCCAGGACACATACCTCTGTTCCAACCACTGCAACCATGTTGGATGAAAATTCAAAATAAAAAACATACACAACTGCATATGTACATGCAGGCCCAAAGGCCAGTTCAAAGTCTCTAATGCCCACAGGGCAAAGTCCAAGCCCCAACTTGACTCCTGACAACATCAGGACCCCACTGTTCAGGGGCATAATGTTGGAAATGGGCAGGCACCTCAGGGGGGCATGGTTGGGGGCTTACTTCTCATCCGGAGGGGGCTCCTAGCCCACTGGTTCTGGAGGGGGCTCCTAGCCCACTGGTTCTGGAGGGGGCTCCTTGCCCACTGGTTCTGGAGGGGACCCTTGACCACTGGTTCTGGAGGGGGCTCCTTTCCCACTGGTTCAGGAGGGGGCTCCTAGCCCACTGGTTCTGGAGGGGGCTACTTGCCCACTGGATCTGGAGGGGGCTACTTGCCAACTGTTTACTGAGGGGGCTCCATGCCCTGTGGTGATGGAGGGTGCTCCTGGTCCACTGGTTCTGGAGGGGGGTCCTTGCCCTCTGGTGATGGAGGGGGGTCCTTGCCCACTGGTTGTGGAGAGGGGTCCTTGCCCTCTGGTGATGGAGGGGGCTCCTTGCCCTCTGGTGCTGGAGGGGGCTCCTTGCCCAGTGTTCTGGAGGGGGGTTCCTTGGCCACTGGTCCTGGAGGGGGCTCCTTGGCCTCAGTTCAGTGATGGGCCTCCTTGGGCTTAGTTTTGGTAGGGGCCTCCTTGGACTTAGTTGTTGTAGGGGCTTCCATGGGCTTAGTTTTGGTAGGGGCCTCCTTGGGCTTAGTTTTGGTAGGGGCCTCCTTGGTCTTCATCTTGGGAGGGGTCTACTTGGCCTTTGTCTTCCGAGGGGTCTCCTTGGCCCTAGGTTTTGGGGGTGGCTCCATGGTTTTGGTTGTCTGTTTGGGAAAGGGCGGCACTTTAGCCCCCTTTGGAGGAGTGTCCTTTGGGCGGGGGCCGGCATTGCACTCATGTGCCCCTTAGTGGCAGCTGGAGACTTTGGGGGTGGTACAGTGTCAGACTGGGGGGTTGAGGTATTGGGCTGGGGGCATGGGACCTTCCTCCTATGGGCAGGACGGGGGGAGCGGGAGGGAAGAGGTCAAGGCGGGAAATGAAAAGCTTCTTAGAGCCAATGGGGCGGGATGTGGGATGAGGGATGGGAGTGGATGTAGAGAGAGTGGTTGTAGGAGGAGTAGGTGTGCTGGACTTGGGTGCAGGTGCATGGACAGTGTGCATGTGTGAGGTGGATTGCTGTTGGGGGTCTGAGTGCGAGCGTTTGTGTGTCCTTGGAGGGGGACAGACAGGGTAGGGGAGGACAAACAGGACGTGTGGATGGATGTTGTGGTGGTGTCTGCAAGTGAGGTTGGTGTGCTGCATGATGTGATGATGGTGGTGACTGCGCATGTAGTGTGTGGGGGGAATGTCTGTGGGTCTGCTGTTGTGGTGACTGTGGGCAAGGCTGTGTAGGTGGCAGGTTCAGGGACTGTTGATGCAGTGCATGTAGGTGTGAGTGCGGATGTGACTGAGTGAGGAGGAGGAGGAGAAGACAGTGGAGGCAGTGGACAATGTTGTGTGTGTGCATCTGTGTTGGCTGTGTGAGTGGTTGTGGACTGAAGTGTGCTGCCTGTGTTTGTCTGTGTGAGTCATGTGTGATGTTTTGTGTACTAGCTTGTCTGAATGTGTGCGTGGGATGGGTTGGGGGTGAGGAGACTGAGACTGGGAAGTGGTAGTTGGAGGGTGGATGGAAGAAACAGGGACACTGGCTGCCGTCAGTGAAGAGGCCAGAGCCTGAAAGGATCTCTGTAGGGCTGCCAAGCCACTGTGAATGCCCTCCAGGAAGGCATTGCATTGCTGCATCTGGGATGCCAACCCCTGGATGGCATTCACAATGGTTGACTGCCCTAGAGAGATGGATCTCAGGAGGTCAATAGCCTCCTAGTGAGGGCAGCAGGACTGACTGGGGCAGGGCCTGATGTGCCTGGGGCGAAGGAGATGCCCACCCTCCTGGGTGAGCGGGCACAGGAAACTCGTGGGGGGCTACGGGCAGTGCAGGTATAGGGGGGGTGCTGGTAGAACCTGTACCTGGGGTGGTCCCAAAGGGGTCCACCACCACCAGGGAGTTCCCATCGGTGCAGGAATCAGAATCAGTGGTATCAGCTCCTGTCCCTGCTGGGGTGCTCCCCTCGCCCTCCATCCCACTGGTCCCCTCTTGTCGATGGACTCTGCCTCCTGGGTCCCATGGGCTGCAGCTCCCTCACTCGCCGTTACTCCTGCTCCTTCACCAGATGATGCTAATGCACACATGGACAGGATGACACAAGGAGAGGGGGGGAAGAAAGGAAGCACATGGTCAATCACAGCACCAACATCATAGATGGCATACACATCACTGTCACACACTGTAGGAAGTTGGCTCTGTATGTGCTATTTCAAAGTAAGGAATAGCATGCACAGAGTCCAAGGGTTCCCCTTAGAGGTAAGATAGTGGCAAAAAGAGATAATACTAATGCTCTATTTTGTGGTAGTGTGGTCGAGCAGTAGGCTTATCAAAGGAGTAGTGTTAAGCATTTGTTGTACATACACACAGGCAATAAATGAGGAACACACACTCAGAGACAAATCCAGCCAATAGGTTTTGTTATAGAAAAATATATTTTCTTAGTTTATTTTAAGAACCACAGGTTCAAATTCTACACGTAATATCTCATTTGAAAGGTATTGCAGGTAAGTACTTTAGGAACCGGGTTCCAGTCTGCCAGCAGGTAAGTACCCGCGTCTTCGGAGGGCAGACCAGGGGGGTTTTGTAGGGCACCGGGGGGGACACGAGTCAGCACAAAAAGTACACCCTCAGCAGCGCGGGGGCGGCCGGGTGCAGTGTGGGAACAAGCGTCGGGTTTCCAATAGTTTCCTATGGGAGACCAAGGGGTCTCTTCAGCGATGCAGGCAGGCAAGGGGGGGGCTCCTCGGGGTAGCCACCACCTGGGCAAGGGAGAGGGCCTCCTGTGGGTCACTCCTGCACAGGAGTTCCGTTCCTTCAGGTGCTGGGGGCTGCGGTGCAGGGTCTTTTCCAGCCGTCGGGAAATGGAGTTCAGGCAGTCGCGGTCAGGGGGAGCCTCGGGATTCCCTCTGCAGGCGTCGCTGTGGGGGGTCAGGGGGGACAACTTTGGTTACTCACAGTCTTGGAGTCGCCGGAGGGTCCTCCCTGAGGTGTTGGTTCTCCACCAGTCGAGTCGGGGTCGCCGGGTGCAGTGTTGCAAGTCTCACGCTTTTTGCGGGGAGTTGCAGGGGTCTTTAAATCTGCTCCTTGAAACAAAGTTGCAGTTCTTTTGGAGCAGTGCCGCTGTCCTCGGGAGTTTCTTGTCTTTCTTGAAGCAGGGCAGTCCTCAGAGGATTCAGAGGTCGCTGGTCCCTTGGAAAGCGTCGCTGGAGCAGGTTTCTTTGGAAGGCAGGAGACAGGCCGGTGAGTCTGGGGCCAAAGCAGTTGGTGTCTTCTGTTCTTCCTCTGCAGGGGTTTTTCAGCTCAGCAGTCCTCTTCTTCTTGTAGTTTCAGGAATCTAAATTCTTAGGTTCAGGGAAGCCCTTAAATACTAAATTTAAGGGCGTGTTTAGGTCTGGGGGGTTAGTAGCCAGTGGCTACTAGCCCTGAGGGTGAGTACACCCTCTTTGTGCCTCCTCCCAAGGGGAGGGGGGCACATCCCTAATCCTATTGGGGGAATCCTCCATCTGCAAGATGGAGGATTTCTAAAAGTTAGAGTCACTTCAGCTCAGGACACCTTAGGGGCTGTCCTGACTGGTCAGTGACTCCTCCTTGTTGTTCTCATTATTTTCTCCGGCCTTGCCGCCAAAAGTGGGGGCCATGGCCGGAGGGGGCGGGTAATTCCACTAGCTGGAGTGTCCTGCGGTGCTGGAACAAAGGGGTGAGCCTTTGAGGCTCACCGCCAGGTGTTACAGCTCCTGCCTGGGGGAGGTGTTAGCATCTCCACCCAGTGCAGGCTTTGTTACTGGCCTCAGAGTGACAAAGGCACTCTCCCTATGGGGCCAGCAACATGTCCCTAGTGTGGCAGGCTGCTGGAACCAGTCAGCCTACACAGTTAGTTGGATACAGTTTCAGGGGGCACCTCTAAGGTGCCCTCTGGGGTGTGTTTCACAATAAAATGTACACTGGCATCAGTGTGCATTTATTGTGCTGAGAAGTTTGGTACCAAACTTCCCAGTTTTCAGTGTAGCCATTATGGTGCTGTGGAGTTCGTGTTTGACAGACTCCCAGACCATATACTCTTATGGCTACCCTGCACTTACAATGTCTAAGGTTTGGCTTAGACACTGTAGGGGCACAGTGCTCATGCACTGGTGCCCTCACCTATGGTATAGTGCACCCTGCCTTAGGACTGTAAGGCCTGCTAGAGGGGTGTCTTACCTATACTGCATAGGCAGTGAGAGGCTGGCATGGCACCCTGAGGGGAGTGCCATGTCGACTTACTCATTTTATTCTCACTAGCACACACAAGCTGGTAAGCAGTGTGTCTGTGCTGAGTGAGGGGTCTCCAGGGTGGCATAAGACATGCTGCAGCCCTTAGAGACCTTCCCTGGCATCAGGGCCCTTGGTACCAGAGGTACCAGTTACAAGGGACTTACCTGGATGCCAGGGTGTGCCAATTGTGGATACAAAAGTACAGGTTAGGGAAAGAACACTGGTGCTGGGGCCTGGTTAGCAGGCCTCAGCACACTTTCAATTCAAAACATAGCATCAGCAAAGGCAAAAAGTCAGGGGGTAACCATGCCAAGGAGGCATTTCCTTACACAACCCCCCCCAAACGAAAGAGGATGAGACTAACCTTTCCCAGGAGAGTCTTCATTTTCTAAGTGGAAGAACCTGGAAAGGCCATCTGCATTGGCATGGGCAGTCCCAGGTCTGTGTTCCACTATAACGTCCATTCCCTGTAGGGAGATGGACCACCTCAACAGTTTTGGATTTTCACTTTTCATTTGCATCAGCCATCTGAGAGGTCTGTGGTCGGTTTGAACTACAAAGTGAGTACCAAAGAGGTATGGTCTCAGCTTTTTCAGGGACCAGACCACAGCAAAGGCCTCCCTCTCAATGGCACTCCAACGCTGCTCCCTGGGGAGTAACCTCCTGCTAATGAAAGCAACAGGCTGGTCAAGGCCATCATCATTTGTTTGGGACAAAACTGCCCCTATCCCATGTTCAGAGGCATCTGTTTGCACAATGAATTGCTTGGAGTAAATTGGAGCTTTTAGAACTGGTGCTGTGCACATAGCTTGTTTCAGGGTGTCAAAGGCCTGTTGGCATTCTACAGTCCAGTTTACTTTCTTGGGCATTTTCTTGGAGGTGAGTTCTGTGAGGGCTGTCACAATGGATCCATATCCCTTCACAAACCTCCTATAGTACCCAGTCAAGCCAAGGAATGCCCTGACTTGAGTCTGGGTTTTTGGAGCTACCCAGTCCAGAATAGTCTGGATCTTGGGTTGGAGTGGCTGAACTTGGCCTCCACCTACAAGGTGTCCCAAGTAAACCACAGTTCCCTGCCCTATCTGGCATTTGGATGCCTTTATAGAGAGGCCTGCAGATTGCAGAGCCTTCAAAACCTTCTTCAGGTGGACCAGGTGATCCTGCCAGGTGGAGCTAAAGACAGCAATATCATCAAGATAAGCTGCACTAAAGGATTCCAACCCAGCAAGGACTTGATTCACCAACCTTTGGAAGGTGGCAGGGGCATTCTTTAAACCAAAGGGCATAACAGTGAACTGATAATGCCCATCAGGTGTGGAGAATGCTGTTTTCTCTTTTGCTCCAGGTGCCATTTTGATTTGCCAGTACCCTGCAGTTAAGTCAAAGGTACTTAAGAATTTGGCAGCACCTAATTTGTCAATCAGCTCGTCAGCTCTAGGTATGGGATGGGCATCTGTCTTGGTGACAGAATTGAGACCTCTGTAGTCCACACAAAACCTCATCTCTCTCTTTCCATCTTTGGTGTGAGGTTTGGGGACTAAGACCACTGGGCTAGCCCAGGGGCTGTCAGAGTGCTCAATTACTCCCAATTCCAGCATCTTGTGGACTTCCACCTTGATGCTTTCCTTAACTTGATCAGACTGTCTGAATATTTTGTTTTTGACAGGCATGCTGTCTCCGGTGTCTACATCATGGGTACACAGGTGTGTCTGACCAGGGGTTATTGAAAGGAGCTCAGCAAACTGCTGCAGGACCTTCCTACAGTCAGATTGCTGTTGGCCAGAGAGGGTGTCTGAATAGATCACTCCATCCACTGAGCCATCTTTAGGGTTTGATGAGAGGAGATCAGGGAGAGGTTCACTCTCAGCTTCCTGGTCCTCATCTGTTACCATCAACAGATTTACAGCAGCCCTATCATGGAAGAGTTTTAGGCGGTTTACATGGATCACCCTCTTGGGGCTCCTGCTTGTGCCTAGGTCCACCAGGTAGGTGACCTGACTCTTCTTTTCCAGGATTGGGTAAGGGCCACTCCATCTGTCCTGAAGTGCCCTGGGAGCCACAGGCTCCAAAACCCAAACTTTCTGCCCTGGTTGGAATTCAACCATTGCAGCCTTTTGGTCATACCAAAACTTCTGGAGCTGTTGGCTGGCCTCAAGGTTTTTGCTTGCCTTTTCCATGTACTCTGCCATTCTTGAGCGAAGGCCAAGTACATAGTCCACTATGTCTTGTTTAGGCTCATGAAGAGGTCTCTCCCAGCCTTCTTTAACAAGAGCAAGTGGTCCCCTTACAGGGTGGCCAAACAGAAGTTCAAAGGGTGAGAATCCTACTCCCTTCTGAGGCACCTCTCTGTAAGCGAAAAGCAGACATGGCAGGAGGACATCCCATCTCCTTTTGAGTTTTTCTGGGAGCCCCATGATCATGCCCTTTAATGTCTTGTTGAATCTCTCAACAAGGCCATTAGTTTGTGGATGATATGGTGTAGTGAACTTATAAGTCACTCCACACTCATTCCACATGTGTTTTAGGTATGCTGACATGAAGTTGGTACCTCTGTCAGACACCACCTCCTTAGGGAAACCCACTCTGGTAAAGATACCAATGAGGGCCTTGGCTACTGCAGGGGCAGTAGTCGACCTAAGGGGAATAGCTTCAGGATACCTAGTAGCATGATCCACTACTACTAGGATGTACATATTTCCTGAGGCTGTGGGAGGTTCCAGTGGACCCACTATGTCCACACCCACTCTTTCAAAGGGGACCCCCACCACTGGAAGTGGAATGAGGGGGGCCTTTGGATGCCCACCTGTCTTACCACTGGCTTGACAGGTGGGACAGGAGAGGCAAAACTCCTTAACCTTCTGGGACATATTGGGCCAGTAGAAGTGGTTGACTAACCTCTCCCACGTCTTGGTTTGTCCCAAATGCCCAGCAAGGGGAATATCATGGGCTAAGGTCAGAATAAACTCTCTGAAACTCTGAGGCACTACCACTCTCCTAGTGGCACCAGGTTTGGGATCTCTTGCCTCAGTGTACAGGAGTCCATCTTCCCAATAGACCCTATGTGTTCCATTTTTCTTGCCTTTGGACTCTTCAGCAGCTTGCTGCCTAAGGCCTTCAAGAGAGGGACAGGTTTCTTGTCCCTTACACAACTCTTCCCTTGAGGGTCCCCCTGGGCCTAAGAGCTCCACCTGATAAGGTTCCAGCTCCATAGGCTCAGTTCCCTCAGAGGGCAGAACTTCTTCCTGAGAAGAGAGGTTCTCTTTTTCTTGTTGTGTTGCAGCTGGTTTCCCAGCTGACTTTCCTTTTCTCTTGGTAGGCTGGGCCTTTCTTCCAGACTCCAGCTCTACTTTTTCACCCTGTGCCTTGCACTGTGCCCTTGTCTTGACACACACCAGTTCAGGGATACCCAGCATGGCTGCATGGGTTTTCAGTTCTACCTCAGCCCATGCTGAGGACTCCAGGTCATTTCCAAGCAAACAGTCCACTGGGATATTTGAGGAGACCACCACCTGTTTCAGGCCATTGACCCCTCCCCACTCTAAAGTTACCATAGCCATGGGATGTACTTTAGTCTGATTGTCAGCGTTGGTGACTGGATAAGTTTGCCCAGCCAGGTATTGGCCAGGGGAAACCAGTTTCTCTGTCACCATAGTGACACTGGCACCTGTATCCCTCAGGCCTTCTACACTTGTCCCATTAATTAAGAGCTGCTGCCTGTATTTTTGCATGTTAGGGGGCCAGCAGCCAGTGTGGCTAAATCCACCCCACCCTCAGAGACTAATGTAGCTTCAGTGTGACACCTGATTTGCTCTGGGCACACTGTTGATCCCACTTGGAGACTAGCCATTCCAGTGTTACCTGGAGTGGAGTTTGAAGTGGTATTTTTCTTGGGACAGGCCTTGTCTCCAGTTTGGTGTCCAGACTGACTACAGCTACGACACCAGGCCTTTTTGGGATCAAAGTTTTTACCCTTGTACCCAGAATTGTTTTGTGAAGAGGCTCTGGGCCCACCCTCCTGTGCAGGTTTTTGGGGGCCTGTAGAAGACTCTTTACTATTTTTGTTTTTGGCTGTCTCACCACCTTTCCCCTGGGGAGGTTTTGTGACCCCTTTCTTTTGGTCACCCCCTGTGGAAGTTTTGGACACCCTAGTCTTGACCCAATGGTCCGCCTTCTTTCCCAATTCTTGGGGAGAAATTGGTCCTAGGTCTACCAGATGCTGATGCAGTTTGTCATTGAAACAATTACTTAACAGGTGTTCTTTCACAAATAAATTGTACAGCCCATCATAATTACTTACACCACTGCCTTGAATCCAACCATCTAGTGTTTTTACTGAGTAGTCTACAAAGACAACCCAGGTCTGGCTCGAGGATTTTTGAGCCCCCCTGAATCTAATCCTATACTCCTCAGTGGAGAATCCAAAGCCCTCAATCAGGGTACCCTTCATGAGGTCATAAGATTCTGCATCTTTTCCAGAGAGTGTGAGGAGTCTATCCCTACACTTTCCTGTGAACATTTCCCAAAGGAGAGCACCCCAGTGAGATTTGTTCACTTTTTCTGGTTACACAAGCCCTCTCAAAAGCTGTGAACCATTTGGTGATGTCATCACCATCTTCATATTTAGTTACAATCCCTTTAGGGATTTTCAACATGTCAGGAGAATCTCTGACCCTATTTATGTTGCTGCCACCATTGATGGGTCCTAGGCCCATCTCTTGTCTTTCCCTTTCTATGGCTAGGATCTGTCTTTCCAAAGCCAATCTTTTGGCCATCCTGGCTAACTGGATGTCCTCTTCACTGGAGTTATCCTCAGTGATTTCAGAGAGGTTGGTCCCTCCTGTGAGGGAACCAGCATCTCTGACTATTATTTGTGGAGTCAGGGCTTGAGAGGCCCTGTTCTCCCTAGATAGGACTGGTGGGGGGGAATCACCCTCCAAGTCACTATACTCATCCTCTGTGTTGCCATACTCAGAGGGGTTGGCTCTTTCAAACTCTGCCAACAGCTCCTGGAGCTGTAGTTTGGAAGGTCTGGAGCCCATTGCTATTTTCTTTAGTTTACAGAGTGACCTTAGCTCTCTCATCTGTAGATGGAGGTAAGGTGTGGTGTCGAGTTCCACCACATTCATATCTGTATTAGACATTATGCTTCTAAAAGTTGGAATACTTTTTAAGAAACTAAAACTGGTTCTAGAATCTAATTCAAACTTTTACCAAACTTTTAAACTCTAAAAGAAATGCTAACAGGGACTAACACAAGGCCCTAGCAGGACTTTAAAGAATTTAGAAAAATTTCAAATTGCAAAAATCAATTTCTAATGACAATTTTTGGAATTTGTCGTGTGATCAGGTATTGGCTGAGTAGTCCATCAAATGCAAAGTCTTGTACCCCACCGCTGATCCACCAATGTAGGAAGATGGCTCTGTATGTGCTATTTCAAAGTAAGGAATAGCATGCACAGAGTCCAAGGGTTCCCCTTAGAGGTAAGATAGTGGCAAAAAGAGATAATACTAATGCTCTATTTTGTGGTAGTGTGGTCGAGCAGTAGGCTTATCAAAGGAGTAGTGTTAAGCATTTGTTGTACATACACACAGGCAATAAATGAGGAACACACACTCAGAGACAAATCCAGCCAATAGGTTTTGTTATAGAAAAATATATTTTCTTAGTTTATTTTAAGAACCACAGGTTCAAATTCTACATGTAATATCTCATTTGAAAGGTATTGCAGGTAAGTACTTTAGGAACTTTGAATAATCACAGTAGCATATATACTTTTTACATAAAACACAAATAGCTGTTTTAAAAGTGGACACAGTGCAATTTTCACAGTTCCTGGGGGAGGTAAAGTAATGTTAGTTTTAACAGGTAAGTAAGTCACTTACAGGTTTCAGTTTTGGGTCCAAGGTAGCCCACCGTTGGGGGTTCAGGGCAACCCCAAAGTTATCACACCAGCAGCTCAGGGCCGGTCAGGTGCAAAGGTCAAAGAGGTGCCCAAACCACATAGGCTATAATGGAGAGAAGGGGGTGCCCCGGTTCCAGTCTGCCAGCAGGTAAGTACCCGCGTCTTCGGAGGGCAGACCAGGAGGGTTTTGTAGGGCACCGGGGGGGACACGAGTGAGCACAAAAAGTACACCCTCAGCAGCGCGGGGGGGGCCGGGTGCAGTGTGGGAACAAGCGTCGGGTTTCCTATGGGAGACCAAGGGGTCTCTTCAGCGATGCAGGCAGGCAAGGGGGGGGCTCCTCGGGGTAGCCACCACCTGGGCAAGGGAGAGGGCCTCCTGGGGGTCACTCCTGCACAGGAGTTCCGTTCCTTCAGGTGCTGGGGGCTGCGGGTGCAGGGTCTTTTCCAGCCGTCGGGAAATGGAGTTCAGGCAGTCGCGGTCAGGGGGAGCCTCGGGATTCCCTCTGCAGGCGTCGCTGTGGGGGCTCAGGGGGGACAACTTTGGTTACTCACAGTCTTGGAGTCGCCGGAGGGTCCTCCCTGAGGTGTTGGTTCTCCACCAGTCGAGTCGGGGTCGCCGGGTGCAGTGTTGCAAGTCTCACGCTTCTTGCGGGGAGTTGCAGGGGTCTTTAAATCTGCTCCTTGAAACAAAGTTGCAGTTCTTTTGGAGCAGTGCCGCTGTCCTCGGGAGTTTCTTGTCTTTCTTGAAGCAGGGCAGTCCTCAGAGGATTCAGAGGTCGCTGGTCCCTTGGAAAGCGTCGCTGGAGCAGGTTTCTTTGGAAGGCAGGAGACAGGCCGGTGAGTCTGGGGCCAAAGCAGTTGGTGTCTTCTGTTCTTCCTCTGCAGGGGTTTTTCAGCTCAGCAGTCCTCTTCTTCTTGTAGTTTCAGGAATCTAAATTCTTAGGTTCAGGGAAGCCCTTAAATACTAAATTTAAGGGCGTGTTTAGGTCTGGGGGGTTAGTAGCCAATGGCTACTAGCCCTGAGGGTGAGTACACCCTCTTTGTGCCTCCTCCCAAGGGGAGGGGGGCACATCCCTAATCCTATTGGGGGAATCCTCCATCTGCAAGATGGAGGATTTCTAAAAGTTAGAGTCACTTCAGCTCAGGACACCTTAAGGGCTGTCCTGACTGGTCAGTGACTCCTCCTTGTTGTTCTCATTATTTTCTCCGGCCTTGCCGCCAAAAGTGGGGGCCGTGGCCGGAGGGGGCGGGCAATTCCACTAGCTGGAGTGTCCTGCGGTGCTGGAACAAAGGGGTGAGCCTTTGAGGCTCACCGCCAGGTGTTACAGCTCCTGCCTGGGGGAGGTGTTAGCATCTCCACCCAGTGCAGGCTTTGTTACTGGCCTCAGAGTGACAAAGGCACTCTCCCCATGGGGCCAGCAACATGTCTCTAGTGTGGCAGGCTGCTGGAACCAGTCAGCCTACACAGTTAGTTGGATACAGTTTCAGGGGGCACCTCTAAGGTGCCCTCTGGGGTGTGTTTCACAATAAAATGTACACTGGCATCAGTGTGCATTTATTGTGCTGAGAAGTTTGATACCAAACTTCCCAGTTTTCAGTGTAGCCATTATGGTGCTGTGGAGTTCGTGTTTGACAGACTCCCAGACCATATACTCTTATGGCTACCCTGCACTTACAATGTCTAAGGTTTGGCTTAGACACTGTAGGGGCACAGTGCTCATGCACTGGTGCCCTCACCTATGGTATAGTGCACCCTGCCTTAGGACTGTAAGGCCTGCTAGAGGGGTGTCTTACCTATACTGCATAGGCAGTGAGAGGCTGGCATGGCACCCTGAGGGGAGTGCCATGTCGACTTACTCATTTTGTTCTCACTAGCACACACAAGCTGGTAAGCAGTGTGTCTGTGCTGAGTGAGGGGTCTCCAGGGTGGCATAAGACATGCTGCAGCCCTTAGAGACCTTCCCTGGCATCAGGGCCCTTGGTACCAGAGGTACCAGTTACAAGGGACTTACCTGGATGCCAGGGTGTGCCAATTGTGGATACAAAAGTACAGGTTAGGGAAAGAACACTGGTGCTGGGGCCTGGTTAGCAGGCCTCAGCACACTTTCAATTCAAAACATAGCATCAGCAAAGGCAAAAAGTCAGGGGGTAACCATGCCAAGGAGGCATTTCCTTACACACACTGAGACTGAGAATGAGCATTATGGCCCACACTGGCGTTCCATTGGCTAAGTACTATAGCAGGTAGGAGCCAAACACTGCCAGTTACACACCCACTGGGACCAACTAAGCCCTGCCTGCCTTGGAAAGCCAGCTACCTAGCTGTCAAAAACACGCATTTCACCCTATTAACCTCAGCAGGACCACGTAGCAATGTCTGAACTGGCATATTGGGGCATCCACTGATTAGTACCCTGCACCATAATCCCATGCCAGACAACAGAGATGGTTGTCAAACACACTGTACTCACCACCTTGTGGCTGCTGTGATGCCCTCAAGCGCCCATCCACCTCTGGATCCGCCCCCGCAAGTATGTGGGCCAACGGGGGGGTCAGGTTCCGACGGGCACCCCTCACTCGTTAGGAGGCCGTCCCCAGATGGTCCTCCGCGGTCTTCTGGACTCAGCGTCTCAGGTCCTCCCACCGTTTCCTGCCTTGGGTGCTCCGCCTGCTATAGACCCCCAGGGTCCGCACAGCCTTGGGATGGCATGCCACAACCCCTTCTTCTGACCTGCAGAGGAAACACCAACAGTGGGACACCATGAACCAGATAATCCAGCCTGCCATACATATGGCATACAAAGTGCATTAGCCCCTCATCAGGCACACACATGACCCGTACCCCTGCATTAACACTGCCACCAGCCATACCCCCCCCCAAATGACACACTACTAGCACACTCATACATCTACATGCAGCCATGTTGCATGCAACGTACCCATGATGTACTCACCTGTTGCTCTGGAGGCCCATACAACTGCCCATACAGAGGTACGACCCCATCCATGAGCCTCTCCAACTCCTCCAACGTGAGGGCTGGGGCCCTTTTCCCTGTTGCATGTGCCATGGTAGGTTTCAGACACAGGTCACAGCAGCACACGCAGTGGAGATGCGGTCCTGTGGAAAGTCAGGAATCAAGTGTAGTGGTAGAAATAAAATGGCAGTCATGTCCGCGGCGGTGAACGCCGTCACCACCAGCGTTGATCATCATTGGCTCCCATACTCCATAGAGGGCCATGTTAGCCAATGAGGAATTGCACGGTGGTGCAGACCGCCTCCAGCCATGACGCGAACGCCAGCGAGTGAGGTCACTTTCACCTGTCCCTGCATACAGGACGGGCGGTGGCCATTTTCCAATGCTAGTACACATGTACAGATTAATAACTGCGTCATTGTAGTCGATGTGCTCACTTTTACAATTCCAGTGTATAACATACAAGCATGCTCTGTGTACACTGCTGTAGTGTGTTCATTTTTCCCGTTTCACTCCCTTCTTACTTTTGGGTCCCTTAGGTACCAACCACTGCGGAGGAATAGGAGGAGGAGGCAAGCACCCATGTACAGACCCCTTGTGGATTTGGCTACACTGGAGGACAGGCACATCATCATACTCACCTATCATCTGGACAGGTCCACAATCACAGAGCTGTGTGCACAACTGCAGCCTGATCTGCTACCTGCTATCCATTGCACAACAGTGATGCCCCCTCTTGGGCAGGTACTCTCAGTGCTCCATTTCCTGGCAACTGGCTCTTTCCAGGTGACAGTGGGCCTCACTGAAGAAATATCACAGCCAATGTTCTCTATTGTGCTTGCAAGGGTTTTGTCTGCCTTGCTCAAACACACGTGCAGCTACATCGCATTCCCAAGGTAGATGATTTACCCACTGTGAAGGCTGGATTCTATGCAATGGGACATATACCACATGTAATTGGGGCCATTGACGGGACCCATATTGCCCTAGCCCCCCCCCTCCTCTCCCTCCTCCCGGGCCAATGAACAAGTGTACAGGAATAGGAAGAGTTTCCACTCTTTCAATGTCCAGATGGTGTGCCTTGCTGACTAGTACATCTCCCACGTCACTGCTAATTATCCTGGGTCAGTACATGATGCCTTTGTCCTGAGGAATAACAGTGTCCCACAGCTGATGGCACAACTACAGAGGCATAGGGTGTGGCTTATAGTTGAGCCTGAGTCCCCACCCAATGTATGTCAGTGTATGCCTTCAGGAGTCATACCCCATGCCATTGTGCGGGGCTAATGTGTGTCCCTCACTTCGTACAGGTGATTCCGGCTACCCAAACTTGTCCTGGCTCCTGACCCCTGTTAGGAATCCGAGAACAGGGGCTGAGAGTAGGTACAATGATGCTCATGGGCGTACCAGGAGGATTTTTGAAAGGACCTTCAGGCTCCTGAAGGCTAGGTTCTGGGGCCTCCATCTGACAGGTGGATCCCTATGCTACTCCCCTGAGAAGGTCTTCAGGATTGTTGTTGTGTGCTGCATGTTGTACAATTTGGCCCTCAGACAGCATGTGCCCTATCTGCAGGAGGAGGTGGTGACAATGCGGCTGTGGCAACAGTGGACACTGAGGACAGTGAGGTGGAGGAAGAGGAGGAGGATGTGGACAATAGGACACATATGATCCAGCAGTCCTTCCAATGACATTCAGGTAAGACTGTTGAACTAAACATTTCTCCATTTCAGTGTTGTGCTGTGTGGCTGTAGCATAATGATAGTCATTACCTTTGCATCCCACCTGACTGTCACCTATGCCTTCTCTTATTGCAGATGTTGCTGTGGTTACAACAGTGTAATGCCGTGATGTGTACAGACTGCTGAAACACATTTGTAGGATTGATCAACATATTACTGGACATTTACACAGGATCATGCAGTTCATTGCAGTTCATCACATTGTACATTACCTTCAGATAAAGCACTATTACTCAAGTTGTGTCCAGGGATGTTTATTACAAATTTGTATACAATGCAAAGTGCTATAGAGTGGGGTGATGTTTGGGAATAGTCCAGTGTAGTGGGCCAGTCTGTGTGTAGCACAGGTCCAGTGTCCAAGGGGCCATAGGAAGGGAAACAATGGCAGTCCAAGGTGGACAAGGTGACCCAGTGGAACACAAGGTGGACATTCAGGAGGGGCTCTTTTCCTGGCAGTGGTCTTGGCAACTGTCTCTGGTGTGTGTCTGGGTCGCAGGGACCATTTGCATGGTGGTTCACCTTCTGCAGGGGGACGGGTGTTGGTGGCCTGTGGGTCTCGTGGCAGGGCCTCCTGTCCGCTAGCTGCAGCAGATGTGGAGGGCTTGTCAGTACACTGGCTAGTGGAAGGGCCCCCCGGTGTGCTATGTAGTCCCTCATGATGTTGGCCATATCACCCCTGCAATAGAGACCATGATGGTGTTCAGGGCCTGCAATTCTTGCTTGATCTCCTGGTGGTGTTCCCCCTGCAGCCGCTGGTTCTCCTGCATGATGTTTATCACCTGACCCATCTTGTCCTGGGATTGTTGGAAAGCCCTGAGGACATTAGTGAGTGCCTCTTGGGCAGTCGCTTCCCTGGGCCTGTCCTACCCCTGGCGGACTGCTGTCCTCCAGCTGTCCCTAGACCCCTGTGCCTGTGTCCCCTGAACGGTGTGCCCACTGCCACTGACCCCAGGACCCTCATTGTCTCACCTGTGAGGTGTGGACTGTTGTCCCTGTGCAGGTGGGCACACTAGTGATTGACATATCCTGGGGACAGAGGTCTGGGAATGTTGGGTGGCTGCAGTGGTGTTGGATTCTGAGGGGAGGGGCTCTGTAGTATACTGGGTGTAGGCTGAGGTAGCCGACTGACCAGTGGTCCCTGATGGGCCAGGGACTTCACCCAGATCCAGAGCTCCAGAGTTGCTGTCATCACTTGGGGCATCTTCTGGTGGGGGACTAGTTTGCCGTCGCACTTCCTCGCCGCTGAGATTGGCTGGGGCACCTGTGGGGATGTAAGTGGTGTATTATGCTACATGTCTGTGACATATTCTGCATCACCAGCTTCCCCTATACTTTTGCTGTTGCCCTGCCACCTTTGTCTGTGTATGGTGATGGATTGTGGGATTGTTAGTTCTCCATGCTGTGCATGCATTGGTGGTGGGTGTAAATGCAGGGCTGGAAAGTATGTACATGCAGTGGATATGGCATGCATGGCTTGACATTTAGGTTTGTTAATTGTGGTGGTGTACTGTGTGGGATGGAGTGGGGTGATGGGTGTCAGGGTGAGGGGTGGTGGTGGCTTGCAGGTATGGGGTTGATAGGTAGTAAATGTTGACTCACCAATGTCCAGTCCTCCAGGTACTCCAGTGAGTCACTCAGGATGCAGGATTACCAAGACTTGCTCCTCCCATGCTGTCAGCTGTGGGAGAGGAGGTGGTGGTCCACTGGCAGTCCTCTGGATGGTGAACTGGTGCCTTGCTGCAATGGAACACACCTTCCCCCATAGGTCGTTCCAACTCTTCTTTATGTCCTCCCTTGTGCATGTATGTAGTCCCACGGCGTTCACCCTGTCCACGATCCTCCACCATAGCTCCATTTTCCTGGTAATGGATATCTGCTGGACCTGTGCTCCAAACAGCTGTGGCTCTACCCTGACTATTTCCTCCACCATGACACGCAGCTCCTCATTGGTGAAACGGGGGTGCCTTTGTGGGGACATGGGTGTTGTGTGGTGTGTGTAGGTTGTGCAGAGGGTGATATGTGATGTGGTGGGGTGTGTGATGTGTGGTGTGTGGTGCATGTGGGATGAATAGGTAGTTGTGATACTTGTGTGCAGTTCTCTTTTGTATTAGCGTCGCAAAGTGTAGCCGTCTTGTCGTGTTAGCAGAGGATTGTGGGTGATGTGGGTGGGTGTTTTATAGTGCTGTTGGTGGATGTGTGGGGTGTGTGTATTTGTTTCAGGTGTAGGTTTTTGTTCTGGCCAATGTTGTCTTGTTTTGAATTTGGGTGGCCTTACCCGCCGTGGGTTCACCGCCAATGGATTACCGCCATTTAATGTCCATTGTGGTGATTCGTGGGTCATTATTTGGAGGGCGTAGTATTGGTGGCGTAACGGTATGGGTGGTAGTTCCGACAGTTTATCACATTCAGTGGGTCTGGCGGATTTGTGGTTGTGGCTGTTTTCTGTCGGTTTTGCGTGTATGTATCATAATCTGGTGGACGGATGTTCGCCTCAGCTGCAGTACTTTGGCTGCAGTCATTGTGGCGGTATTCGGAATTTACTGCCAATGTCATAATGAGGGCCATAATGCGGTTGCGTGGGCTCCCTTTGGTCATTGTGTGTAAAAAAGGCCTGCAGTTTGTTTCAAGATTCTGGTGCTGTCTTTGCACATCATTGGACATTAAAGCCCGACTCTCGTTTGCCTTTTCTCCATATGTTGACGGACAGACAGAGTAGGTAAATCAGGTTTTAGAGCATGCACTGTAAAGTTTTGTGAGCAATACTTGTGATTGTTGGGAGTCCTTGTTACCGTTTGCTAAGTTTGCCTACAATAACACACTGCTTTCAGCCACATGCGTCTTCCCCTTCAGTTGTGTAACTGGCATACATCCATGTATGTTACCTGAAAACTTTGTAATACACTTTGAAATTATTCCTGCAATATAAGACTTAGTAAGGCATCTCTCTGATTCCCAGCAAGAGGTGTTAACAACACTTACAACAGGCTCAATTAAACCTTGAGAAACAAAAGCTAATAAACACCTTCAACAACAACCAGAGTACCAAAGCAGAGATCAGATTTGGCTTGTCACAAGAAATGAAAGCCTACATGGTTCTAGTAAAATGCAACCTCATTTTTTCAGACCTTTTTCAGATTGAAAAGGTTATTAATTCTGTGACAGTTCAGCTCCAACTACCAGATGATTTATCTGTTCAACCTGTGTTCCATGTTTCCCTTCTCAAACCACAGCATGTCCAACCCCAGCCCATTCCGCCTCTGCCACCTCTAATCCTGGATGGTCACTTAGAGTTTGAGGTCTGAAGGATTCTTGATTCCCGACGTATTAAGGGTTGTTTGTTTTATTTAATTGAATGGAAAAAATTTGGCACAAAGCGAAACTCGTGGGAACCAGATGGTAATGTTCATGCCCCTTGCCCGGTTCGCTCATTCCATGACTGCCACCCTGACAAACAACGCCTGGCAAGTTGCTCTTTGCGAGAGAAACTGTCACAACTCCATCTGGTGCCCAATGTGCGGTGGGTATTACTTTTAGGCCTCCTGTCATTTCTTCCCCTGTGGCGCCTTTCCATCTCGAGTACTCACTCCATTGCTGCCCCCTCTCAGGAAGACTGAACCAATGACCCTCTGTTTTGTTGCCAGGCAAGTTTAGTTTAGTTTGTACTTACAGATATTACATGCCTATTTACAATAGTCATGTTTCCACTGTGAACCAATGAATTGTACCATCATGCATTTGGGGTTCCCTTGTACTTCTTGTCAATTACTGTTTGCACCTGCTAGGCCTTATATCTGTTGCATGTAACACATGATATTCCCCAGGTTCATTGGAAGATTCCACACAGCCATGTGGGACAAGTGCCTTTCTGGAACACTGTTTGCTTCCTGTATAAATACCCCCTCTGAACCTGCATCGGTGCTTGGCCTCGTACCCATACCCGTCCTGCGTAAGCAATGTCCCTGCACTCACCTTCTGAGTCGCCGAGATTTTCCTGCGTTCATGTCTAGTGCACACCTTTGCCCCTGCACTCATCTCCCAAGTCACCAAGACTTTCAGTGCTCCAGCCCTGTGCAAGCCACCTCCCTGCATTCATCTTCTAAGTCACCCCGATCTCCCAGGGGTCTAACCTTCCAAGTCTTCCCGATGATTCAGTGATCCTGATGTCTGCGATGCTTCCAGTGTCTTTCTTCGTGAGCTACAATTCCACCTCCTTTTGAGCTTCTTGCATCAAGCCTCCTGCTGTCTTCAGATTGTAGTTAAAGTACTAGACAAGGCTAAGTACTTTCCTGCAGGTTAGTGCGCACTAATCCGTTATAGTAGGAGCAGGCCATCTGTCGGCCTCTTCAAGATTCTAGACTTTGCTCCAGTTCGTTCTCTGCAATTTTCCTTCAGTGCTCTTTGCTAGTCCTTGCTCTGTACTCTCTCTCTAGCCCATATCGCTTGAACTGTATTGCTCATGGACAAGAGACTGAATTCTGAATGAACCTTGTAACTCCAAACCTATGTACCAAGTGTAACCTTTTTCTAGTATACCTTGGGAATGTCCCTGACTCCAAACCCATGTTTTGAGCACAACCATCAGAGTATAACTTTGTTCTGAGTATAACCTTGTTCTGAGCATAACCTTGATCCGAGTGTAACCTTGCTTTGAGAATAACCTTGTTCCGAGTATGACCTTGTTCCACGTGTAATCTATGTACCCAGTGTAACCTTGGGAGTGTCAGTAACGCCAACCTATGTACCGAGTGTAACCTAGGTCCGAGTGTGACCTTGTATCTAGCATACCTTGAGAGTTTCTTTGAACTCCAACTCATATACTGAGAACAACTTGTTTCTAGTATGCCTTGGGTGTGCCCTTACTCCAATCCATGTATCGAGTATAACACTGGGAGTGCCAGTAACTCTAATCTGTGTTTACCCTGGGAGTGTCATAGGCTCCAATCAGTATTCCAGGATATTCCTCGAGATTCTCAGAAGATTCTCATCCAAGATTATGGTTATCCAGCTCTTATGCTGTGATTTTGAAGAAACCTGTAAGTGTTGGTTATTGAAGCAGTGCATTGTAAATTGTGTAGAGGCTTGTTGATGTATTGATGGTAATTGCCTCTTCTTGTTGCTGCCAGAATATTGTGTCTTCTCAAAACTTGAGGTGCTGTCCTGTAAGCGCCTGCCTTCACAGTCCAAGAAGGTGTCAGGAACGATGCTTTCCCAGAATATCTTCAAAGAAGAATATGGAGGGGAAGATTTTGAGGGACGAACTGTCCAAAGGTAAGTGCAAATAGCAAGTATAAAGTTGCTATTCCTAACTCCACATGTAGGTGCTGCTTAGGTACATATATGTAGGATTAGGTCTAGAAAATCTGTACTTTCTTTTACATTTTTTTCTTGATATTGTGTCCCATTGGTACTCTGAGGTCGATATTCACAGTGCATACCATCCAGACTTACCTTAATCTTTTCTAGTCTTTGCTGTGCTGGATAGAGCATGGTTCCTTGTGTTTCATCTGTAATTCTTTCAGCTCCTTTTCCAAATAAGATGATGTGGGAACATTTGATTCTTCAAATTGGCTGAGATATCGTTGATTTTCCCCTGAATCACTGTTTTCAGTGTGCCCAAGACTCACGCCTCATAAAGCTCCCCCATGTCATTTATTCTATATATTGTATAAAGCATTCTTTAGTTCAATCCATCTTTATGTAAGGAGTATTTATGGCAGAATCTAGCTAGAAATTTCTGGTTAAAAATAGCCGCAGCCTTGCTGAGTTTTGGGCATGGTCACACTTTGTTTTCAATCCTTGGTCTATATTTCAGAGGCTTTTCTCAAGTGCCCTGTTGTTAAAGATATGTTTTTATTGTAGTGTATGGCTCACAAACATTTAAGAAGATGAACTACTCTTTACATCATTATGCACACTCATCATGCAATAATGAAACCGTGCACATCTAGCTTCTTATTATATTATATTTATGGATAACTCCCTCTGTCTGAGCTATGCTTTACAACCTACTTGGTGCACTGAAACAGTTTACATTAAAAATGGCAGCATGTATCATTCCTAAAGTAGATTTATATTATAGGGGAACTTTTGAACCTCCATTTTTAACTTGCCATATACATGACTTGCTACTATCTCCTTCCAAAGGCACCAATCCCCCTTCAACTTTGCAGCATTCTTTAGCATACCTGTCATGTAACAGAAATGTAGCCTCAGTAAACTGGGGTTGAAATAGTCGTCCCTCTGGTCTGTAGTCAAAATAATGTATGAACATTACGTAGCACCTAGAATTTGTTCGGTATTATTATTTGTTAACAAGGAGCTGTGATGTTATGTTATGCAATGTTATGTTATGTTTCATTATGTTATGTTATTGAGTATTTATGGAGTGCATGTACACCAGAAGGTCTGTTGGCACTCTAATGCTACTGAGTGGGGCTACTTCTGCTATGTTACAACTTGCAAGCCTATTTAAATAGCACTGCAGGACTGACATTGAATGAAGGTGAAACCCCGTCTCTGAAGTAGCCTTCCTGGAGGTGATTCAGTGTCCCTGTTTCAGTCTGAGAAACCTATCCAGTCAGGATCTCTCTCTCTCTCTCCTATCAGATTATGGAGCATCCCTGGTTTAAGTATTTTGACTCAAATGTAGTGAAACCATCAGTGTAGCACTATCAAGATGAGAGATGGACCTCATAAACAATAGGAAAACCGGTAACCCACCAGGATCCTACTTTCAGTGACATTAAGGGAATATATGCTCAGTAATAGCATGACTAAAAAGCTATCAGGTAGGGCTATACGGCTGCCGTGCTAAGCACATACAACTACATTGTTAGCAGAAGATTACCTCTTTTTATGTACTTGTTATGGATTTTTACCAAGATAATTTAACTCTCTTGGATTCATTGTTAGTAACCACAATGGGAGATGCTAAAGGGCTGGAACAACTAAATGAGTAATACTGATCAATAGTCTTACAACCTTTTGAAAACAGATTAATTTGCATTTTTAGAGGATGTGTTGAAGTATCTTGTACCTAAATGATGGTAGTGGATTTCTAATCCAACCTAGAGGTGAGACTGATTAAATGCTGAAGAAGTCACAGGCAGATATAATTACAAGGATAAGATAGACTTTCTGAGGGATTTCACTGACATTATGCTTTCAGAATTCTCATAAGATGTAAAACTGTGCATAGTCAAATTTTCAGTAACTAGAAGGTGTTGCAGCTAATGAGGTGTGAAGAGTATTTCTCTCAGTATGTGAATGTCAAACATATATAGCGTTCTCCTCTTAACTGTCTACTTATAGCACAGAGTGGAAATGCCTTCTGTGAATACACTGCCCCTGATGAGGTAAAATAAACAATAACATTTATGGAAAATAGGTCTGATGTTCATCCACAGTGTTATCACTATACAACTTCCTTTTACACAGACATGTAAAGAACAGAAGTCAACATAGTCTTAGAAAAGCAAGAAAGAGAGAGACAGAGAGAGAGGAGAGCGGGAGACCCTCTCCTATTGTTAAATCATTACAGTAGTTGTTTGTGTAAGAAGAAGGTGTGTAAAGGAGGCCCCTGCAGCCTTTGCGGCGCGGTGGATGAGGGCATCCCTTTGGGGCCCCCAAATCTTCAGAGACCCCCATTCAGGGCAAGGCAAATGGATATCTTGGACATCTGGGAGACTGAGGGACTCATCTTTGCATTCTGCAGGGGCATCCCATCACTTGTAATAAGTACATGATAAGAAGGGGGAATCTAGTGAGGAAAGGTCTTGGTGGTTTAAATAACCCGATGAGTAAGAGTAGAACTTATAATAAAGATGGAGTGGTGTGCATAACTTATACAAGCTCTCTTCTTGTAGTGGGTCAAGGTATTTGGCCTCTGGATTGGTGAAAATGTGTTTCTCTGTAACTGCATGATTAGGCGCATAAGCAGTTTCTTCTGAACCCATCAGTACCTTTAAAACGTTTCCCACAAATTAATTTTGCCCTTTCATCACATTGCTTGTCCCACAATTAGGATTCTTGAGACAAATCTTTGTTGTGTTAACCCTTTTTCTTTCCATGTTCTCTGCCTTCCTTCCTATGTTTCTCACTTCTGATCTTTTGTTGTTTCCGTGGCAGAAACTACTAGTGAAGAAAGGTGCTGCTTTTAGATGGCTTCTGATGTGTGCTGCAACAACTCAAAGAGCACATCAAAGAATTTGAACTACTAGACACTTTCCAATAAGGCTTCAGGGCATGCCACAGCACATAAACAGCAATCTTTAATGTTTTGGACAATGTCAACTGAATTGTGGACAGTGGCGATGCATGCCTCCTCATCCTACTTAACCTATCATCGGCATTTGACATTGTTGACAAGAACACTCTGATAAATACCCTGACAGACCGCAATGGGAATCGGGGGCTCAATTCTTCTCCTCATTCCCAAGTAATCGCTTGCAACTAATCAAGCTAAAGGTATCTAACGAAAGCTATGTAACCCAGTCTCTGTTAACCAAGGTGTGCCCCAAGGATCCATCCTAACCTAGCCCCTACTCTCTTCAACTTATAAATGGAACCCTAAGCTGCTCTAATCCAGCAAAGTATTCTAGCATACCACCTATACACAGTCAACACACAACTCCTCATTAGAGGATATCTAGCACAGAACATTCTAAAGCTCCACCCTGAGAAAATTGAATTTCACTTAATGTTTCCACAAGTCAACCCTCCACTGATAAACAACTGGATGACACACCCCAACACCCTCAGACGCCAAATTGCTAGGAGTAATTATTGACAAAATCCTTCATATGAGAGCACAAATAAATGCATCAGCCAAAAGCACTATGCACATCCTAAGACTCCTCAGAAATATCAAACCATGCAGCCCCGAACATGATCTCAAAACCGTTGTTCAGTCACTTGTCATAAAAAAGCTAGACACTGGAAATGCCATCCTCACAGGTACCTCTAAAAGCATCCTGGGCTTCATGAAAGACACTCTCCATGCAGCATCCACGCTGGCCTCAGGAATAAGAAGCTTTGATTACAGCACTCCTACAGTCACCTTGCTAAACTGGCTCCCATTTGCAGCAAGATACATACTCAAAATGGTGTGCATCACTCATAATACCTTACACACCCGCACCCCAAAATAGCTAGCCCAAAAACTCACCAAATCAGGAGGTCAAAACACCTTCCAAAGCTCTGACACTTTACTACTGGAACCACCCGGATTCAAAAAGGAAAAACACCTGGAGCGCTCATTCTTAGTTAATGTTCAAAGAATATGAAATTTAATTATACCCGAAATACAGACAAATCCCTCCAAAACCACACTCAAGAAAAGAGTGAAAGAAATGCTAGCTGCAAAATATCTAACTTTGCCAGAATTATGCCTAGCTCATTCTATCAAGGCAAAATTGGACTTACTACCTTTACATCTTAATAAAAACAATGTTGACATGCATCGCTTGAACAGACCACTAGACACCAAAGACAATTCTTCCGTAACAAGGTCTTTGTACCTTTGCATGTTTAATGGCCACGCCTGACGTTTTCGTCATCAATGACTCATTTGTTGCCTTCCTGCATAGTTCTCCACAGGCAACAACTATATATCTTAAATGAGGGCACATTTCCTTTGAACAGGCCCATGCACACCAAATACGATCACCTGCACCAAGAAGAAATGTTTGTATAGTTACCCTTATGCTTATGTTCTTTATAAACACCATCAAACAATGAAGTGAGTGTTGTTTTCCTGTACAGCATTCTGGTCACGTTTGTGCTTAATATAACTCTCTAAATAAAATAAAATAAATAAATAAATTGTTTCATCTGAAGAGTATCCAACTTTTCACCCATTCCTCAGATTCCCTATTCTGTGAACTCTATCCATTTTATTATTGGCTTGGACACCATCTTCTTGGAGGGCCATGAAAAGCACGTCTACATATCCCTTCATATCCCTCCTGGCCATATGCATCCCTCCTACATAATCCCAATTCGTATATTATCATCCAGATCTTCACATTTATCTTTAAATTGCTGGGCATGAATTTGCAGTATGAACACACTTTTAACCTATTGCTTTATTCTGTTGATTACCTATTTTGGGCTGTAAGATCTTCAGGATCCTACAGATGTAACTTTAGGATCATTTTCAAGTCTGCAATACATTTGATAAGGTTTGTGATGGTCATTGATAAGGTATGCCCGCACCAAACGTCATATGACAATGAGGTTCCTCAGTATATATCCTGATTGGTGGAATGTTGAGTTTAAAATGCTTTTCTGTTCACTTCTCTGTTCTTTGTTTTGGGATCTCATTAGATAAATCTTAGACTCTCACTTTTTCATGAAGATTAAGCAGAAAGGCCAAAGCTCTATACTTTTCCAGTGCATCTCTTGCCCCTCGCTTATCCCCACATTTTACAGTTGGGCCCTGGGGCTTCACTTTGTGGTCCAAAAGTACTTGTGTAGTTAAGGCATCCAAATACATCTGTGCAACATCTTCCTTCCTGTTGAGAGCCCTGCTGAGATGATCATCAATCACTCTTGTTTCACTTTGGGGTCTAATCTCTGCTGTATTCAAATCCTTTCCACAAGTCTTTGCTCCACTGGCATACCCACTCCAATGATCTACCTAGTCTAGCTAGTGGATCCCCTAGTGCTAAATCCACTTTAAGAAGTGATGCACCTATCCTTCTTAGAGCTAGGCTGTGCTCTCATTGGTTGTCTGCAGGCCCTCCTGATCTCCAGATTTCAAATCCAAGCTCCACAATTGTTAGATCACCCCAGCGTAGATATCACCTCTGTATTATCCTCCCTCTGTTGGTGCGAATTGTTTTTTGCAGTTTGGCAGTACCGCACAAAGCAGACTGTGAAGGCTCACCTGGAGTTAACTCTCTCAGGGCATAACTCTCATTCTGAAGCCCCCCATTCACTTTGGGATTGCTCTGGACTTGTGACTAGATTTCCTGTTAGTGGATCACCTGTCTTCAGGGGTATAGATCTGACTTGTCCTCCCTTCTGCAGACCACAATCATCCTTGTCCACTTTCTACACAGTGCTGAGAATTCTCCATCCCTCAGGAAGTGCAAGCAAATTGCCCCTGTAACTCACCAGCTGCTCAGGTAACACTTGTAAAGGATTTAAGCTCAACTCCTACTGTTCTGCCGAAATGGTGAGTTGACCTGTAATTCAGAAACTATCACTTTGAAAGGTGGGTCATGGTGCATAGCTATGGACAAACATGTCCATTTAGCTGTCTGCCACAGCAACACAGTTTATATCACCTTTTAATGGACTGATTTTTTTTTTTTTATAAAAATAATTTCGTTTGCAACATTGAAAATCTGTCTTTTAGGGGGTGCCTATGAGGGAGCACTAATAAAGTTGTCTTTTTTATTTTCCAGTTCGTATAGTACTGCCACATTTTTGAATTGGGTGAGGGGGACAGCAATGGTCACTTTGAATCACTGGATGCCGTCACATGCAAAATCATGCAAAATTTAACTATCATTGAGGATTGCCAAACATGCCACACTCAGAAATCCTAAACTTTGTTAAAGACAAAAATCCTGAATGATTGCATGTTGACAGTAAATTTAATGGCAAGGCCAGAGGCTCATATTGTACCTTCCCTTTTACTACTATATTAAATGGCAGTACGAGATTTCATTTCCTGTGAACCTTTGGGATGAAAATTGACCTATGGTAATGCAGTCTCAAGTTCAAGGAAGCACTCAATAGAATTCATAGGAGTGTTCCCCACCACTAGCAAAATCAATTTTCTTCCCGGTTACAAACAAGATAGGTAAACAGTAGATGTCCTCAAGTTGGAGTGTAGGAACAAGTTTTATTTGCGGAGAAAATATTCACAGACCCACTGGTTCTCCATGACATACAGCAACTGTTCGCTTATTCATATCCCTGCAAAGAACCTTTATACCTCACTATATATCTCACAATGGGGATAAGGTAAAAGAAACATACTATGCTGCAGGCATGATTAGTTAGTATTGGAACCGTAGAAGATAACCAAAGTATATCATTTCCTTAAAATAATCACAAAATATGACAGTTCTACAAAAGGCATAAATATAAGTACAGAGAATACAAAATAGAATAAATAATACCACATATCATCTCGTAATATAATCCTTCAGGTACTTTGACTCATGACATGTCCTCAAAGACCATTGGATGTGTTAGAGAGCAAACAGTATTAACAAGCATTTGCAATGCAATAGGCCTCGCATTAGTGAGAATTAGAACTACTGGTGGAGTAAATTAGAATGTCTTTTACCTATGTGTTTTGGTTTGGAGTGTAGTGGATGTATGTGGGATGTAGTGGAATTATGTGGGTTGTATTGGAATTGTTAGTTGTGGAATTATGTGAGCAAATATATTACTTGAATGCTCAAGAGTAACGTCATAAAAAAAAATATGCTACAATGTATTTATCCCTGAACAAGCTGCAGCTCATTCAAAATTCAGCCACCCAACTGGTGCTTGGGTTATCCAAATTTACATCCACCCAGGAGGGCATGAGGGAGCTACACTGGCTACCCATCAGGAAGCAGATCATTTTTAAGACGCTATGCGTGACCCATAAGGCCCTCCATTCTCAGGGTTCAGGACATCTGAAAGCAGCAATCAATTGGTACACTCCCAGTCACCCATTAAGATCGTCAGATCTAAGGATCACTCAGACTCTGAGGAGCAAAAGAGTAAAATGGGGGGATAGGGCCTTCCCAGAGGCAGCTTTTAAGTTATGGAACTCAGTTCCAGTCAAAATTAGAGGTATTTCATCCTTTCTGCAATTCAGAAAGCAAAGATTTTGGCCCATATTTATGGTTGTTTGCACCGCATTGGCATAATTTGTTTTTATGCTAAAACGGCGCAAACTTTACTCCCTATTTATATTTTGACTCTAGACCTGTCTAGCATCAAAGTATTGGAGTTAGTGCCATTTTTAGGATGAGCGAACCCACCTTTCGTCAATGAGATGCAAGGTAGGCGTTCCTGTCCTAAAAATGTCGCTACCCCCTAGCGCCATATTTAACTCCCGGCATAGAAACGACGTACGGGTGGGAGGCAGATGTAAATAATGGCACTAAGCCCGCTTAGCGCCATTATTTAACACCTGGGTTCGACCGGGCGTTAAGGCCCAGGTAGGCCCATTTCCATGATGAAACACCATGGAATGGGCACAAAGATGCCCACTCCAACCCCAATGAAGCACCACCACCAACACCACAGGGACACAACAGGAGGAGAGAGCCCATCCCAGGTATGTTGCAGGTAAGTATTTTTAAATGTCTATGGTGTGCCACTGGGGACCCCTTACATGGGGCCCCCTTCCTGGCACTGGGTATATTGGGCTTGCCCAGGGGACACTGGTCCCTTGTGATGGGCATTGGGGTGGTATGGAAGACTCCTGTCTACAATTAGACTGGAGTCATTTTTTGGCTGCTTGTGCGTCCCAAAAAATGGCTCTAGGTTGATTACCGACAGAAATGTTGCCGCTAACCAGTAATTTTTGACCCACTAGTGCCATTTTCCGTAATGCCATTGTGGCACGGCTAGTGTAATTTTTTTTACGCTAGCCAGTCCTTAGCGCCATCCTGCGTCATTTGTTAAAAATGGCGTACGGATGGTGCTATGGAATGGCGTTAGCTCACGCTAAAAAAAATGACACACAACTGCGTTAGTGCAGTTGTGCGTCATTTTCAATAAATATGGACCTTGGTTGTTCTCACTTTAGATCTCTGAATCGCATCAGCCTCTCTTACCTGTCTAGCGCTTGGATACCTCTGGTCTGAACGCGCTCTATAAGTAACATAACTACATATACAATGTAGCGGCGGCGAAAGTAATTCCCAAAGCCATATACTAAAAGGCACCATTTCTGCTGTAAATGAAAAGTATCACCCTTAATAAGTAAGTGAAATATAAAACATGTTTTTATCAAATGTTGGTAAAGCACTTTTTCAAACGAACATACCTATTAAGAAGAAATGAGGGCTACTTTTGATAGCGCTGAAAATAACATATGTAATACAATGTCTAAACATCAAACTCCACTTTGTAAACACATTAACGTAAGTTTGAATAAAAGCAGTGTTTAATAGTGTTGCGGAGGTAAATAAAACAGCACGCGGTATTTCAGATAATGTTAAAGCAATGTTGCACAAGAAATTATCAAATTAAGATTGTGGTCTGTTTTCAATAGCGCTGAAAATCACTTAATGAACACAGTGCCCAATTAACCCACTACATTATTTAAACACATAAATGTAAGCACGAATAAAAACATTGTAACATTGTTGCGGAGGTTTAAAGGTTAATAGAAGACCATGAGTCTTAGTAATAGCATGAAAGTAAAGTTCAAAATGAAAATAACTTGGCATGGGGAAGGTTACGTGGCTTTTCATGAAATCTATTTATTTAGGACTGAAAGAGTTATATTTTTTCAAAACTGGACCATGCTGGTACATTGTTTCAATGTTTAAACATAGTACTAAATTGCACTGAACTGCAGTGTAATTGCAAATATGCAGCATGAAACAACAAACCTCATTCTTAATTAGGTATTTGCATTTTAGAAAGTGCGTTTACTAGCGTCAAAAAGACGCATGTTTAGAAACCCATTAATGTAAATAAGGACTGCCTTCCATTGCACATCAAATTACAAATATAACACAATTTTCCAATAAGTGCAAATTCAGTATTTGAACGCACAAACACAAAATGTAAACCATCACCTGCTACAATGTAGCGGTCATGAGAGTAAATGCCCAAATAATGTTCCAACACACTCCAATTTTCATCCCTAAATAAATGAATATATTCCAAAACAATGCAGTCTTTCACTTGCCAGTAAGCTCTCTCTAAAACAAAAATAAAAAATTAATAGCGAGCAGGGGTGGCTCCGCCATGAGGGCGGAGGAGTGTTGCTCCCTTGCCAGCTGCGGCAGCTGTAAAACATTTACAAGGAAAAATAACAAACATTGTTTGTTATCGTTTCCTTGTAAAGGGGAATGGCCACGGGGGTGACTGCCCCCCTTCAGAGCGCATTTGTGTTTGGCCGGCCGTCTCGGACCGGCCAAACACACATGCAAAGTGGGTTGTCTCCAGCTCAACAACACAGTTGAAGGCTGGAGAGAGCCTGCAAAGGCTCCCAGTCTGCGGTGCTCCCAGCCAATCCTGACGCTGCCTAGAGCAGCGTCAGGATTGGCTGCAGGGCAGGCTGGGAGCCTGTGCCTGCCTGCAGGCGCAGAGGAGCGGGGCATGGTGCTGCGTGGCGTAAAGGTAAGTTTTTTTAAAATTGTATTAATATTTCCTCCCCTTCGCCACCCCCTGAGTCCCCCTCCCCCACGTGCGCCACCCCACCCCTTTGGACACCCGCCAGCCGCGACTGATAATGAGGCCTGCCTGTAATTACATGTTCAAACACATAATTAACCTAATGCGAAAATAACCATGACCATGAGGTTAACGCACGCTACCACAAATATAAGCGGTGCTACTTTGTAGAAGACGCAAAATAAAATATTTAAATAATGTGCCCAGAGGCTCTAAAAAGCTACTTTTCAAAAGAATATGCCTACACACTCCACCCCACCCAAAAATGTAACCGTTTTAAAAGAAACAAAAACGGAAATCAAAAAGTATATTGCCTCCCAAAAATATGTGTTAATAAAATAATATATTATTTTTTATACCAGGCACAGTTAACATGTAAAAATGAACAAATTATGAAGTAATATAAACTACACAAAATGTGCTGTTTTATGCCACATAATTAATCTTTTATCAAGTCCCAAGTTATTAAACACTTCCGCTTTTTTTTTGTTTTCCTAAACATAAATACATAAATGCTGCCTTTCTTCGCGCCCCAAACCACACAAATAATCCGATTTTAAATACACCAAAAACTTATACTTAAGCAATATAGCAACACGCTCATATTTGCGCATAAATAATAAATGACAACACCGAAAAAACAAAGAAGCATTTTCTAAGACAAAATTATCGAATTAGATATAAAGCATATTATAATTTGTAATAATGCCATAAAAACAACAATATGGCTTAATATGTAAAACATATATCTGGTCATCTTGGGAACTAGGTTCCAATGTCTGTGGGAAGCACCACAGTCGAGGATTTTAAGGTAGTTGGTCACACAAAGGTCACACAATGTTTACATGCCAAGAAAACACATATATTAGTGTTAGCATCAAAAGCGATCTAAACAGTTATGCAAATGTGCTCTTTTATAGCATAGCTATCTCCTTTCACAGCAAAAGGACAAAACTATTTAACATTCTTCAGTCATTGCAGACTCGTGGTCACATCTTTAATGTTTGGAAAAAAAAAGTTTAGAAGTGAGCATCGTACAAAGTGCTCACCTCCAAACATAGCATAAAGATTTAGGAATGTGCATTTGACCTTTTAAAGCTAACTGAAGAAACATTTTCATCCCCAAACAACACAAAATTAGCAGAAGTCTACACTGGTGAAAAACAAGATTGTTAAATCCTGCATGTCAACAAAGCTCTAATGGAGTTAGCAGAGCAGCCTGAGAAGATTTATGGCCCCAAAAAGGAGATAAGCAATGCCCTGTGTGCGATGTTATGAGTGCTGGCAGGGAGGGTCCCTGGAAGGAGAGAGACTCTCTGTGATGGGATGCAGGGCATATTGTGTTTGTTTAATAATATAAGCTTAATTTAGGAGCCATTTGGTTAGTAAAATAAGCTTCTTTTAGGATCTGGGAGTACAGCACTGCAATAAAGCCAAAACAGATGTCAGCGACATGGGAGGAGCTGGGAGGACCGGAATGCTGCAATAAAACGCAGGTAGTTACCAGCCTAAAACATGCACACAGTGAAAGAGGAGCACAAAGAACTGGAAAAAAAAGTCTGTCATGGCAACAGGTAGAGAAAACAAAGTGGAACTATACAGTAATACGTCCTTGCTCTGAAACAGAAAAAGGAGGGAGATAAAGGCAGAACCAACCACTAGCGAGGAAGAACACAGCAACCGACCAATGAAATTGCTTTAACTCACAGTATAAGTATACTTAAGTATACACCACGTCGAACGCTAACACTCGACCTAATAAAAATTAGTAACTAAAACAAAATGCGTAACATGCATTAAAAGGCCTAAATAGAGAAATGTGTGTTTGAAAAATAAAACGTGTGTTTAAATTGTGGCTGACTTTGTGTCAGCCACCTCGAGTTCAATGTGAAATAATAAATGACTGTGAAAATTTATTTTGATTAACTATAAATACATGTATTGACAAAACATGAATAATATTATTGTACTACAAAACTAATGGTTTGAAATTATTAGAAATGTTTTATTCTTCATGTATTAGCATTAGTAAAAAGGCCTACGCTTTAGTATTTTTCAAGAGGCACAGTGTTTCGATGTTATGCTGACATTTACTGAAACGCTTTGCAAACATTGTTTTACTAGACATCCTTTTGAATGTGCACAGTGGCAATTTTCTGTCCTGTTCTTTCTTCTCACTCTGTACTGCCTTGCGATAATAATTGCAATTTTTAACATTAGGCCTTAGTTTTGGTGGGAAGTAATGCTAGCTCAATGTCATGTTTTATGTTGCTTTCTAAAATTTAATAATTATAGGGAAACTTCTTTCTGGAGAGGAGTGTCAACATGGGCCTATCCTGAAAAAGGAATGAAGAAAAAATATATCTTAAGCACAAACAAAGTCTGATTGGCTGCCTACAATCACACCTCATAGTCTTGTGCAATAGAAGCTTAGCTAGTAACTTTGGGACTTTAATTAAGCAAAGCTCTAGGTGATGTAAGTCAGTTTCTGTTTAACTTTCTGTGCAGTCAGATTCCATTCAGTTTCAGTTCTGCTCTTGTTCAAACAGTTCAGATACCTTAGGCCCAACATTACTGAACTCTTGCCCCCTTGATGTTCGTGATGCTGACTGAAGACCTGCTGCGTCTGTGCTCCGCTGATGAAGTCTCTGGTGGCTGCTATCTCATTAAGGAGAGGTATAACCAATGTGCATTGTTTTTCCTTTGCAGTTTTCTTCTTAGAAATCCAACTGCATATTTTTGTTAGCACCACAGTTAGATGTTTTCCAAATTAATTTTTTCCTGTGACAAATTCAATCCCCACACAGGCTTTTCGAATTAGAGATTGTTAGCTAGAATGCCTGACCCAATATTTGATTTAAATGTTTATTAATTGATTGTGATTGATTCAACTGTGCAAGTAATGTCTTCTGTTTTTGTTTCTCAAATAATAATGTTGATCTTCTGTATTATTCTTCTGGAGTGTTTAATGGTGAATGTACTTACAAGATTGAGATTTTTCATACGCTTTGGACAGCCTTTGTTGTTTCTAAATTGCAACCATTTAGTTTTGTGCATCATTTACATGACTTTAGCATTGTCAATTCAAGGGCAATACATGTTTAAACTTAAATAAATTGGTGTGTTAATTTATGACCACATAGGTCATGGTGTACATACATTTATTGACTCATTATTGTATATTTTGATTGTATTGGTTCTCACTGTTCGATTTGATGATCTCATTTCTCCTGTCTGAGTCAAAACATTTGAGGGTAGTAGATGTTACTGCCCTATTACATGTCACCTTAGCCCAATATTAGAAGGTCACATGCCCACAGATTCTGGTAGCAGAGGATGGTTTGGTCTCTATAGGAGAGGATCATCCTGGTTTTGAGAGATTTGGTTTTGCAAATGCTTGTTTACCATTCAGATTTTTGGAGATTTGGTTTTGTCAATACTTGTTTAAATGAGATTTGATAAGTTCCCAGTGTTGTTTGAGTTCTGAGTAGGACAAACCCTACTTGCAGTGTTTTGGCAACTCACAGGTGGATTGTGATGAATGAGAGAAGTAGGGAGTTTGCATATTCCAATGTAGTTGAGTAGGGAGTTTGCGTACTCCAAAGGATGAGAGTAGGGAAGTCATTGTACTTCAAATGAGTGTGGCGCTTTGTGCTCAAAAATTGCCCTCGCAGTTGTTGTTGTAATGGACCCTGCGTGTTGTAAGACTTCGGAGAATTATGCAAGTGTATGAGACACTTTGTTGTTGTTGTTCACTTGTCTGCAGTTGGTATAGTTGTATTCCTAGTATATATGTTAAGGGAGTGCTAGTTTGACAGGTACTAAGTGATTCCTGAGTGCACAAGGAGGATCTGGTATTAGTCAAAGGTGAAATTTGCAGGTCGAATTTTACTTGTGCATGAGAGAAAGCCAAAGCTGGATGAGTAGCTGTTTGAATGAAAGGCCACAGTCGAAATTTCCGTAAGGCTTCCGAAGTGATTAAGCTCTACCTGTAATAAGCAGAGAAGTTGGTTTTGTTGATGTTTATTAGTGCTCGCAATATTTTGCAGTTAGTTTTCTGTGTGAATCGAGTTTGAAGGACGAGCTGCAAGGCTTTGCCAGATGCTGAGTGAGCGAGTGTTACATCACTGGCTCCGCGATGGTATTGGTCAGTTGGTGGGAAGGAGCCGCAAACGGATTGGTGGACAACCATGAACAGCTATTGGTTGAGAGTAGCAAGCAAAAAGGATTTTGGGATTTAAATACTTCCTGTTTTGAATTTAATTCGTAGTTTGGGCCCTATTAAAGGCAAAAATTTAATTTTTCAAAGCATTAAAAAGTGCGATAAGAGGAGATGCTTTCATTCCAGTTAGAATAGGAGAAATTGCCCCGCCAGAAGGTACGCACGCATACATAGTAATTGAAGAGAAAGGTCCATAGGCATATATGTGGTTAAAACAGTGGTGCAAAATAACAGAGAAGGAAGGGAGCTTAGCTTTCCCTGCTCATGGGAGTTTTAATATGAGAATTTTAGAAAATTTGAGAAGAGTACTTTATGAATTACAGCCCCCTCCGAGACCAGCACAATTTGAAGCTTTAGTTATTTGGAAGCTAGTAGCTAGACAACAGGAGAAATTAAAATTTGAGAGACAAATGAGAAACCACAAGAAAACATTGCTAAAAGCCAAATGGGATAATGAGCAGACATTTTGGAGAACTGAAACTCTACAAATTATTGGAATGTTTCATGCGAATTCACAAGAACAAGGGGACAGTGTCAGACCGAAGATGAAGAAAAAGAATTAGGAAATAACTGAGTCGAGGTCAAATGAAGCTAGAAGGTCGCTGGCTTATGATAGGGATTCAGATGAGGATGAATTTATAACACAATTAGTGAGAAATCGTCCTCCTCCATATACAGCAGAATAGGCAAGTCAAGGGGCTAGTACTAGTCCAAGTACACCTCCAGTTGTAAAACAGAGTCAAGTATAGGTTGCAACTAATGTTCCCACTATTACAGTAACTCAGACTCCTGCGATTCAAACTGTAGCTCAGCCTGTAATATATTCTATAGTTCCTGTTGTAAGTTCTGCACCGAGTATTACAGTACTGGTGGCATCACAGATTATTCAGAAACCAATGATGGTCCAGGTGGAGTCTATGGGGGTCATTCCAACCCTGGCGGTCATCGACCGCCAGGGTGGAGGACCACGGAAGCACCGCCAACAGGCTGGCGGTGCTTCCCTGCCCATTCTGACCGCGACGGTAAAGCCGCGGTCAGAACCGCCGGATTTCCCCTGTCTGGGCTGAATCTCCAGCGCCATGGAGATTCCGACCCCCTTCCCGCCACCCTGTTTCTGGCGGTTTTTACCGCCAGGAACAGGATAGCGGGAACGGGTGTCGTGGGGCCCTTGGGGGCCCCTGCACTGCCCATGCCACTGGCATGGACAGTGCAGGGGCCACCTAACAGGGCCCCAGCATGATTTTCACTGTCTGCATAGCAGACAGTGAAAATTGCGACGGGTGCAACTGCACCCGTCGCACCCCTGCAACACCGCCGGCTCCATTCGGAGCCGGCTTCTATGTTGCAGGGCCTTTCCCGCTGGGCCGGCGGGCGCTCCTTTGGCGGGCGCCCAGCGGGAAAGCCAGAATGGCCTCTGCGGTCTTTTGACCGCGGAGTGGGCAAATGGCGGAGACCGCATGGCGGGCGGCTACCGCCGCCCGCCGCGGTCAGAATGACCGCCTATGTCTAATTCAGTAACTCCTGTGAAAGTTGTTCATCAGGCCCAGACAATTGCAATGTAGACTCCAGTGACAATATCGCAATGGAGTTCTACAGTAGTGACAGGTCAGCGTTTTGGAATGATTTACTCAAGAAATCAGAATACTTCATCAAGCCCAGAAGCATTAACAGTTCCTGTCACAATTGGTCCAGTTGATCCATTATATTCTCAGGGAAATACTGAGAACAATATACAGAATCTTTTTCATTCAAATGCAGAAATGGAGAAACTCAGTGCTACTGCGGAAGTTATGTCTTCAGTGAATCAGACTTTTGATAAAACAGGTCCGCCTATAGACTTAAATTATTCTACGATTTAACAAAGTTTGGAGGCACTAAATCCAAATCAAAACTCAGTTCTAGTGTCACCTCAAAGACTGATAGGTCTGCTATGTAATACTCCATGGTGTGTAGCTAATGTAAATAATAATGTTTCTTTACCAGGCTTTACAGCTCAGCAATTATCAGGATGGTCAGAGAAAGTAAGTGCAGCATCAGCAACGAAAACAGTTGCTGAAGGGGAAAGAACATTAAATCTGGCAAGACTAAAATTAGAATTAAATGAAATGATTGAGGGAACACTTGAATGAAATAATATTGACTCATATAATGAAGATGAGTTACGTTTCATGTGTAAAGATGTTACAAACAGAGCAAGACTGGCACATCAGAAATTATCAGAAAAATATGAAGTGGGTATTGAGAAATCTTAAACATTAAAGAGGAGTTACAGATTAGAATTTGATTCAAAAGAAATTGCAAACATGAGATCTCCTGGAATGAAAATTCACATTAGAGAATTAATCCAAAGTATTCAAACATAGGGAGCATTAGATAAGTGGGAAGGCAGATGGGTAAAGAAAACAACACAAAATTAGCAGAAGTCTACACTGGTGAAAAACAAGATTGTTAAATCCTGCATGTCAACAAAGCTCTAATGGAGTTAGCAGAGCAGCCTGAGAAGATTTACGGCCCCAAAAAGGAGATAAGCAATGCCCTGTGTGCCATGTTATGAGTGCTGGCAGGGAGGGTCCCTGGAAGGAGAGAGACTCTCTGTGATGTGATGCAGGGCATATTGTGTTTGTTTAATAATATAAGCTTAATTTAGGAGCCATTTGGTTAGTAAAATAAGCTTCTTTTAGGATCTGGGAGTACAGCACTGCAATAAAGCCAAAACAGATGTCAGCGACATGGGAGGAGCTGGGAGGACCGGAATGCTGCAATAAAACGCAGGTAGTTACTAGCCTAAAACATGCACACAGTGAAAGAGGAGCACAAAGAACTGGAAAAAAAAGTCTGTCATGGCAACAGGTAGAGAAAACAAAGTGGAACTATACAGTAATACGTCCTTGCTCTGAAACAGAAAAAGGAGGGAGATAAAGGCAGAACCAACCACTAGCGAGGAAGAACACAGCAACCGACCAATGAAATTGCTTTAACTCACAGTATAAGTATACTTAAGTATACACCACGTCGAACGCTAACACTCGACCTAATAAAAATTAGTAACTAAAACAAAATGCTTAACATGTATTAAAAGGCCTAAATAGAGAAATGTGTGTTTGAAAAATAAAACGTGTGTTTAAATTGTGGCTGACTTTGTGTCAGCCACCTCGAGTTCAATGTGAAATAATAAATGACTGTGAAAATGTATTTTGATTAACTATAAATACATGTATTGACAAAACATGAATAATATTATTGTACTACAAAACTAATGGTTTGAAAATATTAGAAATGTTTTATTCTTCATGTATTAGCATTAGTAAAAAGGCCTACGCTTCAGTATTTTTCCAGAGGCACAGTGTTTCGATGTTATGCTGACATTTACTGAAACGCTTTGCAAACATTGTTTTACTAGACATCCTTTTGAATGTGCACAGTGGCAATTTTCTGTCCTGTTCTTTCTTCTCACTCTGTACTGCCTTGCGATAATAATTGCCATTTTTAACATTAGGCCTTAGTTTTGGTGGGAAGTAATGCTAGCTCAATGTCATGTTTTATGTTGCTTTCTAAAATTTAATAATTATAGGGAAACTTCTTTCTGGAGAGGAGTGTCAACATGGGCCTATCCTGAAAAAGGAATGAAGAAAAGATATATCTTAAGCACAAACAAAGTCTGATTGGCTGCCTACAATCACACCTCATAGTCTTGTGCAATAGAAGCTTAGCTAGTAACTTTGGGACTTTAATTAAGCAAAGCTCTAGGTGATGTAAGTCAGTTTCTGTTTAACTTTCTGTGCAGTCAGATTCCATTCAGTTTCAGTTCTGATCTTGTTCAAACAGTTCAGATACCTTAGGCCCAACATTACTGAACTGTTGCCCCCTTGATGTTCGTGATGCTGACTGAAGACCTGCTGCGTCTGTGCTCCGCTGATGAAGTCTCTGTTGGCTGCTATCTCATTAAGGAGAGGTATAACCAATGTGCATTGTTTTTCCTTTGCAGTTTTCTTCTTAGAAATCCAACTGCATATTTTTGCTAGCACCACAGTTAGATGTTTTCCAAATTAATTTTTTCCTGTGACAAATTCTATCCCCACACAGGCTTTTCGAATTAGAGATTGTTAGCTAGAATGCCTGACCCAATATTTGATCTAAATGTTTATTAATTGATTGTGATTGATTCAACTGTGCAAGTAATGTCTTCTGTTTTTGTTTCTCAAATAATAATGTTGATCTTCTGTATTATTCTTCTGGAGTGTTTAATGGTGAATGTACTTACAAGATTGAGATTTTTCATACGCTTTGGACAGCCTTTGTTGTTTCTAAATTGCAACCATTTAGTTTTGTGCATCATTTACATGACTTTAGCATTGTCAATTCAAGGGCAATACATGTTTAAACTTAAATAAATTGGTGTGTTAATTTATGACCACATAGGTCATGGTGTACATAAATTTATTGACTCATTATTGTATATTTTGATTGTATTGGTTCTCACTGTTCGATTTGATGATCTCATTTCTCCTGTCTGAGTCAAAACATTCGAGGGTAGTAGATGTTACTGCCCTATTACATGTCACCTTAGCCCAATATTAGGAGGTCACATGCCCACAGATTCTGGTAGCAGAGGATGGTTTGGTCTCTATAGGAGAGGATCATCCTGGTTTTGAGAGATTTGGGTTTGCAAATGCTTGTTTACCATTCAGATTTTTGGAGATTTGGTTTTGTCAATACTTGTTTAAATGAGATTTAATAAGTTCCCAGTGTTGTTTGAGTTCTGAGTAGGACAAACCCTACTTGCAGTGTTTTGGCAACTCACAGGTGGATTGTGATGAATGAGAGAAGTAGGGAGTTTGCATATTCCAATGTAGTTGAGTAGGGAGTTTGCGTACTCCAAAGGATGAGAGTAGGGAAGTCATTGTACTTCAAATGAGTGTGGCGCTTTGTGCTCAAAAATTGCCCTCGCAGTTGTTGTTGTAATGGACCCTGCATGTTGTAAGACTTCGGAGAATTATGCAAGTGTATGAGACACTTTGTTGTTGTTGTTCACTTGTCTGCAGTTGGTATAGTTGTATTCCTAGTATATATGTTAAGGGAGTGCTAGTTTGACAGGTACTAAGTGATTCCTGAGTGCACAAGGAGGATCTGGTATTAGTCAAAGGTGAAATTTGCAGGTCGAATTTTACTTGTGCATGAGAGAAAGCCAAAGCTGGATGAGTAGCTGTTTGAATGAAAGGCCACAGTCGAAATTTCCGTAAGGCTTCCGAAGTGATTAAGCTCTACCTGTAATAAGCAGAGAAGTTGGTTTTGTTGATGTTTATTAGTGCTCGCAATATTTTGCAGTTAGTTTTCTGTGTGAATCGAGTTTGAAGGACGAGCTGCAAGGCTTTGCCAGATGCTGAGTGAGCGAGTGTTACATCACTGGCTCCGCAATGGTATTGGTCAGTTGGTGGGAAGGAGCCGCAAACGGATTGGTGGACAACCATGAACAGCTATTGGTTGAGAGTAGCAAGCAAAAAGGATTTTGGGATTTAAATACTTCCTGTTTTGAATTTAATTCGTAGTTTGGGCCCTATTAAAGGCAAAATTTTAATTTTTCAAAGCATTAAAAAGTGCGATAAGAGGAGATGCTTTCATTCCAGTTAGAATAGGAGAAATTGCCCCGCCAGAAGGTACACACGCATACATAGTAATTGAAGAGAAAGGTCCATAGGCATATATGTGGTTAAAACAGTGGTGCAAAATAACAGAGAAGGAAGGGAGCTTAGCTTTCCCTGCTCATGGGAGTTTTAATATGAGAATTTTAGAAAATTTGAGAAGAGTACTTTATGAATTACAGCCCCCTCCGAGACCAGCACAATTTGAAGCTTTAGTTATTTGGAAGCTAGTAGCTAGACAACAGGAGAAATAAAAATTTGAGAGACAAATGAGAAACCACAAGAAAACATTGCTAAAAGCCAAATGGGATAATGAGCAGATGTTTTGGAGAACAGAAACTCTACAAATTATTGGAATGTTTCATGCGAATTCACAAGAACAAGGGGACAGTGTCAGACCGAAGATGAAGAAAAAGAATTAGGAAATAACTGAGTCGAGGTCAAATGAAGCTAGAAGGTCTCTGGCTTATGATAGGGATTCAGATGAGGATGAATTTATAACACAATTAGTGAGAAATCGTCCTCCTCCATATACAGCAGAATAGGCAAGTCAAGGGGCTAGTACTAGTCCAAGTACACCTCCAGTTGTAAAACAGAGTCAAGTATAGGTTGCAACTAATGTTCCCACTATTACAGTAACTCAGACTCCTGCGATTCAAACTGTAGCTCAGCCTGTAATATATTCTATAGTTCCTGTTGTAAGTTCTGCACTGAGTATTACAGTACTGGTGGCATCACAGATTATTCAGAAACCAATGATGGTCCAGGTGGAGTCTATGGGGGTCATTCCAACCCTGGCCGTCATCGACCGCCAGGGTGGAGGACCACGGAAGCACCGCCAACAGGCTGGCGGTGCTTCCCTGCCCATTCTGACCGCGGCGGTAAAGCCGCGGTCAGAACCGCTGGATTTCCCCTGTCTGGGCTGAATCTCCAGCGCCATGGAGATTCCGACCCCCTTCCCGCCACCCTGTTTCTGGCGGTTTTTACCGCCAGGAACAGGATGGCGGGAACGGGTGTCGTGGGGCCCCTGGGGGCCCCTGCACTGCCCATGCCACTGGCATGGACAGTGCAGGGGCCACCTACCAGGGCCCCAGCATGATTTTCACTGTCTGCATAGCAGACAGTGAAAATTGCGACGGGTGCAACTGCACCCGTCGCACCCCTGCAACACCGCCGGCTCCATTCGGAGCCGGCTTCTATGTTGCAGGGCCTTTCCCGCTGGGCCGGCGGGCGCTCCTTTGGCGGGCGCCCGCCGGCCCAGCGGGAAAGCCAGAATGGCCTCTGCGGTCTTTTGACCGCGGAGCGGCCAAATGGTGGTGACCGCATGGCGGGCGGCTACCGCCGCCCGCCGCGGTCAGAATGACCGCCTATGTCTAATTCAGTAACTCCTGTGCAAGTTGTTCATCAGGCCCAGACAATTGCAATGTATACTCCAGTGACAATATCGCAATAGAGTTCTACAGTAGTGAGAGGTCAGCGTTTTGGAATGATTTACTCAAGAAATCAGAATACTTCATCAAGCCCAGAAGCATTAACAGTTCCTGTCACAATTGGTCCAGTTGATCCATTATATTCTCAGGGAAATACAGAGAACAATATACAGAATCTTTTTCATTCAAATGCAGAAATGGAGAAACTCAGTGCTACTTCGGAAGTTATGTCTTCAGTGAATCAGACTTTTGATAAAACAGGTCCGCCTATAGACTTAAATTATTCTACGATTTAACAAAGTTTGGAGGCACTAAATCCAAATCAAAACTCAGTTCTAGTGTCACCTCAAAGACTGATAGGTCTGCTATGTAATACTCCATGGTGTGTAGCTAATGTAAATAATAATGTTTCTTTACCAGGCTTTACAGCTCAGCAATTATCAGGATGGTCAGAGAAAGTAAGTGCAGCATCAGCAACGAAAACAGTTGCTGAAGGGGAAAGAACATTACATCTGGCAAGACTAAAATTAGAATTAAATGAAATGATTGAGGGAACACTTGAATGAAATAATATTGACTCATATAATGAAGATGAGTTACGTTTCATGTGTAAAGATGTTACAAACAGAGCAAGACTGGCACATCAGAAATTATCAGAAAAATATGAAGTGGGTATTGAGAAATCTTAAACATTAAAGAGGAGTTACAGATTAGAATTTGATTCAAAAGAAATTGCAAACATGAGAACTCCTGGAAGGAAAATTCACATTAGAGAATTAATCCAAAGTATTCAAACATAGGGAGCATTAGATAAGTGGGAAGGCAGATGGGTAAAGAAAACAACACAAAATTAGCAGAAGTCTACACTGGTGAAAAACAAGATTGTTAAATCCTGCATGTCAACAAAGCTATAAAGGAGTTAGCAGAGCAGCCTGAGAAGATTTATGGCCCCAAAAAGGAGATAAGCAATGCCCTGTGTGCGATGTTATGAGTGCTGGCAGGGAGGGTCCCTGGAAGGAGAGAGACTCTCTGTGATGGGATGCAGGGCATATTGTGTTTGTTTAATAATATAAGCTTAATTTAGGAGCCATTTGGTTAGTAAAATAAGCTTCTTTTAGGATCTGGGAGTACAGCACTGCAATAAAGCCAAAACAGATGTCAGCGACATGGGAGGAGCTGGGAGGACCGGAATGCTGCAATAAAATGCAGGTAGTTACCAGCCTAAAACATGCACACAGTGAAAGAGGAGCACAAAGAACTGGAAAAAAAAGTCTGTCATGGCAACAGGTAGAGAAAACAAAGTGGAACTATACAGTAATACGTCCTTGCTCTGAAACAGAAAAAGGAGGGAGATAAAGGCAGAACCAACCACTAGCGAGGAAGAACACAGCAACCGACCAATGAAATTGCTTTAACTCACAGTATAAGTATACTTAAGTATACACCACGTCGAACGCTAACACTCGACCTAATAAAAATTAGTAACTAAAACAAAAGGCTTAACATGTATTAAAAGGCCTAAATAGAGAAATGTGTGTTTGAAAAATAAAACGTGTGTTTAAATTGTGGCTGACTTTGTGTCAGCCACCTCGAGTTCAATGTGAAATAATAAATGACTGTGAAAATGTATTTTGATTAACTATAAATACATGTATTGACAAAACATGAATAATATTATTGTACTACAAAACTAATGGTTTGAAATTATTAGAAATGTTTTATTCTTCATGTATTAGCATTAGTAAAAAGGCCTACGCTTCAGTATTTTTCCAGAGGCACAGTGTTTCGATGTTATGCTGACATTTACTGAAACGCTTTGCAAACATTGTTTTACTAGACATCCTTTTGAATGTGCACAGTGGCAATTTTCTGTCCTGTTCTTTCTTCTCACTCTGTACTGCCTTGCGATAATAATTGCCATTTTTAACATTAGGCCTTAGTTTTGGTGGGAAGTAATGCTAGCTCAATGTCATGTTTTATGTTGCTTTCTAAAATTTAATAATTATAGGGAAACTTCTTTCTGGAGAGGAGTGTCAACATGGGCCTATCCTGAAAAAGGAATGAAGAAAAGATATATCTTAAGCACAAACAAAGTCTGATTGGCTGCCTACAATCACACCTCATAGTCTTGTGCAATAGAAGCTTAGCTAGTAACTTTGGGACTTTAATTAAGCAAAGCTCTAGGTGATGTAAGTCAGTTTCTGTTTAACTTTCTGTGCAGTCAGATTCCATTCAGTTTCAGTTCTGCTCTTGTTCAAACAGTTCAGATACCTTAGGCCCAACATTACTGAACTGTTGCCCCCTTGATGTTCGTGATGCTGACTGAAGACCTGCTGCTTCTGTGCTCCGCTGATGAAGTCTCTGGTGGCTGCTATCTCATTAAGGAGAGGTATAACCAATGTGCATTGTTTTTCCTTTGCAGTTTTCTTCTTAGAAATCCAACTGCATATTTTTGTTAGCACCACAGTTAGATGTTTTCCAAATTAATTTTTTCCTGTGACAAATTCAATCCCCACACAGGCTTTTCGAATTAGAGATTGTTAGCTAGAATGCCTGACCCAATATTTGATCTAAATGTTTATTAATTGATTGTGATTGATTCAACTGTGCAAGTAATGTCTTCTGTTTTTGTTTCTCAAATAATAATGTTGATCTTCTGTATTATTCTTCTGGAGTGTTTAATGGTGAATGTACTTGCAAGATTGAGATTTTTCATACGCTTTGGACAGCCTTTGTTGTTTCTAAATTGCAACCATTTAGTTTTGTGCATCATTTACATGACTTTAGCATTGTCAATTCAAGGGCAATACATGTTTAAACTTAAATAAATTGGTGTGTTAATTTATGACCACATAGGTCATGGTGTACATAAATGTATTGACTCATTATTGTATATTTTGATTGTATTGGTTCTCACTGTTCGATTTGATGATCTCATTTCTCCTGTCTGAGTCAAAACATTCGAGGGTAGTAGATGTTACTGCCCTATTACATGTCACCTTAGCCCAATATTAGGAGGTCACATGCCCACAGATTCTGGTAGCAGAGGATGGTTTGGTCTCTATAGGAGAGGATCATCCTGGTTTTGAGAGATTTGGTTTTGCAAATGCTTGTTTACCATTCAGATTTTTGGAGATTTGGTTTTGTCAATACTTGTTTAAATGAGATTTGATAAGTTCCCAGTGTTGTTTGAGTTCTGAGTAGGACAAACCCTACTTGCAGTGTTTTGGCAACTCACAGGTGGATTGTGATGAATGAGAGAAGTAGGGAGTTTGCATATTCCAATGTAGTTGAGTAGGGAGTTTGCGTACTCCAAAGGATGAGAGTAGGGAAGTCATTGCACTTCAAATGAGTGTGGCGCTTTGTGCTCAAAAATTGCCCTCGCAGTTGTTGTTGTAATGGACCCTGCGTGTTGTAAGACTTCGGAGAATTATGCAAGTGTATGAGACACTTTGTTGTTGTTGTTCACTTGTCTGCAGTTGGTATAGTTGTATTCCTAGTATATATGTTAAGGGAGTGCTAGTTTGACAGGTACTAAGTGATTCCTGAGTGCACAAGGAGGATCTGGTATTAGTCAAAGGTGAAATTTGCAGGTCGAATTTTACTTGTGCATGAGAGAAAGCCAAAGCTGGATGAGTAGCTGTTTGAATGAAAGGCCACAGTCGAAATTTCCGTAAGGCTTCCGAAGTGATTAAGCTCTACCTGTAATAAGCAGAGAAGTTGGTTTTGTTGATGTTTATTAGTGCTCGCAATATTTTGCAGTTAGTTTTCTGTGTGAATCGAGTTTGAAGGACGAGCTGCAAGGCTTTGCCAGATGCTGAGTGAGCGAGTGTTACATCACTGGCTCCGCGATGGTATTGGTCAGTTGGTGGGAAGGAGCCGCAAACGGATTGGTGGACAACCATGAACAGCTATTGGTTGAGAGTAGCAAGCAAAAAGGATTTTGGGATTTAAATACTTCCTGTTTTGAATTTAATTCGTAGTTTGGGCCCTATTAAAGGCAAAAATTTAATTTTTCAAAGCACTAAAAAGTGCGATAAGAGGAGATGCTTTCATTCCAGTTAGAATAGGAGAAATTGCCCCGCCAGAAGGTACGCACGCATACATAGTAATTGAAGAGAAAGGTCCATAGGCATATATGTGGTTAAAACAGTGGTGCAAAATAACAGAGAAGGAAGGGAGCTTAGCTTTCCCTGCTCATGGGAGTTTTAATATGAGAATTTTAGAAAATTTGAGAAGAGTACTTTATGAACTACAGCCCCCTCCGAGACCAGCACAATTTGAAGCTTTAGCTATTTGGAAGCTAGTAGCTAGACAACAGGAGAAATAAAAATTTGAGAGACAAATGAGAAACCACAAGAAAACATTGCTAAAAGCCAAATGGGATAATGAGCAGATGTTTTGGAGAACAGAAACTCTACAAATTATTGGAATGTTTCACGCGAATTCACAAGAACAAGGGGACAGTGTCAGACCGAAGATGAAGAAAAAGAATTAGGAAATAACTGAGTCGAGGTCAAATGAAGCTAGAAGGTCGCTGGCTTATGATAGGGATTCAGATGAGGATGAATTTATAACACAATTAGTGAGAAATCGTCCTCCTCCATATACAGCAGAATAGGCAAGTCAAGGGGCTAGTACTAGTCCAAGTACACCTCCAGTTGTAAAACAGAGTCAAGTATAGGTTGCAACTAATGTTCCCACTATTACAGTAACTCAGACTCCTGCGATTCAAACTGTAGCTCAGCCTGTAATATATTCTATAGTTCCTGTTGTAAGTTCTGCACCGAGTATTACAGTACTGGTGGCATCACAGATTATTCAGAAACCAATGATGGTCCAGGTGGAGTCTATGGGGGTCATTCCAACCCTGGCCGTCATCGACCGCCAGGGTGGAGGACCACGGAAGCACCGCCAACAGGCTGGCGGTGCTTCCCTGCCCATTCTGACCGCGGCGGTAAAGCCGCGGTCAGAACCGCCGGATTTCCCCTGTCTGGGCTGAATCTCCAGCGCCATGGAGATTCCGACCCCCTTCCCGCCACCCTGTTTCTGGCGGTTTTTACCGCCAGGAACAGGATGGCGGGAACGGGTGTCGTGGGGCCCCTGGGGGCCCCTGCACTGCCCATGCCACTGGCATGGACAGTGCAGGGGCCACCTACCAGGGCCCCAGCATGATTTTCACTGTCTGCATAGCAGACAGTGAAAATTGCGACGGGTGCAACTGCACCCGTCGCACCCCTGCAACACCGCCGGCTCCATTCGGAGCCGGCTTCTATGTTGCAGGGCCTTTCCCGCTGGGCCGGCGGGCGCTCCTTTGGCGGGCGCCCGCCGGCCCAGCGGGAAAGCCAGAATGGCCTCTGCGGTCTTTTGACCGCGGAGCGGCCAAATGGTGGTGACCGCATGGCGGGCGGCTACCGCCGCCCGCCGCGGTCAGAATGACCGCCTATGTCTAATTCAGTAACTCCTGTGCAAGTTGTTCATCAGGCCCAGACAATTGCAATGTATACTCCAGTGACAATATCGCAATAGAGTTCTACAGTAGTGACAGGTCAGCGTTTTGGAATGATTTACTCAAGAAATCAGAATACTTCATCAAGCCCAGAAGCATTAACAGTTCCTGTCACAATTGGTCCAGTTGATCCATTATATTCTCAGGGAAATACTGAGAACAATATACAGAATCTTTTTCATTCAAATGCAGAAATGGAGAAACTCAGTGCTACTTCGGAAGTTATGTCTTCAGTGAATCAGACTTTTGATAAAACAGGTCCGCCTATAGACTTAAATTATTCTACGATTTAACAAAGTTTGGAGGCACTAAATCCAAATCAAAACTCAGTTCTAGTGTCACCTCAAAGACTGATAGGTCTGCTATGTAATACTCCATGGTGTGTAGCTAATGTAAATAATAATGTTTCTTTACCAGGCTTTACAGCTCAGCAATTATCAGGATGGTCAGAGAAAGTAAGTGCAGCATCAGCAACGAAAACAGTTGCTGAAGGGGAAAGAACATTAAATCTGGCAAGACTAAAATTAGAATTAAATGAAATGATTGAGGGAACACTTGAATGAAATAATATTGACTCATATAATGAAGATGAGTTACGTTTCATGTGTAAAGATGTTACAAACAGAGCAAGACTGGCACATCAGAAATTATCAGAAAAATATGAAGTGGGTATTGAGAAATCTTAAACATTAAAGAGGAGTTACAGATTAGAATTTGATTCAAAAGAAATTGCAAACATGAGAACTCCTGGAATGAAAATTCACATTAGAGAATTAATCCAAAGTATTCAAACATAGGGAGCATTAGATAAGTGGGAAGGCAGATGGGTAAAGAAAACAACACAAAATTAGCAGAAGTCTACACTGGTGAAAAACAAGATTGTTAAATCCTGCATGTCAACAAAGCTATAAAGGAGTTAGCAGAGCAGCCTGAGAAGATTTATGGCCCCAAAAAGGATATAAGCAATGCCCTGTGTGTGATGTTATGAGTGCTGGCAGGGAGGGTCCCTGGAAGGAGAGAGACTCTCTGTGATGGGATGCAGGGCATATTGTGTTTGTTTAATAATATAAGCTTAATTTAGGAGCCATTTGGTTAGTAAAATAAGCTTCTTTTAGGATCTGGGAGTACAGCACTGCAATAAAGCCAAAACAGATGTCAGCGACATGGGAGGAGCTGGGAGGACCGGAATGCTGCAATAAAATGCAAGTAGTTACCAGCCTAAAACATGCACACAGTGAAAGAGGAGCACAAAGAACTGGAAAAAAAAGTCTGTCATGGCAACAGGTAGAGAAAACAAAGTGGAACTATACAGTAATACGTCCTTGCTCTGAAACAGAAAAAGGAGGGAGATAAAGGCAGAACCAACCACTAGCGAGGAAGAACACAGCAACCGACCAATGAAATTGCTTTAACTCACAGTATAAGTATACTTAAGTATACACCACGTCGAACGCTAACACTCGACCTAATAAAAATTAGCAACTAAAACAAAATGCTTAACATGTATTAAAAGGCCTAAATAGAGAAATGTGTGTTTGAAAAATAAAACGTGTGTTTAAATTGTGGCTGACTTTGTGTCAGCCACCTCGAGTTCAATGTGAAATAATAAATGACTGTGAAAATGTATTTTGATTAACTATAAATACATGTATTGACAAAACATGAATAATATTATTGTACTACAAAACTAATGGTTTGAAATTATTAGAAATGTTTTATTCTTCATGTATTAGCATTAGTAAAAAGGCCTACGCTTCAGTATTTTTCCAGAGGCACAGTGTTTCGATGTTATGCTGACATTTACTGAAACGCTTTGCAAACATTGTTTTACTAGACATCCTTTTGAATGTGCACAGTGGCAATTTTCTGTCCTGTTCTTTCTTCTCACTCTGTACTGCCTTGCGATAATAATTGCCATTTTTAACATTAGGCCTTAGTTTTGGTGGGAAGTAATGCTAGCTCAATGTCATGTTTTATGTTGCTTTCTAAAATTTAATAATTATAGGGAAACTTCTTTCTGGAGAGGAGTGTCAACATGGGCCTATCCTGAAAAAGGAATGAAGAAAAGATATATCTTAAGCACAAACAAAGTCTGATTGGCTGCCTACAATCACACCTCATAGTCTTGTGCAATAGAAGCTTAGCTAGTAACTTTGGGACTTTAATTAAGCAAAGCTCTAGGTGATGTAAGTCAGTTTCTGTTTAACTTTCTGTGCAGTCAGATTCCATTCAGTTTCAGTTCTGCTCTTGTTCAAACAGTTCAGATACCTTAGGCCCAACATTACTGAACTGTTGCCCCCTTGATGTTCGTGATGCTGACTGAAGACCTGCTGCGTCTGTGCTCCGCTGATGAAGTCTCTGGTGGCTGCTATCTCATTAAGGAGAGGTATAACCAATGTGCATTGTTTTTCCTTTGCAGTTTTCTTCTTAGAAATCCAACTGCATATTTTTGTTAGCACCACAGTTAGATGTTTTCCAAATTAATTTTTTCCTGTGACAAATTCAATCCCCACACAGGCTTTTCGAATTAGAGATTGTTAGCTAGAATGCCTGACCCAATATTTGATCTAAATGTTTATTAATTGATTGTGATTGATTCAACTGTGCAAGTAATGTCTTCTGTTTTTGTTTCTCAAATAATAATGTTGATCTTCTGTATTATTCTTCTGGAGTGTTTAATGGTGAATGTACTTGCAAGATTGAGATTTTTCATACGCTTTGGACAGCCTTTGTTGTTTCTAAATTGCAACCATTTAGTTTTGTGCATCATTTACATGACTTTAGCATTGTCAATTCAAGGGCAATACATGTTTAAACTTAAATAAATTGGTGTGTTAATTTATGACCACATAGGTCATGGTGTACATAAATGTATTGACTCATTATTGTATATTTTGATTGTATTGGTTCTCACTGTTCGATTTGATGATCTCATTTCTCCTGTCTGAGTCAAAACATTCGAGGGTAGTAGATGTTACTGCCCTATTACATGTCACCTTAGCCCAATATTAGGAGGTCACATGCCCACAGATTCTGGTAGCAGAGGATGGTTTGGTCTCTATAGGAGAGGATCATCCTGGTTTTGAGAGATTTGGTTTTGCAAATGCTTGTTTACCATTCAGATTTTTGGAGATTTGGTTTTGTCAATACTTGTTTAAATGAGATTTGATAAGTTCCCAGTGTTGTTTGAGTTCTGAGTAGGACAAACCCTACTTGCAGTGTTTTGGCAACTCACAGGTGGATTGTGATGAATGAGAGAAGTAGGGAGTTTGCATATTCCAATGTAGTTGAGTAGGGAGTTTGCGTACTCCAAAGGATGAGAGTAGGGAAGTCATTGCACTTCAAATGAGTGTGGCGCTTTGTGCTCAAAAATTGCCCTCGCAGTTGTTGTTGTAATGGACCCTGCGTGTTGTAAGACTTCAGAGAATTATGCAAGTGTATGAGACACTTTGTTGTTGTTGTTCACTTGTCTGCAGTTGGTATAGTTGTATTCCTAGTATATATGTTAAGGGAGTGCTAGTTTGACAGGTACTAAGTGATTCCTGAGTGCACAAGGAGGATCTGGTATTAGTCAAAGGTGAAATTTGCAGGTCGAATTTTACTTGTGCATGAGAGAAAGCCAAAGCTGGATGAGTAGCTGTTTGAATGAAAGGCCACAGTCGAAATTTCCGTAAGGCTTCCGAAGTGATTAAGCTCTACCTGTAATAAGCAGAGAAGTTGGTTTTGTTGATGTTTATTAGTGCTCGCAATATTTTGCAGTTAGTTTTCTGTGTGAATCGAGTTTGAAGGACGAGCTGCAAGGCTTTGCCAGATGCTGAGTGAGCGAGTGTTACATCACTGGCTCCGCGATGGTATTGGTCAGTTGGTGGGAAGGAGCCGCAAACGGATTGGTGGACAACCATGAACAGCTATTGGTTGAGAGTAGCAAGCAAAAAGGATTTTGGGATTTAAATACTTCCTGTTTTGAATTTAATTCGTAGTTTGGGCCCTATTAAAGGCAAACATTTAATTTTTCAAAGCATTAAAAAGTGCGATAAGAGGAGATGCTTTCATTCCAGTTAGAATAGGAGAAATTGCCCCGCCAGAAGGTACGCACGCATACATAGTAATTGAAGAGAAAGGTCCATAGGCATATATGTGGTTAAAACAGTGGTGCAAAATAACAGAGAAGGAAGGGAGCTTAGCTTTCCCTGCTCATGGGAGTTTTAATATGAGAATTTTAGAAAATTTGAGAAGAGTACTTTATGAATTACAGCCCCCTCCGAGACCAGCACAATTTGAAGCTTTAGCTATTTGGAAGCTAGTAGCTAGACAACAGGAGAAATAAAAATTTGAGAGACAAATGAGAAACCACAAGAAAACATTGCTAAAAGCCAAATGGGATAATGAGCAGATGTTTTGGAGAACAGAAACTCTACAAATTATTGGAATGTTTCACGCGAATTCACAAGAACAAGGGGACAGTGTCAGACCGAAGATGAAGAAAAAGAATTAGGAAATAACTGAGTCGAGGTCAAATGAAGCTAGAAGGTCGCTGGCTTATGATAGGGATTCAGATGAGGATGAATTTATAACACAATTAGTGAGAAATCGTCCTCCTCCATATACAGCAGAATAGGCAAGTCAAGGGGCTAGTACTAGTCCAAGTACACCTCCAGTTGTAAAACAGAGTCAAGTATAGGTTGCAACTAATGTTCCCACTATTACAGTAACTCAGACTCCTGCGATTCAAACTGTAGCTCAGCCTGTAATATATTCTATAGTTCCTGTTGTAAGTTCTGCACCGAGTATTACAGTACTGGTGGCATCACAGATTATTCAGAAACCAATGATGGTCCAGGTGGAGTCTATGGGGGTCATTCCAACCCTGGCCGTCATCGACCGCCAGGGTGGAGGACCACGGAAGCACCGCCAACAGGCTGGCGGTGCTTCCCTGCCCATTCTGACCGCGGCGGTAAAGCCGCGGTCAGAACCGCCGGATTTCCCCTGTCTGGGCTGAATCTCCAGCGCCATGGAGATTCCGACCCCCTTCCCGCCACCCTGTTTCTGGCGGTTTTTACCGCCAGGAACAGGATGGCGGGAACGGGTGTCGTGGGGCCCCTGGGGGCCCCTGCACTGCCCATGCCACTGGCATGGACAGTGCAGGGGCCACCTACCAGGGCCCCAGCATGATTTTCACTGTCTGCATAGCAGACAGTGAAAATTGCGACGGGTGCAACTGCACCCGTCGCACCCCTGCAACACCGCCGGCTCCATTCGGAGCCGGCTTCTATGTTGCAGGGCCTTTCCCGCTGGGCCGGCGGGCGCTCCTTTGGCGGGCGCCCGCCGGCCCAGCGGGAAAGCCAGAATGGCCTCTGCGGTCTTTTGACCGCGGAGCGGCCAAATGGTGGTGACCGCATGGCGGGCGGCTACCGCCGCCCGCCGCGGTCAGAATGACCGCCTATGTCTAATTCAGTAACTCCTGTGCAAGTTGTTCATCAGGCCCAGACAATTGCAATGTATACTCCAGTGACAATATCGCAATAGAGTTCTACAGTAGTGACAGGTCAGTGTTTTGGAATGATTTACTCAAGAAATCAGAATACTTCATCAAGCCCAGAAGCATTAACAGTTCCTGTCACAATTGGTCCAGTTGATCCATTATATTCTCAGGGAAATACTGAGAACAATATACAGAATCTTTTTCATTCAAATGCAGAAATGGAGAAACTCAGTGCTACTTCTGAAGTTATGTCTTCAGTGAATCAGACTTTTGATAAAACAGGTCCGCCTATAGACTTAAATTATTCTACGATTTAACAAAGTTTGGAGGCACTAAATCCAAATCAAAACTCAGTTCTAGTGTCACCTCAAAGACTGATAGGTCTGCTATGTAATACTCCATGGTGTGTAGCTAATGTAAATAATAATGTTTCTTTACCAGGCTTTACAGCTCAGCAATTATCAGGATGGTCAGAGAAAGTAAGTGCAGCATCAGCAACGAAAACAGTTGCTGAAGGGGAAAGAACATTAAATCTGGCAAGACTAAAATTAGAATTAAATGAAATGATTGAGGGAACACTTGAATGAAATAATATTGACTCATATAATGAAGATGAGTTACGTTTCATGTGTAAAGATGTTACAAACAGAGCAAGACTGGCACATCAGAAATTATCAGAAAAATATGAAGTGGGTATTGAGAAATCTTAAACATTAAAGAGGAGTTACAGATTAGAATTTGATTCAAAAGAAATTGCAAACATGAGAACTCCTGGAATGAAAATTCACATTAGAGAATTAATCCAAAGTATTCAAACATAGGGAGCATTAGATAAGTGGGAAGGCAGATGGGTAAAGAAAACAACACAAAATTAGCAGAAGTCTACACTGGTGAAAAACAAGATTGTTAAATCCTGCATGTCAACAAAGCTATAAAGGAGTTAACAGAGCAGCCTGAGAAGATTTATGGCCCCAAAAAGGAGATAAGCAATGCCCTGTGTGCGATGTTATGAGTGCTGGCAGGGAGGGTCCCTGGAAGGAGAGAGACTCTCTGTGATGGGATGCAGGGCATATTGTGTTTGTTTAATAATATAAGCTTAATTTAGGAGCCATTTGGTTAGTAAAATAAGCTTCTTTCAGGATCTGGGAGTACAGCACTGCAATAAAGCCAAAACAGATGTCAGCGACATGGGAGGAGCTGGGAGGACCGGAATGCTGCAATAAAACGCAGGTAGTTACCAGCCTAAAACATGCACACAGTGAAAGAGGAGCACAAAGAACTGGAAAAAAAAGTCTGTCATGGCAACAGGTAGAGAAAACAAAGTGGAACTATACAGTAATACGTCCTTGCTCTGAAACAGAAAAAGGAGGGAGATAAAGGCAGAACCAACCACTAGCGAGGAAGAACACAGCAACCGACCAATGAAATTGCTTTAACTCACAGTATAAGTATACTTAAGTATACACCACGTCGAACGCTAACACTCGACCTAATAAAAATTAGTAACTAAAACAAAATGCTTAACATGTATTAAAAGGCCTAAATAGAGAAATGTGTGTTTGAAAAATAAAACGTGTGTTTAAATTGTGGCTGACTTTGTGTCAGCCACCTCGAGTTCAATGTGAAATAATAAATGACTGTGAAAATGTATTTTGATTAACTATAAATACATGTATTGACAAAACATGAATAATATTATTGTACTACAAAACTAATGGTTTGAAATTATTAGAAATGTTTTATTCTTCATGTATTAGCATTAGTAAAAAGGCCTACGCTTCAGTATTTTTCCAGAGGCACAGTGTTTCGATGTTATGCTGACATTTACTGAAACGCTTTGCAAACATTGTTTTACTAGACATCCTTTTGAATGTGCACAGTGGCAATTTTCTGTCCTGTTCTTTCTTCTCACTCTGTACTGCCTTGCGATAATAATTGCCATTTTTAACATTAGGCGTTAGTTTTGGTGGGAAGTAATGCTAGCTCAATGTCATGTTTTATGTTGCTTTCTAAAATTTAATAATTATAGGGAAACTTCTTTCTGGAGAGGAGTGTCAACATGGGCCTATCCTGAAAAAGGAATGAAGAAAAGATATATCTTAAGCACAAACAAAGTCTGATTGGCTGCCTACAATCACACCTCATAGTCTTGTGCAATAGAAGCTTAGCTAGTAACTTTGGGACTTTAATTAAGCAAAGCTCTAGGTGATGTAAGTCAGTTTCTGTTTAACTTTCTGTGCAGTCAGATTCCATTCAGTTTCAGTTCTGCTCTTGTTCAAACAGTTCAGATACCTTAGGCCCAACATTACTGAACTGTTGCCCCCTTGATGTTCGTGATGCTGACTGAAGACCTGCTGCGTCTGTGCTCCGCTGATGAAGTCTCTGGTGGCTGCTATCTCATTAAGGAGAGGTATAACCAATGTGCATTGTTTTTCCTTTGCAGTTTTCTTCTTAGAAATCCAACTGCATATTTTTGTTAGCACCACAGTTAGATGTTTTCCAAATTAATTTTTTCCTGTGACAAATTCAATCCCCACACAGGCTTTTCGAATTAGAGATTGTTAGCTAGAATGCCTGACCCAATATTTGATCTAAATGTTTATTAATTGATTGTGATTGATTCAACTGTGCAAGTAATGTCTTCTGTTTTTGTTTCTCAAATAATAATGTTGATCTTCTGTATTATTCTTCTGGAGTGTTTAATGGTGAATGTACTTGCAAGATTGAGATTTTTCATACGCTTTGGACAGCCTTTGTTGTTTCTAAATTGCAACCATTTAGTTTTGTGCATCATTTACATGACTTTAGCATTGTCAATTCAAGGGCAATACATGTTTAAACTTAAATAAATTGGTGTGTTAATTTATGACCACATAGGTCATGGTGTACATAAATGTATTGACTCATTATTGTATATTTTGATTGTATTGGTTCTCACTGTTCGATTTGATGATCTCATTTCTCCTGTCTGAGTCAAAACATTCGAGGGTAGTAGATGTTACTGCCCTATTACATGTCACCTTAGCCCAATATTAGGAGGTCACATGCCCACAGATTCTGGTAGCAGAGGATGGTTTGGTCTCTATAGGAGAGGATCATCCTGGTTTTGAGAGATTTGGTTTTGCAAATGCTTGTTTACCATTCAGATTTTTGGAGATTTGGTTTTGTCAATACTTGTTTAAATGAGATTTGATAAGTTCCCAGTGTTGTTTGAGTTCTGAGTAGGACAAACCCTACTTGCAGTGTTTTGGCAACTCACAGGTGGATTGTGATGAATGAGAGAAGTAGGGAGTTTGCATATTCCAATGTAGTTGAGTAGGGAGTTTGCGTACTCCAAAGGATGAGAGTAGGGAAGTCATTGCACTTCAAATGAGTGTGGCGCTTTGTGCTCAAAAATTGCCCTCGCAGTTGTTGTTGTAATGGACCCTGCGTGTTGTAAGACTTCAGAGAATTATGCAAGTGTATGAGACACTTTGTTGTTGTTGTTCACTTGTCTGCAGTTGGTATAGTTGTATTCCTAGTATATATGTTAAGGGAGTGCTAGTTTGACAGGTACTAAGTGATTCCTGAGTGCACAAGGAGGATCTGGTATTAGTCAAAGGTGAAATTTGCAGGTCGAATTTTACTTGTGCATGAGAGAAAGCCAAAGCTGGATGAGTAGCTGTTTGAATGAAAGGCCACAGTCGAAATTTCCGTAAGGCTTCCGAAGTGATTAAGCTCTACCTGTAATAAGCAGAGAAGTTGGTTTTGTTGATGTTTATTAGTGCTCGCAATATTTTGCAGTTAGTTTTCTGTGTGAATCGAGTTTGAAGGACGAGCTGCAAGGCTTTGCCAGATGCTGAGTGAGCGAGTGTTACATCACTGGCTCCGCGATGGTATTGGTCAGTTGGTGGGAAGGAGCCGCAAACGGATTGGTGGACAACCATGAACAGCTATTGGTTGAGAGTAGCAAGCAAAAAGGATTTTGGGATTTAAATACTTCCTGTTTTGAATTTAATTCGTAGTTTGGGCCCTATTAAAGGCAAACATTTAATTTTTCAAAGCATTAAAAAGTGCGATAAGAGGAGATGCTTTCATTCCAGTTAGAATAGGAGAAATTGCCCCGCCAGAAGGTACGCACGCATACATAGTAATTGAAGAGAAAGGTCCATAGGCATATATGTGGTTAAAACAGTGGTGCAAAATAACAGAGAAGGAAGGGAGCTTAGCTTTCCCTGCTCATGGGAGTTTTAATATGAGAATTTTAGAAAATTTGAGAAGAGTACTTTATGAATTACAGCCCCCTCCGAGACCAGCACAATTTGAAGCTTTAGCTATTTGGAAGCTAGTAGCTAGACAACAGGAGAAATAAAAATTTGAGAGACAAATGAGAAACCACAAGAAAACATTGCTAAAAGCCAAATGGGATAATGAGCAGATGTTTTGGAGAACAGAAACTCTACAAATTATTGGAATGTTTCACGCGAATTCACAAGAACAAGGGGACAGTGTCAGACCGAAGATGAAGAAAAAGAATTAGGAAATAACTGAGTCGAGGTCAAATGAAGCTAGAAGGTCGCTGGCTTATGATAGGGATTCAGATGAGGATGAATTTATAACACAATTAGTGAGAAATCGTCCTCCTCCATATACAGCAGAATAGGCAAGTCAAGGGGCTAGTACTAGTCCAAGTACACCTCCAGTTGTAAAACAGAGTCAAGTATAGGTTGCAACTAATGTTCCCACTATTACAGTAACTCAGACTCCTGCGATTCAAACTGTAGCTCAGCCTGTAATATATTCTATAGTTCCTGTTGTAAGTTCTGCACCGAGTATTACAGTACTGGTGGCATCACAGATTATTCAGAAACCAATGATGGTCCAGGTGGAGTCTATGGGGGTCATTCCAACCCTGGCCGTCATCGACCGCCAGGGTGGAGGACCACGGAAGCACCGCCAACAGGCTGGCGGTGCTTCCCTGCCCATTCTGACCGCGGCGGTAAAGCCGCGGTCAGAACCGCCGGATTTCCCCTGTCTGGGCTGAATCTCCAGCGCCATGGAGATTCCGACCCCCTTCCCGCCACCCTGTTTCTGGCGGTTTTTACCGCCAGGAACAGGATGGCGGGAACGGGTGTCGTGGGGCCCCTGGGGGCCCCTGCACTGCCCATGCCACTGGCATGGACAGTGCAGGGGCCACCTACCAGGGCCCCAGCATGATTTTCACTGTCTGCATAGCAGACAGTGAAAATTGCGACGGGTGCAACTGCACCCGTCGCACCCCTGCAACACCGCCGGCTCCATTCGGAGCCGGCTTCTATGTTGCAGGGCCTTTCCCGCTGGGCCGGCGGGCGCTCCTTTGGCGGGCGCCCGCCGGCCCAGCGGGAAAGCCAGAATGGCCTCTGCGGTCTTTTGACCGCGGAGCGGCCAAATGGTGGTGACCGCATGGCGGGCGGCTACCGCCGCCCGCCGCGGTCAGAATGACCGCCTATGTCTAATTCAGTAACTCCTGTGCAAGTTGTTCATCAGGCCCAGACAATTGCAATGTATACTCCAGTGACAATATCGCAATAGAGTTCTACAGTAGTGACAGGTCAGTGTTTTGGAATGATTTACTCAAGAAATCAGAATACTTCATCAAGCCCAGAAGCATTAACAGTTCCTGTCACAATTGGTCCAGTTGATCCATTATATTCTCAGGGAAATACTGAGAACAATATACAGAATCTTTTTCATTCAAATGCAGAAATGGAGAAACTCAGTGCTACTTCTGAAGTTATGTCTTCAGTGAATCAGACTTTTGATAAAACAGGTCCGCCTATAGACTTAAATTATTCTACGATTTAACAAAGTTTGGAGGCACTAAATCCAAATCAAAACTCAGTTCTAGTGTCACCTCAAAGACTGATAGGTCTGCTATGTAATACTCCATGGTGTGTAGCTAATGTAAATAATAATGTTTCTTTACCAGGCTTTACAGCTCAGCAATTATCAGGATGGTCAGAGAAAGTAAGTGCAGCATCAGCAACGAAAACAGTTGCTGAAGGGGAAAGAACATTAAATCTGGCAAGACTAAAATTAGAATTAAATGAAATGATTGAGGGAACACTTGAATGAAATAATATTGACTCATATAATGAAGATGAGTTACGTTTCATGTGTAAAGATGTTACAAACAGAGCAAGACTGGCACATCAGAAATTATCAGAAAAATATGAAGTGGGTATTGAGAAATCTTAAACATTAAAGAGGAGTTACAGATTAGAATTTGATTCAAAAGAAATTGCAAACATGAGAACTCCTGGAATGAAAATTCACATTAGAGAATTAATCCAAAGTATTCAAACATAGGGAGCATTAGATAAGTGGGAAGGCAGATGGGTAAAGAAAACAACACAAAATTAGCAGAAGTCTACACTGGTGAAAAACAAGATTGTTAAATCCTGCATGTCAACAAAGCTATAAAGGAGTTAACAGAGCAGCCTGAGAAGATTTATGGCCCCAAAAAGGAGATAAGCAATGCCCTGTGTGCGATGTTATGAGTGCTGGCAGGGAGGGTCCCTGGAAGGAGAGAGACTCTCTGTGATGGGATGCAGGGCATATTGTGTTTGTTTAATAATATAAGCTTAATTTAGGAGCCATTTGGTTAGTAAAATAAGCTTCTTTCAGGATCTGGGAGTACAGCACTGCAATAAAGCCAAAACAGATGTCAGCGACATGGGAGGAGCTGGGAGGACCGGAATGCTGCAATAAAACGCAGGTAGTTACCAGCCTAAAACATGCACACAGTGAAAGAGGAGCACAAAGAACTGGAAAAAAAAGTCTGTCATGGCAACAGGTAGAGAAAACAAAGTGGAACTATACAGTAATACGTCCTTGCTCTGAAACAGAAAAAGGAGGGAGATAAAGGCAGAACCAACCACTAGCGAGGAAGAACACAGCAACCGACCAATGAAATTGCTTTAACTCACAGTATAAGTATACTTAAGTATACACCACGTCGAACGCTAACACTCGACCTAATAAAAATTAGTAACTAAAACAAAATGCTTAACATGTATTAAAAGGCCTAAATAGAGAAATGTGTGTTTGAAAAATAAAACGTGTGTTTAAATTGTGGCTGACTTTGTGTCAGCCACCTCGAGTTCAATGTGAAATAATAAATGACTGTGAAAATGTATTTTGATTAACTATAAATACATGTATTGACAAAACATGAATAATATTATTGTACTACAAAACTAATGGTTTGAAATTATTAGAAATGTTTTATTCTTCATGTATTAGCATTAGTAAAAAGGCCTACGCTTCAGTATTTTTCCAGAGGCACAGTGTTTCGATGTTATGCTGACATTTACTGAAACGCTTTGCAAACATTGTTTTACTAGACATCCTTTTGAATGTGCACAGTGGCAATTTTCTGTCCTGTTCTTTCTTCTCACTCTGTACTGCCTTGCGATAATAATTGCCATTTTTAACATTAGGCGTTAGTTTTGGTGGGAAGTAATGCTAGCTCAATGTCATGTTTTATGTTGCTTTCTAAAATTTAATAATTATAGGGAAACTTCTTTCTGGAGAGGAGTGTCAACATGGGCCTATCCTGAAAAAGGAATGAAGAAAAGATATATCTTAAGCACAAACAAAGTCTGATTGGCTGCCTACAATCACACCTCATAGTCTTGTGCAATAGAAGCTTAGCTAGTAACTTTGGGACTTTAATTAAGCAAAGCTCTAGGTGATGTAAGTCAGTTTCTGTTTAACTTTCTGTGCAGTCAGATTCCATTCAGTTTCAGTTCTGCTCTTGTTCAAACAGTTCAGATACCTTAGGCCCAACATTACTGAACTGTTGCCCCCTTGATGTTCGTGATGCTGACTGAAGACCTGCTGCGTCTGTGCTCCGCTGATGAAGTCTCTGGTGGCTGCTATCTCATTAAGGAGAGGTATAACCAATGTGCATTGTTTTTCCTTTGCAGTTTTCTTCTTAGAAATCCAACTGCATATTTTTGTTAGCACCACAGTTAGATGTTTTCCAAATTAATTTTTTCCTGTGACAAATTCAATCCCCACACAGGCTTTTCGAATTAGAGATTGTTAGCTAGAATGCCTGACCCAATATTTGATCTAAATGTTTATTAATTGATTGTGATTGATTCAACTGTGCAAGTAATGTCTTCTGTTTTTGTTTCTCAAATAATAATGTTGATCTTATGTATTATTCTTCTGGAGTGTTTAATGGTGAATGTACTTGCAAGATTGAGATTTTTCATACACTTTGGACAGCCTTTGTTGTTTCTAAATTGCAACCATTTAGTTTTGTGCATCATTTACATGACTTTAGCATTGTCAATTCAAGGGCAATACATGTTTAAACTTAAATAAATTGGTGTGTTAATTTATGACCACATAGGTCATGGTGTACATAAATTTATTGACTCATTATTGTATATTTTGATTGTATTGGTTCTCACTGTTCGATTTGATGATCTCATTTCTCCTGTCTAAGTCAAAACATTCGAGGGTAGTAGATGTTACTGCCCTATTACATGTCACCTTAGCCCAATATTAGGAGGTCACATGCCCACAGATTCTGGTAGCAGAGGATGGTTTGGTCTCTATAGGAGAGGAGCATCCTGGTTTTGAGAGATTTGGTTTTGCAAATGCTTGTTTACCATTCAGATTTTTGGAGATTTGGTTTTGTCAATACTTGTTTAAATGAGATTTGATAAGTTCCCAGTGTTGTTTGAGTTCTGAGTAGGACAAACCTTACTTGCAGTGTTTTGGCAACTCACAGGTGGATTGTGATGAATGAGAGAAGTAGGGAGTTTGCATATTCCAATGTAGTTGAGTAGGGAGTTTGCGTACTCCAAAGGATGAGAGTAGGGAAGTCATTGCACTTCAAATGAGTGTGGCGCTTTGTGCTCAAAAATTGCCCTCGCAGTTGTTGTTGTAATGGACCCTGCGTGTTGTAAGACTTCGGAGAATTATGCAAGTGTATGAGACACTTTGTTGTTGTTGTTCACTTGTCTGCAGTTGGTATAGTTGTATTCCTAGTATATATGTTAAGGGAGTGCTAGTTTGACAGGTACTAAGTGATTCCTGAGTGCACAAGGAGGATCTGGTATTAGTCAAAGGTGAAATTTGCAGGTCGAATTTTACTTGTGCATGAGAGAAAGCCAAAGCTGGATGAGTAGCTGTTTGAATGAAAGGCCACAGTCGAAATTTCCGTAAGGCTTCCGAAGTGATTAAGCTCTACCTGTAATAAGCAGAGAAGTTGGTTTTGTTGATGTTTATTAGTGCTCGCAATATTTTGCAGTTAGTTTTCTGTGTGAATCGAGTTTGAAGGACGAGCTGCAAGGCTTTGCCAGATGCTGAGTGAGCGAGTGTTACATCACTGGCTCCGCGATGGTATTGATCAGTTGGTGGGAAGGAGCCGCAAACGGATTGGTGGACAACCATGAACAGCTATTGGTTGAGAGTAGCAAGCAAAAAGGATTTTGGGATTTAAATACTTCCTGTTTTGAATTTAATTCGTAGTTTGGGCCCTATTAAAGGCAAAAATTTAATTTTTCAAAGCATTAAAAAGTGCGATAAGAGGAGATGCTTTCATTCCAGTTAGAATAGGAGAAATTGCCCCGCCAGAAGGTACGCACGCATACATAGTAATTGAAGAGAAAGGTCCATAGGCATATATGTGGTTAAAACAGTGGTGCAAAATAACAGAGAAGGAAGGGAGCTTAGCTTTCCCTGCTCATGGGAGTTTTAATATGAGAATTTTAGAACATTTGAGAAGAGTACTTTATGAATTACAGCCCCCTCCGAGACCAGCACAATTTGAAGCTTTAGCTATTTGGAAGCTAGTAGCTAGACAACAGGAGAAATAAAAATTTGAGAGACAAATGAGAAACCACAAGAAAACATTGCTAAAAGCCAAATGGGATAATGAGCAGATGTTTTGGAGAACAGAAACTCTACAAATTATTGGAATGTTTCACGCGAATTCACAAGAACAAGGGGACAGTGTCAGACCGAAGATGAAGAAAAAGAATTAGGAAATAACTGAGTCGAGGTCAAATGAAGCTAGAAGGTCGCTGGCTTATGATGGGGATTCAGATGAGGATGAATTTATAACACAATTAGTGAGAAATCGTCCTCCTCCATATACAGCAGAATAGGCAAGTCAAGGGGCTAGTACTAGTCCAAGTACACCTCCAGTTGTAAAACAGAGTCAAGTATAGGTTGCAACTAATGTTCCCACTATTACAGTAACTCAGACTCCTGCGATTCAAACTGTAGCTCAGCCTGTAATATATTCTATAGTTCCTGTTGTAAGTTCTGCACCGAGTATTACAGTACTGGTGGCATCACAGATTATTCAGAAACCAATGATGGTCCAGGTGGAGTCTATGGGGGTCATTCCAACCCTGGCCGTCATCGACCGCCAGGGTGGAGGACCACGGAAGCACCGCCAACAGGCTGGCGGTGCTTCCCTGCCCATTCTGACCGCGGCGGTAAAGCCGCGGTCAGAACCGCCGGATTTCCCCTGTTTGGGCTGAATCTCCAGCGCCATGGAGATTCCGACCCCCTTCCCGCCACCCTGTTTCTGGCGGTTTTTACCGCCAGGAACAGGATGGCGGGAACGGGTGTCGTGGGGCCCCTGGGGGCCCCTGCACTGCCCATGCCACTGGCATGGACAGTGCAGGGGCCACCTACCAGGGCCCCAGCATGATTTTCACTGTCTGCATAGCAGACAGTGAAAATTGCGACGGGTGCAACTGCACCCGTCGCACCCCTGCAACACCGCCGGCTCCATTCGGAGCCGGCTTCTATGTTGCAGGGCCTTTCCCGCTGGGCCGGCGGGCGCTCCTTTGGCGGGCGCCCGCCGGCCCAGCGGGAAAGCCAGAATGGCCTCTGCGGTCTTTTGACCGCGGAGCGGCCAAATGGTGGTGACCGCATGGCGGGCGGCTACCGCCGCCCGACGCGGTCAGAATGACCGCCTATGTCTAATTCAGTAACTCCTGTGCAAGTTGTTCATCAGGCCCAGACAATTGCAATGTATACTCCAGTGACAATATCGCAATAGAGTTCTACAGTAGTGACAGGTCAGCGTTTTGGAATGATTTACTCAAGAAATCAGAATACTTCATCAAGCCCAGAAGCATTAACAGTTCCTGTCACAATTGGTCCAGTTGATCCATTATATTCTCAGGGAAATACTGAGAACAATACAGAATCTTTTTCATTCAAATGCAGAAATGGAGAAACTCAGTGCTATTCGGAAGTTATGTCTTCAGTGAATCAGACTTTTGATAAAACAGGTCCGCCTATAGACTTAAATTATTCTACGATTTAACAAAGTTTGGAGGCACTAAATCCAAATCAAAACTCAGTTCTAGTGTCACCTCAAAGACTGATAGGTCTGCTATGTAATACTCCATGGTGTGTAGCTAATGTAAATAATAATGTTTCTTTACCAGGCTTTACAGCTCAGCAATTATCAGGATGGTCAGAGAAAGTAAGTGCAGCATCAGCAACGAAAACAGTTGCTGAAGGGGAAAGAACATTAAATCTGGCAAGACTAAAATTAGAATTAAATGAAATGACTGAGGGAACACTTGAATGAAATAATATTGACTCATATAATGAAGATGAGTTACGTTTCATGTGTAAAGATGTTACAAACAGAGCAAGACTGGCACATCAGAAATTATCAGAAAAATATGAAGTGGGTATTGAGAAATCTTAAACATTAAAGAGGAGTTACAGATTAGAATTTGATTCAAAAGAAATTGCAAACATGAGAACTCCTGGAATGAAAATTCACATTAGAGAATTAATCCAAAGTATTCAAACATAGGGAGCATTAGATAAGTGGGAAGGCAGATGGGTAAAGAAAACAACACAAAATTAGCAGAAGTCTACACTGGTGAAAAACAAGATTGTTAAATCCTGCATGTCAACAAAGCTATAAAGGAGTTAGCAGAGCAGCCTGAGAAGATTTATGGCCCCAAAAAGGAGATAAGCAATGCCCTGTGTGCGATGTTATGAGTGCTGGCAGGGAGGGTCCCTGGAAGGAGAGAGACTCTCTGTGATGGGATGCAGGGCATATTGTGTTTGTTTAATAATATAAGCTTAATTTAGGAGCCATTTGGTTAGTAAAATAAGCTTCTTTTAGGATCTGGGAGTACAGCACTGCAATAAAGCCAAAACAGATGTCAGCGACATGGGAGGAGCTGGGAGGACCGGAATGCTGCAATAAAATGCAGGTAGTTACCAGCCTAAAACATGCACACAGTGAAAGAGGAGCACAAAGAACTGGAAAAAAAAGTCTGTCATGGCAACAGGTAGAGAAAACAAAGTGGAACTATACAGTAATACGTCCTTGCTCTGAAACAGAAAAAGGAGGGAGATAAAGGCAGAACCAACCACTAGCGAGGAAGAACACAGCAACCGACCAATGAAATTGCTTTAACTCACAGTATAAGTATACTTAAGTATACACCACGTCGAACGCTAACACTCGACCTAATAAAAATTAGTAACTAAAACAAAATGCTTAACATGTATTAAAAGGCCTAAATAGAGAAATGTGTGTTTGAAAAATAAAACGTGTGTTTAAATTGTGGCTGACTTTGTGTCAGCCACCTCGAGTTCAATGTGAAATAATAAATGACTGTGAAAATGTATTTTGATTAACTATAAATACATGTATTGACAAAACATGAATAATATTATTGTACTACAAAACTAATGGTTTGAAATTATTAGAAATGTTTTATTCTTCATGTATTAGCATTAGTAAAAAGGCCTACGCTTCAGTATTTTTCCAGAGGCACAGTGTTTCGATGTTATGCTGACATTTACTGAAACGCTTTGCAAACATTGTTTTACTAGACATCCTTTTGAATGTGCACAGTGGCAATTTTCTGTCCTGTTCTTTCTTCTCACTCTGTACTGCCTTGCGATAATAATTGCCATTTTTAACATTAGGCCTTAGTTTTGGTGGGAAGTAATGCTAGCTCAATGTCATGTTTTATGTTGCTTTCTAAAATTTAATAATTATAGGGAAACTTCTTTCTGGAGAGGAGTGTCAACATGGGCCTATCCTGAAAAAGGAATGAAGAAAAGATATATCTTAAGCACAAACAAAGTCTGATTGGCTGCCTACAATCACACCTCATAGTCTTGTGCAATAGAAGCTTAGCTAGTAACTTTGGGACTTTAATTAAGCAAAGCTCTAGGTGATGTAAGTCAGTTTCTGTTTAACTTTCTGTGCAGTCAGATTCCATTCAGTTTCAGTTCTGCTCTTGTTCAAACAGTTCAGATACCTTAGGCCCAACATTACTGAACTGTTGCCCCCTTGATGTTCGTGATGCTGACTGAAGACCTGCTGCGTCTGTGCTCCGCTGATGAAGTCTCTGGTGGCTGCTATCTCATTAAGGAGAGGTATAACCAATGTGCATTGTTTTTCCTTTGCAGTTTTCTTCTTAGAAATCCAACTGCATATTTTTGTTAGCACCACAGTTAGATGTTTTCCAAATTAATTTTTTCCTGTGACAAATTCAATCCCCACACAGGCTTTTCGAATTAGAGATTGTTAGCTAGAATGCCTGACCCAATATTTGATCTAAATGTTTATTAATTGATTGTGATTGATTCAACTGTGCAAGTAATGTCTTCTGTTTTTGTTTCTCAAATAATAATGTTGATCTTCTGTATTATTCTTCTGGAGTGTTTAATGGTGAATGTACTTGCAAGATTGAGATTTTTCATACGCTTTGGACAGCCTTTGTTGTTTCTAAATTGCAACCATTTAGTTTTGTGCATCATTTACATGACTTTAGCATTGTCAATTCAAGGGCAATACATGTTTAAACTTAAATAAATTGGTGTGTTAATTTATGACCACATAGGTCATGGTGTACATAAATTTATTGACTCATTATTGTATATTTTGATTGTATTGGTTCTCACTGTTCGATTTGATGATCTCATTTCTCCTGTCTGAGTCAAAACATTCGAGGGTAGTAGATGTTACTGCCCTATTACATGTCACCTTAGCCCAATATTAGGAGGTCACATGCCCACAGATTCTGGTAGCAGAGGATGGTTTGGTCTCTATAGGAGAGGATCATCCTGGTTTTGAGAGATTTGGTTTTGCAAATGCTTGTTTACCATTCAGATTTTTGGAGATTTGGTTTTGTCAATACTTGTTTAAATGAGATTTGATAAGTTCCCAGTGTTGTTTGAGTTCTGAGTAGGACAAACCCTACTTGCAGTGTTTTGGCAACTCACAGGTGGATTGTGATGAATGAGAGAAGTAGGGAGTTTGCATATTCCAATGTAGTTGAGTAGGGAGTTTGCGTACTCCAAAGGATGAGAGTAGGGAAGTCATTGCACTTCAAATGAGTGTGGCGCTTTGTGCTCAAAAATTGCCCTTGCAGTTGTTGTTGTAATGGACCCTGCGTGTTGTAAGACTTCGGAGAATTATGCAAGTGTATGAGACACTTTGTTGTTGTTGTTCACTTGTCTGCAGTTGGTATAGTTGTATTCCTAGTATATATGTTAAGGGAGTGCTAGTTTGACAGGTACTAAGTGATTCCTGAGTGCACAAGGAGGATCTGGTATTAGTCAAAGGTGAAATTTGCAGGTCGAATTTTACTTGTGCATGAGAGAAAGCCAAAGCTGGATGAGTAGCTGTTTGAATGAAAGGCTACAGTCGAAATTTCCGTAAGGCTTCCGAAGTGATTAAGCTCTACCTGTAATCAGCAGAGAAGTTGGTTTTGTTGATGTTTATTAGTGCTCGCAATATTTTGCAGTTAGTTTTCTGTGTGAATCGAGTTTGAAGGACGAGCTGCAAGGCTTTGCCAGATGCTGAGTGAGCGAGTGTTACATCACTGGCTCCGCGATGGTATTGGTCAGTTGGTGGGAAGGAGCCGCAAACGGATTGGTGGACAACCATGAACAGCTATTGGTTGAGAGTAGCAAGCAAAAAGGATTTTGGGATTTAAATACTTCCTGTTTTGAATTTAATTCGTAGTTTGGGCCCTATTAAAGGCAAAAATTTAATTTTTCAAAGCATTAAAAAGTGCGATAAGAGGAGATGCTTTCATTCCAGTTAGAATAGGAGAAATTGCCCCGCCAGAAGGTACGCACGCATACATAGTAATTGAAGAGAAAGGTCCATAGGCATATATGTGGTTAAAACAGTGGTGCAAAATAACAGAGAAGGAAGGGAGCTTAGCTTTCCCTGCTCATGGGAGTTTTAATATGAGAATTTTAGAAAATTTGAGAAGAGTACTTTATGAATTACAGCCCCCTCCGAGACCAGCACAATTTGAAGCTTTAGCTATTTGGAAGCTAGTAGCTAGACAACCGGAGAAATAAAAATTTGAGAGACAAATGAGAAACCACAAGAAAACATTGCTAAAAGCCAAATGGGATAATGAGCAGATGTTTTGGAGAACAGAAACTCTACAAATTATTGGAATGTTTCACGCGAATTCACAAGAACAAGGGGACAGTGTCAGACCGAAGATGAAGAAAAAGAATTAGGAAATAACTGAGTCGAGGTCAAATGAAGCTAGATGTCGCTGGCTTATGATAGGGATTCAGATGAGGATGAATTTATAACACAATTAGTGAGAAATCGTCCTCCTCCATATACAGCAGAATAGGCAAGTCAAGGGGCTAGTACTAGTCCAAGTACACCTCCAGTTGTAAAACAGAGTCAAGTATAGGTTGCAACTAATGTTCCCACTATTACAGTAACTCAGACTCCTGCGATTCAAACTGTAGCTCAGCCTGTAATATATTCTATAGTTCCTGTTGTAAGTTCTGCACCGAGTATTACAGTACTGGTGGCATCACAGATTATTCAGAAACCAATGATGGTCCAGGTGGAGTCTATGGGGGTCATTCCAACCCTGGCCGTCATCGACCGCCAGGGTGGAGGACCACGGAAGCACCGCCAACAGGCTGGCGGTGCTTCCCTGCCCATTCTGACCGCGGCGGTAAAGCCGCGGTCAGAACCGCCGGATTTCCCCTGTCTGGGCTGAATCTCCAGCGCCATGGAGATTCCGACCCCCTTCCCGCCACCCTGTTTCTGGCGGTTTTTACCGCCAGGAACAGGATGGCGGGAACGGGTGTCGTGGGGCCCCTGGGGGCCCCTGCACTGCCCATGCCACTGGCATGGACAGTGCAGGGGCCACCTACCAGGGCCCCAGCATGATTTTCACTGTCTGCATAGCAGACAGTGAAAATTGCGACGGGTGCAACTGCACCCGTCGCACCCCTGCAACACCGCCGGCTCCATTCGGAGCCGGCTTCTATGTTGCAGGGCCTTTCCCGCTGGGCCGGCGGGCGCTCCTTTGGCGGGCGCCCGCCGGCCCAGCGGGAAAGCCAGAATGGCCTCTGCGGTCTTTTGACCGCGGAGCGGCCAAATGGTGGTGACCGCATGGCGGGCGGCTACCGCCGCCCGACGCGGTCAGAATGACCGCCTATGTCTAATTCAGTAACTCCTGTGCAAGTTGTTCATCAGGCCCAGACAATTGCAATGTATACTCCAGTGACAATATCGCAATAGAGTTCTACAGTAGTGACAGGTCAGCGTTTTGGAATGATTTACTCAAGAAATCAGAATACTTCATCAAGCCCAGAAGCATTAACAGTTCCTGTCACAATTGGTCCAGTTGATCCATTATATTCTCAGGGAAATACTGAGAACAATATACAGAATCTTTTTCATTCAAATGCAGAAATGGAGAAACTCAGTGCTACTTCGGAAGTTATGTCTTCAGTGAATCAGACTTTTGATAAAACAGGTCCGCCTATAGACTTAAATTATTCTATGATTTAACAAAGTTTGGAGGCACTAAATCCAAATCAAAACTCAGTTCTAGTGTCACCTCAAAGACTGATAGGTCTGCTATGTAATACTCCATGGTGTGTAGCTAATGTAAATAATAATGTTTCTTTACCAGGCTTTACAGCTCAGCAATTATCAGGATGGTCAGAGAAAGTAAGTGCAGCATCAGCAACGAAAACAGTTGCTGAAGGGGAAAGAACATTAAATCTGGCAAGACTAAAATTAGAATTAAATGAAATGACTGAGGGAACACTTGAATGAAATAATATTGACTCATATAATGAAGATGAGTTACGTTTCATGTGTAAAGATGTTACAAACAGAGCAAGACTGGCACATCAGAAATTATCAGAAAAATATGAAGTGGGTATTGAGAAATCTTAAACATTAAAGAGGAGTTACAGATTAGAATTTGATTCAAAAGAAATTGCAAACATGAGAACTCCTGGAATGAAAATTCACATTAGAGAATTAATCCAAAGTATTCAAACATAGGGAGCATTAGATAAGTGGGAAGGCAGATGGGTAAAGAAAACAACACAAAATTAGCAGAAGTCTACACTGGTGAAAAACAAGATTGTTAAATCCTGCATGTCAACAAAGCTATAAAGGAGTTAGCAGAGCAGCCTGAGAAGATTTATGGCCCCAAAAAGGAGATAAGCAATGCCCTGTGTGCGATGTTATGAGTGCTGGCAGGGAGGGTCCCTGGAAGGAGAGAGACTCTCTGTGATGGGATGCAGGGCATATTGTGTTTGTTTAATAATATAAGCTTAATTTAGGAGCCATTTGGTTAGTAAAATAAGCTTCTTTTAGGATCTGGGAGTACAGCACTGCAATAAAGCCAAAACAGATGTCAGCGACATGGGAGGAGCTGGGAGGACCGGAATGCTGCAATAAAATGCAGGTAGTTACCAGCCTAAAACATGCACACAGTGAAAGAGGAGCACAAAGAACTGGAAAAAAAAGTCTGTCATGGCAACAGGTAGAGAAAACAAAGTGGAACTATACAGTAATACGTCCTTGCTCTGAAACAGAAAAAGGAGGGAGATAAAGGCAGAACCAACCACTAGCGAGGAAGAACACAGCAACCGACCAATGAAATTGCTTTAACTCACAGTATAAGTATACTTAAGTATACACCACGTCGAACGCTAACACTCGACCTAATAAAAATTAGTAACTAAAACAAAATGCTTAACATGTATTAAAAGGCCTAAATAGAGAAATGTGTGTTTGAAAAATAAAACGTGTGTTTAAATTGTGGCTGACTTTGTGTCAGCCACCTCGAGTTCAATGTGAAATAATAAATGACTGTGAAAATGTATTTTGATTAACTATAAATACATGTATTGACAAAACATGAATAATATTATTGTACTACAAAACTAATGGTTTGAAATTATTAGAAATGTTTTATTCTTCATGTATTAGCATTAGTAAAAAGGCCTACGCTTCAGTATTTTTCCAGAGGCACAGTGTTTCGATGTTATGCTGACATTTACTGAAACGCTTTGCAAACATTGTTTTACTAGACATCCTTTTGAATGTGCACAGTGGCAATTTTCTGTCCTGTTCTTTCTTCTCACTCTGTACTGCCTTGCGATAATAATTGCCATTTTTAACATTAGGCCTTAGTTTTGGTGGGAAGTAATGCTAGCTCAATGTCATGTTTTATGTTGCTTTCTAAAATTTAATAATTATAGGGAAACTTCTTTCTGGAGAGGAGTGTCAACATGGGCCTATCCTGAAAAAGGAATGAAGAAAAGATATATCTTAAGCACAAACAAAGTCTGATTGGCTGCCTACAATCACACCTCATAGTCTTGTGCAATAGAAGCTTAGCTAGTAACTTTGGGACTTTAATTAAGCAAAGCTCTAGGTGATGTAAGTCAGTTTCTGTTTAACTTTCTGTGCAGTCAGATTCCATTCAGTTTCAGTTCTGCTCTTGTTCAAACAGTTCAGATACCTTAGGCCCAACATTACTGAACTGTTGCCCCCTTGATGTTCGTGATGCTGACTGAAGACCTGCTGCGTCTGTGCTCTGCTGATGAAGTCTCTGGTGGCTGCTATCTCATTAAGGAGAGGTATAACCAATGTGCATTGTTTTTCCTTTGCAGTTTTCTTCTTAGAAATCCAACTGCATATTTTTGTTAGCACCACAGTTAGATGTTTTCCAAATTAATTTTTTCCTGTGACAAATTCAATCCCCACACAGGCTTTTCGAATTAGAGATTGTTAGCTAGAATGCCTGACCCAATATTTGATCTAAATGTTTATTAATTGATTGTGATTGATTCAACTGTGCAAGTAATGTCTTCTGTTTTTGTTTCTCAAATAATAATGTTGATCTTCTGTATTATTCTTCTGGAGTGTTTAATGGTGAATGTACTTGCAAGATTGAGATTTTTCATACGCTTTGGACAGCCTTTGTTGTTTCTAAATTGCAACCATTTAGTTTTGTGCATCATTTACATGACTTTAGCATTGTCAATTCAAGGGCAATACATGTTTAAACTTAAATAAATTGGTGTGTTAATTTATGACCACATAGGTCATGGTGTACATAAATTTATTGACTCATTATTGTATATTTTGATTGTATTGGTTCTCACTGTTCGATTTGATGATCTCATTTCTCCTGTCTGAGTCAAAACATTCGAGGGTAGTAGATGTTACTGCCCTATTACATGTCACCTTAGCCCAATATTAGGAGGTCACATGCCCACAGATTCTGGTAGCAGAGGATGGTTTGGTCTCTATAGGAGAGGATCATCCTGGTTTTGAGAGATTTGGTTTTGCAAATGCTTGTTTACCATTCAGATTTTTGGAGATTTGGTTTTGTCAATACTTGTTTAAATGAGATTTGATAAGTTCCCAGTGTTGTTTGAGTTCTGAGTAGGACAAACCCTACTTGCAGTGTTTTGGCAACTCACAGGTGGATTGTGATGAATGAGAGAAGTAGGGAGTTTGCATATTCCAATGTAGTTGAGTAGGGAGTTTGCGTACTCCAAAGGATGAGAGTAGGGAAGTCATTGCACTTCAAATGAGTGTGGCGCTTTGTGCTAAAAAATTGCCCTCGCAGTTGTTGTTGTAATGGACCCTGCGTGTTGTAAGACTTCGGAGAATTATGCAAGTGTATGAGACACTTTGTTGTTGTTGTTCACTTGTCTGCAGTTGGTATAGTTGTATTCCTAGTATATATGTTAAGGGAGTGCTAGTTTGACAGGTACTAAGTGATTCCTGAGTGCACAAGGAGGATCTGGTATTAGTCAAAGGTGAAATTTGCAGGTCGAATTTTACTTGTGCATGAGAGAAAGCCAAAGCTGGATGAGTAGCTGTTTGAATGAAAGGCCACAGTCGAAATTTCCGTAAGGCTTCCGAAGTGATTAAGCTCTACCTGTAATCAGCAGAGAAGTTGGTTTTGTTGATGTTTATTAGTGCTCGCAATATTTTGCAGTTAGTTTTCTGTGTGAATCGAGTTTGAAGGACGAGCTGCAAGGCTTTGCCAGATGCTGAGTGAGCGAGTGTTACATCACTGGCTCCGCGATGGTATTGGTCAGTTGGTGGGAAGGAGCCGCAAACGGATTGGTGGACAACCATGAACAGCTATTGGTTGAGAGTAGCAAGCAAAAAGGATTTTGGGATTTAAATACTTCCTGTTTTGAATTTAATTCGTAGTTTGGGCCCTATTAAAGGCAAAAATTTAATTTTTCAAAGCATTAAAAAGTGCGATAAGAGGAGATGCTTTCATTCCAGTTAGAATAGGAGAAATTGCCCCGCCAGAAGGTACGCACGCATACATAGTAATTGAAGAGAAAGGTCCATAGGCATATATGTGGTTAAAACAGTGGTGCAAAATAACAGAGAAGGAAGGGAGCTTAGCTTTCCCTGCTCATGGGAGTTTTAATATGAGAATTTTAGAAAATTTGAGAAGAGTACTTTATGAATTACAGCCCCCTCCGAGACCAGCACAATTTGAAGCTTTAGCTATTTGGAAGCTAGTAGCTAGACAACCGGAGAAATAAAAATTTGAGAGACAAATGAGAAACCACAAGAAAACATTGCTAAAAGCCAAATGGGATAATGAGCAGATGTTTTGGAGAACAGAAACTCTACAAATTATTGGAATGTTTCACGCGAATTCACAAGAACAAGGGGACAGTGTCAGACCGAAGATGAAGAAAAAGAATTAGGAAATAACTGAGTCGAGGTCAAATGAAGCTAGATGTCGCTGGCTTATGATAGGGATTCAGATGAGGATGAATTTATAACACAATTAGTGAGAAATCGTCCTCCTCCATATACAGCAGAATAGGCAAGTCAAGGGGCTAGTACTAGTCCAAGTACACCTCCAGTTGTAAAACAGAGTCAAGTATAGGTTGCAACTAATGTTCCCACTATTACAGTAACTCAGACTCCTGCGATTCAAACTGTAGCTCAGCCTGTAATATATTCTATAGTTCCTGTTGTAAGTTCTGCACCGAGTATTACAGTACTGGTGGCATCACAGATTATTCAGAAACCAATGATGGTCCAGGTGGAGTCTATGGGGGTCATTCCAACCCTGGCCGTCATCGACCGCCAGGGTGGAGGACCACGGAAGCACCGCCAACAGGCTGGCGGTGCTTCCCTGCCCATTCTGACCGCGGCGGTAAAGCCGCGGTCAGAACCGCCGGATTTCCCCTGTCTGGGCTGAATCTCCAGCGCCATGGAGATTCCGACCCCCTTCCCGCCACCCTGTTTCTGGCGGTTTTTACCGCCAGGAACAGGATGGCGGGAACGGGTGTCGTGGGGCCCCTGGGGGCCCCTGCACTGCCCATGCCACTGGCATGGACAGTGCAGGGGCCACCTACCAGGGCCCCAGCATGATTTTCACTGTCTGCATAGCAGACAGTGAAAATTGCGACGGGTGCAACTGCACCCGTCGCACCCCTGCAACACCGCCGGCTCCATTCGGAGCCGGCTTCTATGTTGCAGGGCCTTTCCCGCTGGGCCGGCGGGCGCTCCTTTGGCGGGCGCCCGCCGGCCCAGCGGGAAAGCCAGAATGGCCTCTGCGGTCTTTTGACCGCGGAGCGGCCAAATGGTGGTGACCGCATGGCGGGCGGCTACCGCCGCCCGACGCGGTCAGAATGACCGCCTATGTCTAATTCAGTAACTCCTGTGCAAGTTGTTCATCAGGCCCAGACAATTGCAATGTATACTCCAGTGACAATATCGCAATAGAGTTCTACAGTAGTGACAGGTCAGCGTTTTGGAATGATTTACTCAAGAAATCAGAATACTTCATCAAGCCCAGAAGCATTAACAGTTCCTGTCACAATTGGTCCAGTTGATCCATTATATTCTCAGGGAAATACTGAGAACAATATACAGAATCTTTTTCATTCAAATGCAGAAATGGAGAAACTCAGTGCTACTTCGGAAGTTATGTCTTCAGTGAATCAGACTTTTGATAAAACAGGTCCGCCTATAGACTTAAATTATTCTATGATTTAACAAAGTTTGGAGGCACTAAATCCAAATCAAAACTCAGTTCTAGTGTCACCTCAAAGACTGATAGGTCTGCTATGTAATACTCCATGGTGTGTAGCTAATGTAAATAATAATGTTTCTTTACCAGGCTTTACAGCTCAGCAATTATCAGGATGGTCAGAGAAAGTAAGTGCAGCATCAGCAACGAAAACAGTTGCTGAAGGGGAAAGAACATTAAATCTGGCAAGACTAAAATTAGAATTAAATGAAATGACTGAGGGAACACTTGAATGAAATAATATTGACTCATATAATGAAGATGAGTTACGTTTCATGTGTAAAGATGTTACAAACAGAGCAAGACTGGCACATCAGAAATTATCAGAAAAATATGAAGTGGGTATTGAGAAATCTTAAACATTAAAGAGGAGTTACAGATTAGAATTTGATTCAAAAGAAATTGCAAACATGAGAACTCCTGGAATGAAAATTCACATTAGAGAATTAATCCAAAGTATTCAAACATAGGGAGCATTAGATAAGTGGGAAGGCAGATGGGTAAAGAAAACAACACAAAATTAGCAGAAGTCTACACTGGTGAAAAACAAGATTGTTAAATCCTGCATGTCAACAAAGCTATAAAGGAGTTAGCAGAGCAGCCTGAGAAGATTTATGGCCCCAAAAAGGAGATAAGCAATGCCCTGTGTGCGATGTTATGAGTGCTGGCAGGGAGGGTCCCTGGAAGGAGAGAGACTCTCTGTGATGGGATGCAGGGCATATTGTGTTTGTTTAATAATATAAGCTTAATTTAGGAGCCATTTGGTTAGTAAAATAAGCTTCTTTTAGGATCTGGGAGTACAGCACTGCAATAAAGCCAAAACAGATGTCAGCGACATGGGAGGAGCTGGGAGGACCGGAATGCTGCAATAAAATGCAGGTAGTTACCAGCCTAAAACATGCACACAGTGAAAGAGGAGCACAAAGAACTGGAAAAAAAAGTCTGTCATGGCAACAGGTAGAGAAAACAAAGTGGAACTATACAGTAATACGTCCTTGCTCTGAAACAGAAAAAGGAGGGAGATAAAGGCAGAACCAACCACTAGCGAGGAAGAACACAGCAACCGACCAATGAAATTGCTTTAACTCACAGTATAAGTATACTTAAGTATACACCACGTCGAACGCTAACACTCGACCTAATAAAAATTAGTAACTAAAACAAAATGCTTAACATGTATTAAAAGGCCTAAATAGAGAAATGTGTGTTTGAAAAATAAAACGTGTGTTTAAATTGTGGCTGACTTTGTGTCAGCCACCTCGAGTTCAATGTGAAATAATAAATGACTGTGAAAATGTATTTTGATTAACTATAAATACATGTATTGACAAAACATGAATAATATTATTGTACTACAAAACTAATGGTTTGAAATTATTAGAAATGTTTTATTCTTCATGTATTAGCATTAGTAAAAAGGCCTACGCTTCAGTATTTTTCCAGAGGCACAGTGTTTCGATGTTATGCTGACATTTACTGAAACGCTTTGCAAACATTGTTTTACTAGACATCCTTTTGAATGTGCACAGTGGCAATTTTCTGTCCTGTTCTTTCTTCTCACTCTGTACTGCCTTGCGATAATAATTGCCATTTTTAACATTAGGCCTTAGTTTTGGTGGGAAGTAATGCTAGCTCAATGTCATGTTTTATGTTGCTTTCTAAAATTTAATAATTATAGGGAAACTTCTTTCTGGAGAGGAGTGTCAACATGGGCCTATCCTGAAAAAGGAATGAAGAAAAGATATATCTTAAGCACAAACAAAGTCTGATTGGCTGCCTACAATCACACCTCATAGTCTTGTGCAATAGAAGCTTAGCTAGTAACTTTGGGACTTTAATTAAGCAAAGCTCTAGGTGATGTAAGTCAGTTTCTGTTTAACTTTCTGTGCAGTCAGATTCCATTCAGTTTCAGTTCTGCTCTTGTTCAAACAGTTCAGATACCTTAGGCCCAACATTACTGAACTGTTGCCCCCTTGATGTTCGTGATGCTGACTGAAGACCTGCTGCGTCTGTGCTCTGCTGATGAAGTCTCTGGTGGCTGCTATCTCATTAAGGAGAGGTATAACCAATGTGCATTGTTTTTCCTTTGCAGTTTTCTTCTTAGAAATCCAACTGCATATTTTTGTTAGCACCACAGTTAGATGTTTTCCAAATTAATTTTTTCCTGTGACAAATTCAATCCCCACACAGGCTTTTCGAATTAGAGATTGTTAGCTAGAATGCCTGACCCAATATTTGATCTAAATGTTTATTAATTGATTGTGATTGATTCAACTGTGCAAGTAATGTCTTCTGTTTTTGTTTCTCAAATAATAATGTTGATCTTCTGTATTATTCTTCTGGAGTGTTTAATGGTGAATGTACTTGCAAGATTGAGATTTTTCATACGCTTTGGACAGCCTTTGTTGTTTCTAAATTGCAACCATTTAGTTTTGTGCATCATTTACATGACTTTAGCATTGTCAATTCAAGGGCAATACATGTTTAAACTTAAATAAATTGGTGTGTTAATTTATGACCACATAGGTCATGGTGTACATAAATTTATTGACTCATTATTGTATATTTTGATTGTATTGGTTCTCACTGTTCGATTTGATGATCTCATTTCTCCTGTCTGAGTCAAAACATTCGAGGGTAGTAGATGTTACTGCCCTATTACATGTCACCTTAGCCCAATATTAGGAGGTCACATGCCCACAGATTCTGGTAGCAGAGGATGGTTTGGTCTCTATAGGAGAGGATCATCCTGGTTTTGAGAGATTTGGTTTTGCAAATGCTTGTTTACCATTCAGATTTTTGGAGATTTGGTTTTGTCAATACTTGTTTAAATGAGATTTGATAAGTTCCCAGTGTTGTTTGAGTTCTGAGTAGGACAAACCCTACTTGCAGTGTTTTGGCAACTCACAGGTGGATTGTGATGAATGAGAGAAGTAGGGAGTTTGCATATTCCAATGTAGTTGAGTAGGGAGTTTGCGTACTCCAAAGGATGAGAGTAGGGAAGTCATTGCACTTCAAATGAGTGTGGCGCTTTGTGCTAAAAAATTGCCCTCGCAGTTGTTGTTGTAATGGACCCTGCGTGTTGTAAGACTTCGGAGAATTATGCAAGTGTATGAGACACTTTGTTGTTGTTGTTCACTTGTCTGCAGTTGGTATAGTTGTATTCCTAGTATATATGTTAAGGGAGTGCTAGTTTGACAGGTACTAAGTGATTCCTGAGTGCACAAGGAGGATCTGGTATTAGTCAAAGGTGAAATTTGCAGGTCGAATTTTACTTGTGCATGAGAGAAAGCCAAAGCTGGATGAGTAGCTGTTTGAATGAAAGGCCACAGTCGAAATTTCCGTAAGGCTTCCGAAGTGATTAAGCTCTACCTGTAATCAGCAGAGAAGTTGGTTTTGTTGATGTTTATTAGTGCTCGCAATATTTTGCAGTTAGTTTTCTGTGTGAATCGAGTTTGAAGGACGAGCTGCAAGGCTTTGCCAGATGCTGAGTGAGCGAGTGTTACATCACTGGCTCCGCGATGGTATTGGTCAGTTGGTGGGAAGGAGCCGCAAACGGATTGGTGGACAACCATGAACAGCTATTGGTTGAGAGTAGCAAGCAAAAAGGATTTTGGGATTTAAATACTTCCTGTTTTGAATTTAATTCGTAGTTTGGGCCCTATTAAAGGCAAAAATGTAATTTTTCAAAGCATTAAAAAGTGCGATAAGAGGAGATGCTTTCATTCCAGTTAGAATAGGAGAAATTGCCCCGCCAGAAGGTACGCACGCATACATAGTAATTGAAGAGAAAGGTCCATAGGCATATATGTGGTTAAAACAGTGGTGCAAAATAACAGAGAAGGAAGGGAGCTTAGCTTTCCCTGCTCATGGGAGTTTTAATATGAGAATTTTAGAAAATTTGAGAAGAGTACTTTATGAATTACAGCCCCCTCCGAGACCAGCACAATTTGAAGCTTTAGCTATTTGGAAGCTAGTAGCTAGACAACAGGAGAAATAAAAATTTGAGAGACAAATTAGAAACCACAAGAAAACATTGCCAAAAGCCAAATGGGATAATGAGCAGATGTTTTGGAGAACAGAAACTCTACAAATTATTGGAATGTTTCACGCGAATTCACAAGAACAAGGGGACAGTGTCAGACCGAAGATGAAGAAAAAGAATTAGGAAATAACTGAGTCGAGGTCAAATGAAGCTAGATGTCGCTGGCTTATGATAGGGATTCAGATGAGGATGAATTTATAACACAATTAGTGAGAAATCGTCCTCCTCCATATACAGCAGAATAGGCAAGTCAAGGGGCTAGTACTAGTCCAAGTACACCTCCAGTTGTAAAACAGAGTCAAGTATAGGTTGCAACTAATGTTCCCACTATTACAGTAACTCAGACTCCTGCGATTCAAACTGTAGCTCAGCCTGTAATATATTCTATAGTTCCTGTTGTAAGTTCTGCACCGAGTATTACAGTACTGGTGGCATCACAGATTATTCAGAAACCAATGATGGTCCAGGTGGAGTCTATGGGGGTCATTCCAACCCTGGCCGTCATCGACCGCCAGGGTGGAGGACCACGGAAGCACCGCCAACAGGCTGGCGGTGCTTCCCTGCCCATTCTGACCGCGGCGGTAAAGCCGCGGTCAGAACCGCCGGATTTCCCCTGTCTGGGCTGAATCTCCAGCGCCATGGAGATTCCGACCCCCTTCCCGCCACCCTGTTTCTGGCGGTTTTTACCGCCAGGAACAGGATGGCGGGAACGGGTGTCGTGGGGCCCCTGGGGGCCCCTGCACTGCCCATGCCACTGGCATGGACAGTGCAGGGGCCACCTACCAGGGCCCCAGCATGATTTTCACTGTCTGCATAGCAGACAGTGAAAATTGCGACGGGTGCAACTGCACCCGTCACACCCCTGCAACACCGCCGGCTCCATTCGGAGCTGGCTTCTATGTTGCAGGGCCTTTCCCGCTGGGCCGGCGGGCGCTCCTTTGGCGGGCGCCCGCCGGCCCTGCGGGAAAGCCAGAATGGCCTCTGCGGTCTTTTGACCGCGGAGCGGCCAAATGGTGGTGACCGCATGGCGGGCGGCTACCGCCGCCCGCCGCGGTCAGAATGACCGCCTATGTCTAATTCAGTAACTCCTGTGCAAGTTGTTCATCAGGCCCAGACAATTGCAATGTATACTCCAGTGACAATATCGCAATAGAGTTCTACAGTAGTGACAGGTCAGCGTTTTGGAATGATTTACTCAAGAAATCAGAATACTTCATCAAGCCCAGAAGCATTAACAGTTCCTGTCACAATTGGTCCAGTTGATCCATTATATTCTCAGGGAAATACTGAGAACAATATACAGAATCTTTTTCATTCAAATGCAGAAATGGAGAAACTCAGTGCTACTTCGGAAGTTATGTCTTCAGTGAATCAGACTTTTGATAAAACAGGTCCGCCTATAGACTTAAATTATTCTACGATTTAACAAAGTTTGGAGGCACTAAATCCAAATCAAAACTCAGTTCTAGTGTCACCTCAAAGACTGATAGGTCTGCTATGTAATACTCCATGGTGTGTAGCTAATGTAAATAATAATGTTTCTTTACCAGGCTTTACAGCTCAGCAATTATCAGGATGGTCAGAGAAAGTAAGTGCAGCATCAGCAACGAAAACAGTTGCTGAAGGGGAAAGAACATTAAATCTGGCAAGACTAAAATTAGAATTAAATGAAATGATTGAGGGAACACTTGAATGAAATAATATTGACTCATATAATGAAGATGAGTTACGTTTCATGTGTAAAGATGTTACAAACAGAGCAAGACTGGCACATCAGAAATTATCAGAAAAATATGAAGTGGGTATTGAGAAATCTTAAACATTAAAGAGGAGTTACAGATTAGAATTTGATTCAAAAGAAATTGCAAACATGAGAACTCCTGGAATGAAAATTCACATTAGAGAATTAATCCAAAGTATTCAAACATAGGGAGCATTAGATAAGTGGGAAGGCAGATGGGTAAAGAAAACAACACAAAATTAGCAGAAGTCTACACTGGTGAAAAACAAGATTGTTAAATCCTGCATGTCAACAAAGCTATAAAGGAGTTAGCAGAGCAGCCTGAGAAGATTTATGGCCCCAAAAAGGAGATAAGCAATGCCCTGTGTGCGATGTTATGAGTGCTGGCAGGGAGGGTCCCTGGAAGGAGAGAGACTCTCTGTGATGGGATGCAGGGCATATTGTGTTTGTTTAATAATATAAGCTTAATTTAGGAGCCATTTGGTTAGTAAAATAAGCTTCTTTTAGGATCTGGGAGAACAGCACTGCAATAAAGCCAAAACAGATGTCAGCGACATGGGAGGAGCTGGGAGGACCGGAATGCTGCAATAAAACGCAGGTAGTTACCAGCCTAAAACATGCACACAGTGAAAGAGGAGCACAAAGAACTGGAAAAAAAAGTCTGTCATGGCAACAGGTAGAGAAAACAAAGTGGAACTATACAGTAATACGTCCTTGCTCTGAAACAGAAAAAGGAGGGAGATAAAGGCAGAACCAACCACTAGCGAGGAAGAACACAGCAACCGACCAATGAAATTGCTTTAACTCACAGTATAAGTATACTTAAGTATACACCACGTCGAACGCTAACACTCGACCTAATAAAAATTAGTAACTAAAACAAAATGCTTAACATGTATTAAAAGGCCTAAATAGAGAAATGTGTGTTTGAAAAATAAAACGTGTGTTTAAATTGTGGCTGACTTTGTGTCAGCCACCTCGAGTTCAATGTGAAATAATAAATGACTGTGAAAATGTATTTTGATTAACTATAAATACATGTATTGACAAAACATGAATAATATTATTGTACTACAAAACTAATGGTTTGAAATTATTAGAAATGTTTTATTCTTCATGTATTAGCATTAGTAAAAAGGCCTACGCTTCAGTATTTTTCCAGAGGCACAGTGTTTCGATGTTATGCTGACATTTACTGAAACGCTTTGCAAACATTGTTTTACTAGACATCCTTTTGAATGTGCACAGTGGCAATTTTCTGTCCTGTTCTTTCTTCTCACTCTGTACTGCCTTGCGATAATAATTGCCATTTTTAACATTAGGCCTTAGTTTTGGTGGGAAGTAATGCTAGCTCAATGTCATGTTTTATGTTGCTTTCTAAAATTTAATAATTATAGGGAAACTTCTTTCTGGAGAGGAGTGTCAACATGGGCCTATCCTGAAAAAGGAATGAAGAAAAGATATATCTTAAGCACAAACAAAGTCTGATTGGCTGCCTACAATCACACCTCATAGTCTTGTGCAATAGAAGCTTAGCTAGTAACTTTGGGACTTTAATTAAGCAAAGCTCTAGGTGATGTAAGTCAGTTTCTGTTTAACTTTCTGTGCAGTCAGATTCCATTCAGTTTCAGTTCTGCTCTTGTTCAAACAGTTCAGATACCTTAGGCCCAACATTACTGAACTGTTGCCCCCTTGATGTTCGTGATGCTGACTGAAGACCTGCTGCGTCTGTGCTCCGCTGATGAAGTCTCTGGTGGCTGCTATCTCATTAAGGAGAGGTATAACCAATGTGCATTGTTTTTCCTTTGCAGTTTTCTTCTTAGAAATCCAACTGCATATTTTTGTTAGCACCACAGTTAGATGTTTTCCAAATTAATTTTTTCCTGTGACAAATTCTATCCCCACACAGGCTTTTCGAATTAGAGATTGTTAGCTAGAATGCCTGACCCAATATTTGATCTAAATGTTTATTAATTGATTGTGATTGATTCAACTGTGCAAGTAATGTCTTCTGTTTTTGTTTCTCAAATAATAATGTTGATCTTCTGTATTATTCTTCTGGAGTGTTTAATGGTGAATGTACTTGCAAGATTGAGATTTTTCATACGCTTTGGACAGCCTTTGTTGTTTCTAAATTGCAACCATTTAGTTTTGTGCATCATTTACATGACTTTAGCATTGTCAATTCAAGGGCAATACATGTTTAAACTTAAATAAATTGGTGTGTTAATTTATGACCACATAGGTCATGGTGTACATAAATTTATTGACTCATTATTGTATATTTTGATTGTATTGGTTCTCACTGTTCGATTTGATGATCTCATTTCTCCTGTCTGAGTCAAAACATTCGAGGGTAGTAGATGTTACTGCCCTATTACATGTCACCTTAGCCCAATATTAGGAAGTCACATGCCCACAGATTCTGGTAGCAGAGGATGGTTTGGTCTCTATAGGAGAGGATCATCCTGGTTTTGAGAGATTTGGTTTTGCAAATGCTTGTTTACCATTCAGATTTTTGGAGATTTGGTTTTGTCAATACTTGTTTAAATGAGATTTGATAAGTTCCCAGTGTTGTTTGAGTTCTGAGTAGGACAAACCCTACTTGCAGTGTTTTGGCAACTCACAGGTGGATTGTGATGAATGAGAGAAGTAGGGAGTTTGCATATTCCAATGTAGTTGAGTAGGGAGTTTGCGTACTCCAAAGGATGAGAGTAGGGAAGTCATTGCACTTCAAATGAGTGTGGCGCTTTGTGCTCAAAAATTGCCCTCGCAGTTGTTGTTGTAATGGACCCTGCGTGTTGTAAGACTTCGGAGAATTATGCAAGTGTATGAGACACTTTGTTGTTGTTGTTCACTTGTCTGCAGTTGGTATAGTTGTATTCCTAGTATATATGTTAAGGGAGTGCTAGTTTGACAGGTACTAAGTGATTCCTGAGTGCACAAGGAGGATCTGGTATTAGTCAAAGGTGAAATTTGCAGGTCGAATTTTACTTGTGCATGAGAGAAAGCCAAAGCTGGATGAGTAGCTGTTTGAATGAAAGGCCACAGTCGAAATTTCCGTAAGGCTTCCGAAGTGATTAAGCTCTACCTGTAATAAGCAGAGAAGTTGGTTTTGTTGATGTTTATTAGTGCTCGCAATATTTTGCAGTTAGTTTTCTGTGTGAATCGAGTTTGAAGGACGAGCTGCAAGGCTTTGCCAGATGCTGAGTGAGCGAGTGTTACATCACTGGCTCCGCGATGGTATTGGTCAGTTGGTGGGAAGGAGCCGCAAACGGATTGGTGGACAACCATGAACAGCTATTGGTTGAGAGTAGCAAGCAAAAAGGATTTTGGGATTTAAATACTTCCTGTTTTGAATTTAATTCGTAGTTTGGGCCCTATTAAAGGCAAAAATTTAATTTTTCAAAGCATTAAAAAGTGCGATAAGAGGAGATGCTTTCATTCCAGTTAGAATAGGAGAAATTGCCCTGCCAGAAGGTACGCACGCATACATAGTAATTGAAGAGAAAGGTCCATAGGCATATATGTGGTTAAAACAGTGGTGCAAAATAACAGAGAAGGAAGGGAGCTTAGCTTTCCCTGCTCATGGGAGTTTTAATATGAGAATTTTAGAAAATTTGAGAAGAGTACTTTATGAATTACAGCCCCCTCCGAGACCAGCACAATTTGAAGCTTTAGCTATTTGGAAGCTAGTAGCTAGACAACAGGAGAAATAAAAATTTGAGAGACAAATGAGAAACCACAAGAAAACATTGCTAAAAGCCAAATGGGATAATGAGCAGATGTTTTGGAGAACAGAAACTCTACAAATTATTGGAATGTTTCACGCGAATTCACATGAACAAGGGGACAGTGTCAGACCGAAGATGAAGAAAAAGAATTAGGAAATAACTGAGTCGAGGTCAAATGAAGCTAGAAGGTCGCTGGCTTATGATAGGGATTCAGATGAGGATGAATTTATAACACAATTAGTGAGAAATCGTCCTCCTCCATATACAGCAGAATAGGCAAGTCAAGGGGCTAGTACTAGTCCAAGTACACCTCCAGTTGTAAAACAGAGTCAAGTATAGGTTGCAACTAATGTTCCCACTATTACAGTAACTCAGACTCCTGCGATTCAAACTGTAGCTCAGCCTGTAATATATTCTATAGTTCCTGTTGTAAGTTCTGCACCGAGTATTACAGTACTGGTGGCATCACAGATTATTCAGAAACCAATGATGGTCCAGGTGGAGTCTATGGGGGTCATTCCAACCCTGGCCGTCATCGACCGCCAGGGTGGAGGACCACGGAAGCACCGCCAACAGGCTGGCGGTGCTTCCCTGCCCATTCTGACCGCGGTGGTAAAGCCGCGGTCAGAACCGCCGGATTTCCCCTGTCTGGGCTGAATCTCCAGCGCCATGGAGATTCCGACCCCCTTCCCGCCACCCTGTTTCTGGCGGTTTTTACCGCCAGGAACAGGATGGCGGGAACGGGTGTCGTGGGGCCCCTGGGGGCCCCTGCACTGCCCATGCCACTGGCATGGACAGTGCAGGGGCCACCTACCAGGGCCCCAGCATGATTTTCACTGTCTGCATAGCAGACAGTGAAAATTGCGACGGGTGCAACTGCACCCGTCACACCCCTGCAACACCGCCGGCTCCATTCGGAGCTGGCTTCTATGTTGCAGGGCCTTTCCCGCTGGGCCGGCGGGCGCTCCTTTGGCGGGCGCCCGCCGGCCCTGCGGGAAAGCCAGAATGGCCTCTGCGGTCTTTTGACCGCGGAGCGGCCAAATGGTGGTGACCGCATGGCGGGCGGCTACCGCCGCCCGCCGCGGTCAGAATGACCGCCTATGTCTAATTCAGTAACTCCTGTGCAAGTTGTTCATCAGGCCCAGACAATTGCAATGTATACTCCAGTGACAATATCGCAATAGAGTTCTACAGTAGTGACAGGTCAGCGTTTTGGAATGATTTACTCAAGAAATCAGAATACTTCATCAAGCCCAGAAGCATTAACAGTTCCTGTCACAATTGGTCCAGTTGATCCATTATATTCTCAGGGAAATACTGAGAACAATATACAGAATCTTTTTCATTCAAATGCAGAAATGGAGAAACTCAGTGCTACTTCGGAAGTTATGTCTTCAGTGAATCAGACTTTTGATAAAACAGGTCCGCCTATAGACTTAAATTATTCTACGATTTAACAAAGTTTGGAGGCACTAAATCCAAATCAAAACTCAGTTCTAGTGTCACCTCAAAGACTGATAGGTCTGCTATGTAATACTCCATGGTGTGTAGCTAATGTAAATAATAATGTTTCTTTACCAGGCTTTACAGCTCAGCAATTATCAGGATGGTCAGAGAAAGTAAGTGCAGCATCAGCAACGAAAACAGTTGCTGAAGGGGAAAGAACATTAAATCTGGCAAGACTAAAATTAGAATTAAATGAAATGATTGAGGGAACACTTGAATGAAATAATATTGACTCATATAATGAAGATGAGTTACGTTTCATGTGTAAAGATGTTACAAACAGAGCAAGACTGGCACATCAGAAATTATCAGAAAAATATGAAGTGGGTATTGAGAAATCTTAAACATTAAAGAGGAGTTACAGATTAGAATTTGATTCAAAAGAAATTGCAAACATGAGAACTCCTGGAATGAAAATTCACATTAGAGAATTAATCCAAAGTATTCAAACATAGGGAGCATTAGATAAGTGGGAAGGCAGATGGGTAAAGAAAACAACACAAAATTAGCAGAAGTCTACACTGGTGAAAAACAAGATTGTTAAATCCTGCATGTCAACAAAGCTATAAAGGAGTTAGCAGAGCAGCCTGAGAAGATTTATGGCCCCAAAAAGGAGATAAGCAATGCCCTGTGTGCGATGTTATGAGTGCTGGCAGGGAGGGTCCCTGGAAGGAGAGAGACTCTCTGTGATGGGATGCAAGGCATATTGTGTTTGTTTAATAATATAAGCTTAATTTAGGAGCCATTTGGTTAGTAAAATAAGCTTCTTTTAGGATCTGGGAGTACAGCACTGCAATAAAGCCAAAACAGATGTCGGCGACATGGGAGGAGCTGGGAGGACCGGAATGCTGCAATAAAACGCAGGTAGTTACCAGCCTAAAACATGCACACAGTGAAAGAGGAGCACAAAGAACTGGAAAAAAAAGTCTGTCATGGCAACAGGTAGAGAAAACAAAGTGGAACTATACAGTAATACGTCCTTGCTCTGAAACAGAAAAAGGAGGGAGATAAAGGCAGAACCAACCACTAGCGAGGAAGAACACAGCAACCGACCAATGAAATTGCTTTAACTCACAGTATAAGTATACTTAAGTATACACCACGTTGAACGCTAACACTCGACCTAATAAAAATTAGTAACTAAAACAAAATGCTTAACATGTATTAAAAGGCCTAAATAGAGAAATGTGTGTTTGAAAAATAAAACGTGTGTTTAAATTGTGGCTGACTTTGTGTCAGCCACCTCGAGTTCAATGTGAAATAATAAATGACTGTGAAAATGTATTTTGATTAACTATAAATACATGTATTGACAAAACATGAATAATATTATTGTACTACAAAACTAATGGTTTGAAATTATTAGAAATGTTTTATTCTTCATGTATTAGCATTAGTAAAAAGGCCTACGCTTCAGTATTTTTCCAGAGGCACAGTGTTTCGATGTTATGCTGACATTTACTGAAACGCTTTGCAAACATTGTTTTACTAGACATTCTTTTGAATGTGCACAGTGGCAATTTTCTGTCCTGTTCTTTCTTCTCACTCTGTACTGCCTTGCGATAATAATTGCCATTTTTAACATTAGGCCTTAGTTTTGGTGGGAAGTAATGCTAGCTCAATGTCATGTTTTATGTTGCTTTCTAAAATTTAATAATTATAGGGAAACTTCTTTCTGGAGAGGAGTGTCAACATGGGCCTATCCTGAAAAAGGAATGAAGAAAAGATATATCTTAAGCACAAACAAAGTCTGATTGGCTGCCTACAATCACACCTCATAGTCTTGTGCAATAGAAGCTTAGCTAGTAACTTTGGGACTTTAATTAAGCAAAGCTCTAGGTGATATAAGTCAGTTTCTGTTTAACTTTCTGTGCAGTCAGATTCCATTCAGTTTCAGTTCTGCTCTTGTTCAAACAGTTCAGATACCTTAGGCCCAACATTACTGAACTGTTGCCCCCTTGATGTTCGTGATGCTGACTGAAGACCTGCTGCGTCTGTGCTCCGCTGATGAAGTCTCTGGTGGCTGCTATCTCATTAAGGAGAGGTATAACCAATGTGCATTGTTTTTCCTTTGCAGTTTTCTTCTTAGAAATCCAACTGCATATTTTTGTTAGCACCACAGTTAGATGTTTTCCAAATTAATTTTTTCCTGTGACAAATTCTATCCCCACACAGGCTTTTCGAATTAGAGATTGTTAGCTAGAATGCCTGACCCAATATTTGATCTAAATGTTTATTAATTGATTGTGATTGATTCAACTGTGCAAGTAATGTCTTCTGTTTTTGTTTCTCAAATAATAATGTTGATCTTCTGTATTATTCTTCTGGAGTGTTTAATGGTGAATGTACTTGCAAGATTGAGATTTTTCATACGCTTTGGACAGCCTTTGTTGTTTCTAAATTGCAACCATTTAGTTTTGTGCATCATTTACATGACTTTAGCATTGTCAATTCAAGGGCAATACATGTTTAAACTTAAATAAATTGGTGTGTTAATTTATGACCACATAGGTCATGGTGTACATAAATTTATTGACTCATTATTGTATATTTTGATTGTATTGGTTCTCACTGTTCGATTTGATGATCTCATTTCTCCTGTCTGAGTCAAAACATTCGAGGGTAGTAGATGTTACTGCCCTATTACATGTCACCTTAGCCCAATATTAGGAGGTCACATGCCCACAGATTCTGGTAGCAGAGGATGGTTTGGTCTCTATAGGAGAGGATCATCCTGGTTTTGAGAGATTTGGTTTTGCAAATGCTTGTTTACCATTCAGATTTTTGGAGATTTGGTTTTGTCAATACTTGTTTAAATGAGATTTGATAAGTTCCCAGTGTTGTTTGAGTTCTGAGTAGGACAAACCCTACTTGCAGTGTTTTGGCAACTCACAGGTGGATTGTGATGAATGAGAGAAGTAGGGAGTTTGCATATTCCAATGTAGTTGAGTAGGGAGTTTGCGTACTCCAAAGGATGAGAGTAGGGAAGTCATTGCACTTCAAATGAGTGTGGCGCTTTGTGCTCAAAAATTGCCCTCGCAGTTGTTGTTGTAATGGACCCTGCGTGTTGTAAGACTTCGGAGAATTATGCAAGTGTATGAGACACTTTGTTGTTGTTGTTCACTTGTCTGCAGTTGGTATAGTTGTATTCCTAGTATATATGTTAAGGGAGTGCTAGTTTGACAGGTACTAAGTGATTCCTGAGTGCACAAGGAGGATCTGGTATTAGTCAAAGGTGAAATTTGCAGGTCGAATTTTACTTGTGCATGAGAGAAAGCCAAAGCTGGATGAGTAGCTGTTTGAATGAAAGGCCACAGTCGAAATTTCCGTAAGGCTTCCGAAGTGATTAAGCTCTACCTGTAATAAGCAGAGAAGTTGGTTTTGTTGATGTTTATTAGTGCTCGCAATATTTTGCAGTTAGTTTTCTGTGTGAATCGAGTTTGAAGGACGAGCTGCAAGGCTTTGCCAGATGCTGAGTGAGCGAGTGTTACATCACTGGCTCCGCGATGGTATTGGTCAGTTGGTGGGAAGGAGCCGCAAACGGATTGGTGGACAACCATGAACAGCTATTGGTTGAGAGTAGCAAGCAAAAAGGATTTTGGGATTTAAATACTTCCTGTTTTGAATTTAATTCGTAGTTTGGGCCCTATTAAAGGCAAAAATTTAATTTTTCAAAGCATTAAAAAGTGCGATAAGAGGAGATGCTTTCATTCCAGTTAGAATAGGAGAAATTGCCCCGCCAGAAGGTACGCACGCATACATAGTAATTGAAGAGAAAGGTCCATAGGCATATATGTGGTTAAAACAGTGGTGCAAAATAACAGAGAAGGAAGGGAGCTTAGCTTTCCCTGCTCATGGGAGTTTTAATATGAGAATTTTAGAAAATTTGAGAAGAGTACTTTATGAATTACAGCCCCCTCCGAGACCAGCACAATTTGAAGCTTTAGCTATTTGGAAGCTAGTAGCTAGACAACAGGAGAAATAAAAATTTGAGAGACAAATGAGAAACCACAAGAAAACATTGCTAAAAGCCAAATGGGATAATGAGCAGATGTTTTGGAGAACAGAAACTCTACAAATTATTGGAATGTTTCACGCGAATTCACAAGAACAAGGGGACAGTGTCAGACCGAAGATGAAGAAAAAGAATTAGGAAATAACTGAGTCGAGGTCAAATGAAGCTAGAAGGTCGCTGGCTTATGATAGGGATTCAGGTGAGGATGAATTTATAACACAATTAGTGAGAAATCGTCCTCCTCCATATACAGCAGAATAGGCAAGTCAAGGGGCTAGTACTAGTCCAAGTACACCTCCAGTTGTAAAACAGAGTCAAGTATAGGTTGCAACTAATGTTCCCACTATTACAGTAACTCAGACTCCTGCGATTCAAACTGTAGCTCAGCCTGTAATATATTCTATAGTTCCTGTTGTAAGTTCTGCACCGAGTATTACAGTACTGGTGGCATCACAGATTATTCAGAAACCAATGATGGTCCAGGTGGAGTCTATGGGGGTCATTCCAACCCTGGCGGTCATCGACCGCCAGGGTGGAGGACCACGGAAGCACCGCCAACAGGCTGGCGGTGCTTCCCTGCCCATTCTGACCGCGGCGGTAAAGCCGCGGTCAGAAAAGGGGATCCAGCGGTTTTCCGCCGGATTTCCCCTGTCTGGGCTGAATCTCCCGCGCCATGGAGATTCCGACCCCCTTCCCGCCACCCTGTTTCTGGCGGTTTTTACCGCCAGGAACAGGATGCCGGGAACGGGTGTCTTGGGGCCCCAGGGGGCCCCTGCACTGCCCATGCCACTGGCATGGACAGTGCAGGGGCCACCTAACAGGGCCCCAGCATGATTTTCACTGTCTGCATAGCAGACAGTGAAAATCGCAACGAGCGCAACTGCACCCGTCGCACCCCTGCAACACCGCCGGCTCCATTCGGAGCCGGCTTCTATGTTGCAGGGCCTTTCCCGCTGGGCCGGCGGGCACCCGCCGGCCCAGCGGGAAAGCCAGAATGGCCTCTGCGGTCTTTTGACCGCATGGCGGGCGGCCACCTATGTCTAATTCAGTAACTCCTGTGCAAGTTGTTCATCAGGCCCAGACAATTGCAATGTATACTCCAGTGACAATATCGCAATGGAGTTCTACAGTAGTGACAGGTCAGCGTTTTGGAATGATTTACTCAAGAAATCAGAATACTTCATCAAGCCCAGAAGCATTAACAGTTCCTGTCACAATTGGTCCAGTTGATCCATTATATTCTCAGGGAAATACTGAGAACAATATACAGAATCTTTTTCATTCAAATGCAGAAATGGAGAAACTCAATGCTACTGCGGAAGTTATGTCTTCAGTGAATCAGACTTTTGATAAAACAGGTCCGCCTATAGACTTAAATTATTCTACGATTTAACAAAGTTTGGAGGCACTAAATCCAAATCAAAGCTCAGTTCTAGTGTCACCTCAAAGACTGATAGGTCTGCTATGTAATACTCCATGGTGTGTAGCTAATCTAAATAATAATGTTTCTTTACCAGGCTTTACAGCTCAGCAATTATCATGATGGTCAGAGAAAGTAAGTGGAGCATCAGCAACGAAAACAGTTGCTGAAGGGGAAAGAACATTAAATCTGGCAAGACTAAAATTAGAATTAAATGAAATGATTGAGGGAACACTTGAATGAAATAATATTGACTCATATAATGAAGGTGAGTTACGTTTCATGTGTAAAGATGTTACAAACAGAGCAAGACTGGCACATCAGAAATTATCAGAAAAATATGAAGTGGGTATTGAGAAATCTTAAACATTAAAGAGGAGTTACAGATTAGAATTTGATTCAAAAGAAATTGCAAACATGAGATCTCCTGGAATGAAAATTCACATTAGAGAATTAATCCAAAGTATTCAAACATAGGGAGCATTAGATAAGTGGGAAGGCAGATGGGTAAAGAAAAGAGAACAGACAAAAAGAGAGTCTGCAACTTCAAACTCTACTGACACTCAGCAGACTGGTAGTTCAGTAAAAATATTACCAATGAGAGAAATTCCAGGAGGGAATTATGTTCATGTCCCTTGGAGCAGGAGTGATATTTTATCATTCACAAATGATTACCCGAGATTAAGAGAGAAACCAGTGGAATGGTATCAGCAGACAGACGGGTTTGTGAAACTTACAAAATGTCTGTGGGAGGATTTAAATACTCTTTAAGGAATAGTGGTCCCAGCTGATTTATGGATTGAATGCAAAAGGAGTGTTGACTGGCTGAGAAGAGAGCTTCCGCGAGATCCAGTTACAGGTGCACCATCTCCTGGAGTAATGAAAAGCTGTTACAAAGTAACTGAATTTTTTGAAAGCGAGAATTTTCCCAAAAGATATTGATTGGAAGAGAATTGATAGAACAGCTCAGGAAGCAAAGGAATCAATACATGCATATTATGAAAGGTTTTTGCAGGCATTCAAACATGACAGTGGTACTAAGACAATTGAGCCCAAAGACATGATTTATTTCATGTTCAGGTTTGTTCAGAGGTTGAGACCTGAAATTGGTAACACACGTAAAAGTAATTTGATTTGCTGGCAAGCAAAACTGGTTGATGAAGTATTGCAGTTTGATAAATGTTGCAGTGACGAAATTGGCATGAAGCAGAAAAGACTGAAAGAAAAGGCAATGGTAATGCAGATTACAGCAGCACAATCAGGGATGCAGGGAATTACACAACAACAGAGAAACATGCAAGTGATTCCCAGTCAGGGACAGGCAAGAAGAAGAGGACGTGGTGGTGGAAATGGAAACGTGTTGGTGTTGATTTGAATACTAATGTAAATCCAGGTGATATGCAGACAATGAAGAAAAGGTTACCTTGTCATGCTTGCGGGGCTCTTAGATACTGAAAGCGGGAGTGTCCTTTGATGGTGAAGGAAGGTGTTGTGCAGATGAACGAACATAGGCCCTCATTAAAACATTGGTGGTAAATGTCGCCTACGGCCGCGGCAACAGCCGCCAAAAGACAGTCACCGCGGCTAACATCTGTCCACCAAATAATGACCACCGCCGGCTTCCCGCCACAAGAAGGGCGGAAATCCGGCTGTGGCTATACTGGTGGATGGTGTTAAGATGGTGCTGTTACCACCAGCAGCGCCACGCCAGTAGACCGCCGCCAGCCGTATTATGTCAAAATAAGGATAAAGAAGACCCTAATGGATATCGCCCAATTTCACTTCTAAATATGGGCTGTAAAATCATTAGGAAACTCCTCGCCAATAAGCTTAATAGGGTTGTCACCAAATTGGTGCACCCCGATCAAAATGGGTTTATTTCTGGTCCACAACTCACAACTAACACACATTATTTAGCCGAGGCTTTGGATTATTTTGCGTCTAATAAAATCTCTGCCATCATCCTCTTATTAGATGCGGAAAAAGCTTTTGATCTAGTTGTTTGGGATACACTGTTTGAAATATTATCTATATTCAGGGTGCCACCCCAGGTTTCTGCATTAATTCAAAGGTTGTATCAAAACTATGATGCTAATATTATAATTAATTTTGTTAGCGTCAGTCATCTCCAAGTTCGGCGTGGACCTGTCAAGGGTGCCCCCTCTCCCCTATTCTCTTTGCTCTCTTTATTGAACCGTTAGCTATTACAGTTAGACAGAACAACCAAATTCATCCCCCTTTGAAGTCAATAGGGAAGATTAAACTCTACACAGATGATATTATCATGTTTTTGGATGTGGAGCAGGGCTCCCAGGAGGAGGTTTTTAAGGTTTTTTTCCGAATTCGGGCAAATTGGCAGCTATAAGGTTAACAGGAGTAAAACCAATATCATTCTCTGTGGCACTACTCCCAATAGATTACTTCCTGAATTATCGCTTTGCTTGAATACTAGGCCTAAGAGACACCTTGGTATAAATTTTTCATCCGATGTAGGAGATCTGTATGATCTCAACTATGCTACTTTGCTCTTGAAAACCCAGGTGCTGCTTGCACGCCCGGGATAATTCCCCCTCTCTATTCTTGGTAGAATTGCGCTGATTAAAATGTCTATATTACCATTATTTCATTTTTTGTTCTCTGCCACCCCTTGTGTATTAAGATACAAATTTTTTAAGAAGCTAGATTCTATGTTCGGCTCATTTATTTGGCACAACCAGAAGGCGTGTACTGCATTAAGTACGCTATACGTTTATAGAAAAAAGGGTGGGTTAGCAGTACCGAACTTCAAAGATTATTCATTTGCTTTTTTTGCTTATTACTTGACCAACTTCAAAGCTATACCGCCCATAGACTGCCTATTTTCTCAGGATTTGCAGAGAGCATGATATGAAGAAACCTGCACTGATGGTGAAATCTCCATGAAAGGTTCGATATAAGATCCATAAATGGCTTTTCAGAAAGAAGTTTGAACTCTATAGAAGATATTCAGTCCCATACTTGAATCTTCTTACCCCTCTTACACAACTGACGCTGCGGTCTGTCTCTTAGCTTGACTCAGAGATAGCGAGGAAATGGGCATTTGCAGGATTCAGGAAAATTGGTGACTTTTGTGTCAATGACAGCTGGGAAACGCTCTCAAACATTCGGACTACGGTCCAAAATGATTTTTTGTTGATGGGATCATACAGGATCATGCTCCATAGTCTCAGTGACCTGGACACCGATCTAATACATGATACACAGGCATTAGTTACAGACCTGGCAGACCCTGCTAGGGTAAGGCGAGCTGGTGCGTGGAGAAGGCCACTCATGGAGCGCAAAAAAACTGACCTCTTGGTAAAAGCGGTGAGAAAATGGGATCGGTAAGAGGGACTGGAATTGACAAGGGAGTGCTGGGAGAAAGTTAATTACATTTTAGAGTACTTAGAGGCACGGACTGGCATTGTATGATATTTTTCAGTAAATGGTTATTATATCACACCCTGCAAGCCTTATCCCTGATTATTTCCAGTTGCCCCGATGTGCCAACACCAGAGCAGTACGCGCTCTATTGGCGACAAAAATGCAAAAACCCAACACTCTCAAAACAAAGTAATTTATGCATTTTGCTGATATGTTGTGGTTTAACCTTTTGCATTGCAGAGTTCAATCCTGAAGACTTATTTTTAATATGCTTACAAATACTGTTCCTTTGCAATGTATTGCTGCAGGTTTTCAGAGTGTGTTAGGGTGTGGCCCCTTTCCAGGGCCTTCCAGAGACTTTCCCTGCAACATGCCTGGGCGTGGTTCTGGGCTGGGCCAAGACTCTATAAAAGAGAGCCAGCCCAACTCCCAGTGCTCACTATTCAGAGGTCCAGGTGCAGAGCAGCAGCAGCTTCTTCCTGAGCTCCTGTCCCGGCAGCCTATTTGGATCATCCAGTCTTCTGCCCTAATCCTTCATTGGTGATCATTGTTCCAGGCGGTAAAACAGTGGTTGGACTGTCCCGACACCGTTATTTAGAATTTTCATATTCTTGGTTTAAATTCTTAAATGAGTAACAGATTACTTGTACGCTACCATTTCTTGACATTTATATGGTAGTTTACAAATAGGCAAGACGCGCAATTTATTTCATAAAGGTTTGACTTTGTTATTCATTGCGCGCTACCATTTCTTGACATTTACATGGTGGCTTAAGAATCGGTAAGGAGCGCGATTCGTTTTATGGTGTTTAAACATTGTTGTCCATTGCGCGCTACTATTTCTTGACATTTAAATGATGTTTTATGAATTGGCAAGACGCACAACTCGTTTCATGAGCATTTAACTTTGTTGTTCATTGCGCGCTACCATTTCTTGACATTTTACATGTTGGCTTAAGAATCGGCAAAAGAAACGTGATTCGTTTCTTTGTACTTTGATCTTGTTATTTATTGTGAGCTGTTATTCCTTGACATTTACATCGTGTTTTACAAATTGGCAAGACGCTCGATTTGATTAATGATGATTTGACTTTGATATTCATTGCGTGCTACCATTTCTTGTTATTTTACATGGTAACACTCGAATTGGCAAGACGCACGATTCTCTCCTCGAGTTCAATTCATGTTGTTGATTGTATGCTACTATTCTAAGATATTTATTATGTAATATTCGAGTTGACAAGTTATGTGATTTGTTTCCTGAATCCATATTGTGTTATTCATGGTGCACAATCCTTTAATGGTGTTTACTATATATATATATATATATATATCTATATATATATATATATATATCTGCAATATGCGCAATTTGTGTTGAAACATTTTAAGAGTACACAGAAGGCCAGAGTTTCTAGATGCAATATTGTATGGTCCTAGTATACATTCTCAAAACAGGATTTATATGACTGGTTTAAAATTTAGTCAGAATGTTTTTTCTGATTCCCATGTAAAGGAAAGTACTTGAATAAGAAAGTTTTCATTTAATTCATCTTGATTCCCCTACAGGTATCCGGCCATCTTGAAACTTAGTCATTTTAATCTTAACTCTTAGATTGTTTATGTTTTCAGAGTGACTAGGCTTAGAATCAATCTAGTATTGATTTCAGGAGATATAATTTTCATATTGTGTGTTCTAACCTTTTTCTTACTACAGGTCTCCTTCCCAGCTGTTCCCTTCCTAATCCCCTCTTCCCCTCTTGAACTCTCTCAGTCTCTGTGATTTATCTATCAGAGTCTTGGAGCTGTTTAGTGGTGGACGTGTTGGGAACGTGCACAGACCCCGAGGATCTGGTGACTCTGACACGATGTCTGTTTTTGTTGTCAGGCCGCAGGCATGGCAAACTGGATGCATGTGATTGGCACATGCCGGCTTATCCAGGATTACTGGGTTAGGGTATTTAAGTTATTGACAATCACCGTCCAGACTTCCATAACTTTCAGTATTTGGCTTTTGGTCTTGGGCTATGATCCCTCGGCAAGGCTTTCACCTAGGCGGGAAAAACTAGTTTTCATTGCCACTGCAATCGCTAGATCTCTTTTACTGAAAAACTGGTGCTCCGCTCAAATTCCCACCTCTGTAGATTGGCTGAATAAAATGTGTATTGGTCAGAAATCAGGAGATGAGGTACACAAGGAGAGTGGGTGGTGTTAAGAAGTTTTCCCAAATCTGGGGTGAATTTTTTCAAGACAAGCGCGAGTAACTATATTAAGGTCTAATAATAAAATCTGGGTTGTTACCTAGATTGACTGCATTAAAAGGGTACTATCTCACTGGAAATGTTCTATATGATAAACTATGTACTTGAAATTGGCTTTGTTATTCTGTTGGATCTTGGTAAAACTAATAAAAAATAAATGTAAAAAAAAACAAATGCCTCAAGCTCCAATGGCACAGGAGCAGGTACTAATTCCTCAGCAGAACGTGGGTCAAAAGTTAAGTCAAAACAATCAGTTGATAACACAGTACCCCTTACACAGTGAGGATGAATTGAGTGATGAAATTGTGAGTGAGAGTTCGGATGAAGAAGAATGTGTGCTACCGGCTTCATTAGAGGTGAATCAGAGTGGCCCCTATGTAAATGGAACAGTTATGAGTCACAAAGTTTCATTTTTGTTGATGCAGGAGCTACACGCTGTACTGTCACAACTGCATAAGTTCCCAATGTTCCACTCTCTGGGAGAACAGAACAGGTTGTAGGAGTAGCGAATCAAAACCTGACAAATCTGATCACTGAACTGATTCCTGTTAAAATTGGTACTTTTGAAGACATGCACCAATTTGTAGTCCGTGACTCAAGTCCAGTATGCCTACTGGAAAAAGATCTGTTGTGCAAACTAAAATGTTCAATTACTTGCACAAATTATGGAATTGCCATTCAAACAAATAGTGACAATGAGGAATCATGTATACCAATTAGCTGTAATTGGATTAATGAAGAATTCACATTGTTTACTCTTTTTCCTGGATTTACAGTACAGAACGTGCCAAATTACCTATAAGATATGGTTATTTTGAATGTTTGGCATCTTTCTGGAAAATATATTGGTCTAATTAAAGGAGTGGAACCAGTCAAAGTCACAGTTCCTTTTTGTAATTGTATTTATATAGCACTTACTACCCCTGACGAGGCATTGAAGCGCTTTTCAGCAAGTAGCACGCTTCTCCGGTACCCAAAAGGATTAGTGGTGGATTAGTATAGGGAAATATGAGTACAGTATGATTATTAGTATGAGTTAATTAGAGTGGAGGATATGTGAGTTTATTAGTTGGATTGGATAGAGTAATGGAGGGATAGAGGAGGGAAGAATCCAGAAGTGTTAATTGGGAGTTTATAGTAATAGGATGAGGCTTGGGATGAGTAAGGATAGTTGGATAAGGAAAGAGTCTGTAGAAAGGGTTTAAGGAGATCATAGTTGTAGAAAGGGTTTTGGATGAGTCAAAGGTGAGATAAATGAGGGAGAATTTACTAGGGTTGTTTGGAAAATCATAGTAGTAAACTGAGGTTTGGGGTGAGCCAGGAGTGGTAGAGGAGGGAAGAGCTTAGGTAGGGTTTTTTTGTAGATTATTGTAGTAGAATGGGTTTGGGATGAGTCATAAAGTAGGGATGGATGATAGATTGATAGAGGTACAGGGTGATGGGGAGACAGAGTAAAGCATATGAAACCGTAATTTTTAATTTTATTTATTTTTGCTCTTGTGCACTAGAACTAGAGTAATAAATAAATAGATATTTAAATACATAGTAAGGGAATATATGTGTAAGGAATATAATAATGGACAAAATATTTTGAAATTTATAGTTGTATTGTATAAACAGACTTTTAATATTTGTAATTATTTGAAGTTCATTTAATTGTGTACTTTTCTAACATTATTTTATCTTTCCTCAATATTTCAATTGCAAAATGCTTGCAGATAAATAGTTAAGTTAACATTTGTTCATTGTAATAGATAAAAGATAAATAGAGATTCATAAGTATCTAATCTAACAATTTATCTAGGAACTGAGCAATGACCTATAAACATGTTAAGAATACAATAATATAAACATATATATGTATATGCACACACACACACACACATATATTATGTACATACCTATATATACATATATACATATACACACACAAATATATACATACACACATACCCACACGCATACACATAAATACACTTAACTGTGAGTAAAATATACATTTTGTTAAACAGGTGTAGAGAGTATGCATATATTTTGGTATTATAAAATATTAATAATTATCCATATGTCTTAAATACATATATATATAAATATATATATATATATATATATGAATATATATATATATATATATATATATATATATATATATATATATATATATATATATATATCTATATATATATATAACCAGATTATTAATGTTTACCAAGACAGGCATATGAAGTCCATTGCTGTTTGGATATGGTGGGTATGAAGGAAGATAAAGTAGTTATTTGTGGATCTTATATTTGGGGGTAATGAATTCCATAGTTTAGCCGCCTGAAAAGAGAAGGCTGTACCACCTATTTTCTTTTTCATGTATGGTGTTGTTTTAAGGCAGGGTGCCAATCTTGAGTGGAGGTTTCTTTGTTGAATGTATTTGATGATTTTTTTTTTCTGATGAAAAACGGGTCCTGTTCCATGTATTGCTTTGTTGGTGATACAAAGCAGCTTGAAGGTGGATCTTCTGCAACCGGTAACCAACCGGTAACCAATGTAATGCCCTCAAGGAAGGGGAGATGTGGGCTTGTGGCTTTACATGTAGTAGTAGTCTGGCGGCCGAGTTCTGAATGTATTGTAGTTTTTTCATAGTAGATAGAGATGATCCATGGTAGAGTCCATTGGCATAATCCAGTTTAGATAGTACAAGAGAGACAGTAGCCTGGACCTTGTGTGGAAATCGGAGGTGGGGGCTGATGCAACGCAGAGTTTTCAATGTGATGAAGCTTGATCTTGCTAATTTGTCCACTTGGGCATTCATTGTTAACTTGGAGTCTATGGTAATTCCAAGGTTTTTAACTTCCTAAGATGCTTGAGGAGGTGGTCCCAGATTGTCAGGCCAGGCACAGAGTGGGTCATAATTTTACCAGTCACCACATACAGTATGAGTATTTCAATTATGAAAGCATTCGGATTGAGATGGCTCCAAGTCATCCACTGATCAACGGCTCTGAGGCAACTGAAGATTTGTGAGTTTCAAATATCTTTGGGGAATTCCAATTTAAGGAGTATTTGTGTGTCATCTGCATAGTTGTAGCACATGAGTTGAAATTCATTGATCAATCCTGGTAATGACATCAAATATTGAAATCGAGTTACAAAAAAACAGCCATTTATGTCTACGTTTTCATATGTAACTTCTAACTATGGCAGATTTCCGAAAGCAACATACTGTTACGTCTGCTAAATCCTTCTGGCTGTGGGGATATATAGGGTTTATAGGTTCACCAATAATCCTATTTATCCAGATCCAGTAACTGAGCCTTACCTTGCAGTGTTTTTTCAATGTGTACCAGTTATACAGAAATTCATTTTGTAAAATATAGAGAGTAAAAAATAGATATCATAGAAACCCATGCATTTCCAAAATTGGCACAAGACATGGAGTTTAGAAGCAGTGTTGTTTTTGCACATCTGTCTTGGTACCCATACTAGCATGTGAAATAAAAGGCATTTCTTAAAATGACTTCTTTCTTACACACTGTCTTACATTTGGAAGACGCAAATGCAGATAAAGATAATTGGTAATAACACTTGTTCTACAATTCTTGGTTTCCCTAAGTCTCCCGGTAAAAATGGTACCTCACTTGTGTGGGTAGGCCTAGTGCCTACAACAGGAAATGGCCCAAAATGCAATGTGGACACATCACATTTTTCCTTCTAAAACTGACCCTTTTTCACTATGTGCCTAGCTGTGGAGTTTGTACACTACCTTAGGGAAACCTAGAAAACCTATACAAAACTAAACACCCTGGGTAACCCAGGATGGGGTGACTTGTGTGGCTCCCACAAGGATCTGTTACCCAGAATCTCTTGCACACCTCAAAATTTGTCAAAAAACATACAATTACCTCACATTTTTATGATGGAAAGTTCTGGAATCTGAGGGGAGCCACACATTTCCTACCACCCAGTTCTTCTAATAAAAATGCCTCCTCACTTCTGTGGGTGGGCCAAGTGCCTGTGACAGGGAAGGGCCCAAAATGTTTTGTGGACAAAATTATCTATCACAAAACCACTTGTTTTTTCAAGGGAGAACTTGCCTTTTTTGGTTCCGGCCTCACAGCCATCTAGGGAATCCCACCAAACACAGACACCTCTGAAAACCAGACACCTGGGGGAGCTCAGGGAGGTGTGGTTTGCGTGGATCCCCCAATGTTTCCCACCCAGCATCCCCTGCAACCCCAAACTCAGCCCCAAAAAATCCATTTTCCTCACATTTCTGCGTGGGATCACTGCAGTGGCACAAATTTCCTACCACCCACTGTTCCCTTAATCACCCAATAAAAATGATACCTCACTTGTCTAGGAGGGCCAAATGCCTGCGACAAGGAGGGGCCAAAAATGTGTAGAGATTGAGGGAGGAGGACAAAAGCTGGTCCAAAAGGGCAGGTTTTTTTTCATACATTTAGGCTGACTGCTTTGGGCACCCACACAAGTGAGGCTGAGTTCTTATCATTACAGATGGGGCAATACTGGGTTGTAGGAATCTCATGGATTCCTGCGGATTATGGAAGTTTCCATCACAGAAATGTAGGAAATATGTGTTATTTCAGGCACAGTTGGAGGTTTGCACAGCATAATGAGCAGGAAAATGGTATGGGGTGCATGTGAAGCATACCACCCTTGACTCCCCAAGATGTCCTGCCCTCAGAAGCATCTGGGTCCATCAGGCTTTTCCAGATGGCAGCGTACCCAAGTCCAAAAAATGCAACCGCTCACTGTTGCAAGGAGGACGATATTGGGAGTCAGCCAAACTCTCTTGGCCCATATGTAAAATCAAAAGTCAAGAGTCAATTGTCCTCTTGCTTGCTATCGGGATGAGGTGCTTTAGTCTGCTGGGGTGGGGGATAATAGTGTGTGTGTGTGGGGGTGTATGACTGTTATCCCCTTCAGTTGAGGTGGGGGCAAAACCGTGATTATGGTGGTAGGTAGCCACCACCTCAGTGTTTTTTTATTTATTTCCCTGGCATCTAGTGGGCTGTCTACCCCATAGGGGTATTTGGGACAGGAGCATGGCAATACCCATGGTGGGCAGCCCATGCCCCTTGTTTTTAAAAACACAAAAAGGATTCCCTGACTTTGTTCACCATTTATTTGGGGTGGGGACATGGTCATACCCATGGTCGGCAGACCCCACCCTTTCCCAAACAAAAAAAAACCCTGGTGCCTAGTGGCCTTTGTGCCCAGTTTATGGTGGAACAGGAAGCAGTCACAGCTTCCGGTTTGCGAACAGGGTGGGTCACTTTGGTTGATTAAAAGATCACAAAGTGAATACAGGCATAGCTCATATAATGCCTTTGTGTTCACGGTCAGAGAAGATACGAGTGGGAAGTAGCAGAGTTGATGTAAGTCACATGTTTTAGTCTGAATGGAATAAAAACCTCTGCAGCTGCTTAGGAAATCGTTTGTTTGAATTTTAAAATATGCTGTAATTAAAAGGAAATTGCTGTAGAAATGGCGAGTTTCACTATCAGGAGGTCCATTATTCGGAACTAAGGGTGCAGACTTTAGAACTTATAATTAACAAGCATCTGCAAAGCTAATAGGTCTCATCTTTATAATAGGGGTGTCAAGCTACTGGCTTCACCAACACTAGCTCACAAAGCAGTTACAAAGTAGGTAAAAGAAAAAGACTGACGTCTATCTACTGATTACATGGGAGTGTGTGCAACAATAAATATAGAATAATGCAGTGTGAAATATAGGAAAACTCACAACGTATTAAGTAATACCACCCATTTGCATATCTGAACATTTTTTAACATTTAAAGTAGACTAATATTTCATGACAATTCCCCCCCCCCACACCCCTCCCCCAATCAGAACAAAAGACACTTAGCCCAGTTTGCAGCAATGGAGAATTACACTTCTGTGAAGACTACATTTTGTACCTACCACTAGAATATAATTGTCACACGCCCCACCTAAGTCACTCAGTGTGTGTGATGATGAATTTAAGACAGTGAATAAAACAGCAACTCAAACAGAAATGGTTTCAGCAGTGACTTTCTAATTGAGAAGAAACAATCCTCTTAGCCACAGATATAATAGCGAGGCTGTGCAACTTAGGACCCATGAGCATCCACAGAAATCAATCTTTTCTGGTTCAACCATGTAACAGAAAATTACGCACAGTCTTGTATGGGGCACATACAATGAAATGCAAAGCATATTAGCCAAGATTTTGCTTTCATTCTAACAAAGATAGATTCCAGTTTGGCAAGTGCTGGTTTACTGTGTGTGGTAATGTAGAGCATACAAAATGCCGTGCCCCAAGTGTTGCAGTTATCCACTGTGGGAAGCATTCCAAACAGCAAGCACATAGTGAGTTAAAAATAATGCAGTTTTCCTGAAAACTCCTCAATATCCCATAGCACCAGATGTAATTGAAGGAGTTGCTCCTGTAATTGTAGATTTTGTTGAGCAAGAGGTTTTAAAAGGAGTGCTGAGCAGCCCATGTAACTCACCCATTATGGGTTAGCGAAAACCTAGTGAGAAATTTCACATAGTTCAGGATTTGCAAAAAATCTATGATCTAGTAGTCAAATGTTGTCCAGTGGTACCTAACCCAGCAGTGATTTTGTTCCAAATTCCATTTGGCGCAGAATGGTTCACAGTACTGGACTTGTCACAAGCATTTTTCTCCCTTACTTCTACATGAGGCTAGCCAGTTTCTGTTTTGTTTTAAATTCTGCAATTGTGTGTATTCTTGGCGTAGAATTCCACAAGGCTTTTCAGAATCCCCATCAATATTTATTTCTAGTGTTGAAAAATAATTTGGAATCATTGGAAATGCCTTTCCAATCTACATTGGTTCAGTACATTGATGATTTACTGGTTGCTTAAAAGACTTGAGAAGCATGCAGGCAAGATACTATCACCTTATTGAATCATCTAAGTGAAAATGGACATAACGGTGGTCATTACAACTTTGGCGGTCTAAGCAGAAGACTGCCGTCTGTGCATGGGCCAAATAGACCGCTGATGTTGGCGGTCGTATTACAAATCACAAACTGCAGACCTGCCCAAATCATCCAAAAATCCGACACCGTCAGAATGACTGAGGGCGGGAGAGAGGTGGTTCCACCACCAGCACCGGCACACCGGCAACATCCAGCCCTCCAAATTACAACCCACAAATCAGCACAACGGTCTTTGTACGGTGGTAATCCATTGGCGGTCTGAACTGCTACGGTCAAAAACTCAACTCCACCAGAACTCAACACCACATTGGACAGTATGAATACCCCATACCTCACACATACACACACCACACACACCTGATCACTGCACTATAAAACACACCCCCCACACATACCTACAACACCTTGCATCCTGAATTATACACAGAGAAATGGAAGAACGCATAAATAGAAGACACTGTACCTGGATACCATAGGAACCACCCCACCTTACATGCAGCACACACAATTGCACCACTGCACACAACAAACACGTCCCCACTGCACACAACCACCACATACCACAAGCACACTTAACCACACAACCCCACCTCACCAAACAGCACACCCCGTACCCTTGCACATTACACACCTCACCACCCACAACACATCTACCTTGTCATGACAGAAACACCCTCGATTCACAGACGAGGAGTTGAGGGTCATGGTAGACAAAATCATCTGGTTGGAGCCACAGCTGTTTGGAGCACAGGCCCAGCATACATCCATAGCCAGGAAAATGGAGTTATGGTAGAAGATCGTCGACAGGGTGAACTCAGTGGGAAACCAGCCACGCACAAGGGAGGACCTCAGAAAGAGGTGGAACGACCTAGAGAGGGAGGTTCGGTCCAGGGTGGCAAGACATCAAATAGCCCTCAACAAGACTGGTGGTGGACCCTCACCTCCTCCCCCAGAGTTAACATTGTGGGAGGAGAAGGTCTTGGCTATCCTGCACCCAGAGGGCCTGACTGGAATACCAGGAGGACAGGACTCTGGTAAGTCAACAACACTCCCCGGGCACCATGTACTCCTGTACAGCATGTACCCCCACCTCCCTTACACCCCCTCACAGCACTCTTACACGCACCAATGCACCCTGAACCCAATACCCTCCCTTGCCTGCCACACCTGCCTTCTACCACTAATCCCACACAGGCCCACCAAGTGCACGGATATCTCCCACTGTAGCAAGTACTACAACTAAAATAAGGCAACACTCTCCACCCTTGTAGAACTGCCAATTCCACTCCACATTGGGACAACTGCACGTATAACCATGTCACCCCCTTCACCTATAGGATACTTGGACTTCTCACTAGTACATGGCAATGACAGCATTGATGGCCACAACCAACTATACTACAAGCACACAACAGCACTTTCCCTCACCCCTTAAACATTGCCAGTGGTCAAGCAGTTGTCATTGCCATCACTGGAAAGCATGTCAAGGCTATGATTGCAAACAACCATGTGAACAACAAGTACATATAAAATATGTAACACACTTCCTCTCCATCCTCAGGTATCCCTACTATTGCCACCCAGCAGAGGATGCCAGTGATAGACAGTCACCCCCTGGAAGTATTCCCAATTGAGGACTACAACTCTGGATGTCTGGAAAGGGACGTCTCACCTGGCCCATCCGGGATGACTGGTCAGTCCATCACCACCTGCCTCACCCTGCCCACATCTGAGTCCCCCACCTCTGTGGCTACTTCAACACAGGAAACCCCTCTTCCCCAAACCTGTGTCCCAAGGACAGATCAATCTATGGTACATATACATGGTATAGTATACCCCACAGTACAGGGACCTAAGTCGACCCCTAACATCCAAGACAATGAAGGTCCTGGTGTCAGTGAGAGTGGGCACACTTTGCCAGGGTCACAAGCACAGGGGACAAGGGGGGGTGGGAGAGCAACTGTGGGTCAAGGGATGAGGCACCAACGGGACACGACTGGCCAGGAGGCCATCTCCAGAGTCCCTGGAGCATACCAGCAATCCCAGGACAGGATGGGTCAAATACTGACAACCTTGCAGGAGAACCAGAGGCTGCAGAGGGAATACCATCAAGAGGCCATGCAGCAGTGGCAGGCACACAGTGCCATCATGGCCTCCATTTGTGTGGTGCTCACTGAACTTACCAGCAACCTATGTGTGTTCTCCACCAACCAGCAGGCCCCTACCAGTGGCCAATCAACACATGTGCTATCTACATCTGCCACAGCTACTGCAATGGAGGCCCAGCCAGAGGCCCCACAGGCTATGAAAACCCCTGCAGCTGAGGATCCCCCACGCAAATGAGGTTGTCCATCCAGGCCCTGAAGCCAAGACCAAAAATACCACCAGGAAGTGATCTCTCTCCTGAACATTCTCCCTTGTGTGCCATTGAGACACCCATTTGACTCTCCACTGCAAAAACTCAATTTACCCTTGCCCCTTGGAGACTGGGCCTGTGAAACCAACAGCTGGGCCACCTACTCCAATGCTTTCAAACCCCATGACCCCACTCCTCAGCAAATGCACTTTGAATCACAATAAACACATTTCAACACAGTAAGGGCTTACATGTCATAATTGTCACCAGTACCATTTAATGTGATAGATATCTATTGAAATTAACATAAAGGGGTCAATATGTCTGACAAATGGACAGATGTGGCAGGAATGTCCAGCAGGTTGGTCATGACATCCTTTCTGTACTGTAATCCTATGCCAAGGGGGCCAACAGTTGTGTCAGAAAGCAGAGTGTAACCACACAACTGACCTGAAGATAGAACAAGATAGGGTAAAGCTTCAATGATGTCTCCCATGTTGCCCATCCAATACACGTACAGGACATAATGCAATCCACAGGAATCATGTTGCAGTGGGGAGGTCACCACATATCTACAAGGTAGGTCTGTAGGTCACACACCTGCAGAATAAAAGAACTATTTCTCATAGCTAACATCACCAACAGAAAATATATCTTGCAATGTCTAAAACAGTAGGTATCAGACATCAGTTTTGGGAACAGTGTGGATGGGTAGCTGGTCTGTCATGTGATAGGATTAGGACAGACCATACACATCCAAACTGAAGTCTTGAAACCATGCAACATGGGGAACCCTATGCTGAAGTCATGCCATGCCAACAGCAAGTACCACATGACTTTGGCAGTATAGCAGTTACACCTCCCCTGATAATAAGTCAGCATTCCATCAAAATGCATAACACAGACGGATGGATGTAGTGCACTCATATACCCTGATGCAAACACACAAGGAGGGACAATGTCACTAGGCAGACAGGGTTAGAGGACACTTTAACTTTAGACCACACATACCTGGCATTCATTGGAAGAACTGCCGAATCAACTCAGTCATAGAGTCAGCTGCATCCTCCTCATCTGCCTCCTCGTCAGTTCCAGAGTCATCAGCCTGAGCCACTGGTCCAACTGCCACCTCATCCAACAGTGGAATGTGTCTTCTGGGGGCAAGATTGTGTAGCATGCAACATGCTACAATGATTTGGCAGACCTTCTTTGGTCTGTACTGTAGGGCACCACCAGACACATGAATCTTGCTTTCAGTAGCCCAAATGTCCTCTCAGTTACATGCCTAATACTGCCATGAGCGTGATTGTAATCTGTTGTAGGCTACCTTATGGGTGTAAGGGGCCAGGGCAGGTTGGGGTAGCTGGAGTCACCTGTGTGCACCAAGGTAGAAATTATTAGGGAACTATGAGAGGCATAGAGCTGACTGTGAAGTGAAGTAGCACAGACGTTAGACATAGACAGTGGAACACTTACCAAAGAACCAGGCCCTCTCTCTCTGTAGTCACAACATCATTTGTAGGACACTGCTGTTCCTCAATATGTAAGAATCATGGACGGATCCAGGATACTATGCTGTCACATGGGATAGGTATTGGTCAGCAAGACACGCCACCTGCGCATTGATTGAATAGTGATTCTTCCTGTTCCTGTAGACTTGCTCATTGGCCTTGGGAGGAACTAAAGCGATGTGGGTGCCATCAATGGCCTGTAATAGATGTGGACCATATGCAATGTCATAAAAGGCAGACTTCACAGTGTACAGATCAGCACGTTGTGAGAAACTGATGTAGCTGTGCAAGTGCTTGAGTTAGGCATCCAGTGCATCCTGTAACACAAAACTGAACATCGACTGTGACATTCCTGCAGCCAGTCCCACTGTCTCCTGAAAAGAACCTGAGGTGAGGCAATGCAGGACAGATAACACCTGTACTGTTGGTGGGATGGCATGTGGATTACGTATGGCTGGCAGGAGATCCGGCTCCAACTGGTTACACAGGTCCCTGATTGTCTGACAGTTCAGACGATACGTCTGTATAATGTGTCTTTCTTCCATGGTAGCTAGGTTGTCTGGGGCCGGTAGACCGGTGCATTTCTCAATCTCCCCATTGGACGGTATCTAGGCATAGGACAGAACACATTTCAGGACATCTGTTACACTGTTGTTACAAAAGTACCCCATAGAAGTGGAAAACAGGAAGAGTCATGTAAAGTAATTGAAACTTGACACAGGGAAACAGTTATTCACAAACTACACAACTGCGACATCCTGGCTGTCAATTCCATTGCTATACTTGTCACAAGGGGTCTGTACAGAGATGGAAGTCTAACATAGCAAACTCTCCCCTAAGTCGGATACAGTTTTCAAACGTCCACACATTGTAAAGATTTTACATCAGACATTTTGGCAGGTGACTCACTTCACTAGTGAGTTCACATGAGTTGACATCGTACATCAAGCAACTAGTGATTACCTTCATGCTATGACGCACTATTATGACAGAAATATCTTAAAAATAAGTAAAATGGCATCCTGCATGCAGAGGACGGATGGAAGTGACCTAATTGCGCCGGCGTTAGTAGTCATGGTGGAAAGTGGTTGGAAAAGCCGTGCAACTCCTCATTGGTTAACATTGATGTCTATGGGAAAATGGGGCAACAAGGGAGGGGTGCCCGTCGGACCCTGACCCCCCTAATGGCCGGCATATTGGCAGTGGCCTACCCGGAGATAGATGGGCACTTGAGGGCAGCACAGCAGCCACAAGAGGGTGAGTACAGACTGTTTAATATCAGTTGTATGGGCTTCTATTGTGTCAGTTAGATTACATAGGCATTAACCCCTTCGCTACCAGGCCTTTTCCCCCTCCTGTGCCAGGCCTTTTTTTGCCTATTTGGGGCAGTTCGAGCTTAGGCCCTCATAACTTTTTGTCCACATAAGCTAACCAAGCCAAATTTGCGTCCTTTTTTTCCAACATCCTAGGGATTCTAGAGGTACCCAGACTTTGTGGGTTCCCCTGAAGGAGGCCAAGAAATTGGGCAAAATACAGTGAAAAGTTTGTTTTTTTCAAAGCAATTGGAAAAAGTGGCTGCAAAAGAAGGCTTGTGGATTTCCCCCTGAAAATGGCATCAACAAAGGGTTTACAGTGCTAAACTCAGCGGCTTCCCAGCTTTCAGGAACAGGCAGACTTGAATCAGAAAACCCAATTTTTCAACACAATTTTGGCATTTTACTGGGGCATACCCCATGTTTGCAATTTTTTTGCTTTCAGCCTCCTTCCAGTCAGTGACAGGAATGGGCATGAAACCAATGCTGGATCCCAGAAACCTAAACATTTCTGAAAAGTAGACAAAATTCTGAATTCAGCAAGGGGTCATTTGTGTAGATCCTACAAGGGTTTCCTACAGAAAATAACAGCTGAAAAAGAAAAATATTGAAATTGAGGTGAAAAAACCATAAATTTTTCTCTACGTTTTACTCTGTAACTTTTCCCTGCAATGCCAGATTATCAAAAGCAATATACCGTTATGTCTGCTGGACTCCTCTGGTTGCAGGGATATATAGGGCTTGTAGGTTCATCAAGAACCCGAGGAACCCAGAGACAATAAATGAGCTGCACCCTGCAGTGCGTTTTCATTCTATACCGGGTATACAGCAATTCATTTGCTGAAATATAAAGAGTAAAAAATTGCTATCAAGAAAACCTTTGCATTTCCAAGAAGGGCACAAGATAAGGTGTTGAGGAGCAGTGGTTATTTGCACATCTCTGAATTCCGGGGTGACCATACTAGCATGTGAATTACAGGGAATTTCTCAAATAGATGTCTTTTTTACACACTGTCCTATATTTGGAAGGAAAAAATGTAGAGAGAGACAAGGGGCAATAGCACTTGTTTTGCTAATCTATGTTCCCCCAAGTCTCCCGATAAAAATGATACCTCACTTGTGTGGGTAGGCCTAGCGCCCGCGACAGGAAACGCCCCAAAGCGCAACGTGGACACATCCAAATTTTTGGAAGAAAACAGAGGTGTTTTTTGCGAAGTGCCTACCTGTAGATTTTGGCCTCTAGCTCAGCCGGCACCTAGGGAAACCTACCAAACCTGTGCATTTCTGAAAACTAGAGACCTAGGGGAATCCAAGGAGGGGTGCCTTGCGGGGCTCGGACCAGGTTCTGTTACCCAGAATCCTTTGCAAACCTCAAAATGTGGCTAAAAAAAACACATGTTCCTCACATTTCTGTGGCAGAAAGTTCTGGAATCTGAGAGGAGCCACAAATTTCCTTCCACCCAGCGTTCCCCCAAGTCTCCCAATAAAAATGATACCTCACTTGTGTGGGTAGGCCTAGCGCCCGCGACAGGAAACGCCCCAAAGCGCAACGTGGACACATCCAAATTTTTGGAAGAAAACAGAGGTGTTTTTTGCGAAGTGCCTACCTGTAGATTTTGGCCTCTAGCTCAGCCGGCACCTAGGGAAACCTACCAAACCTGTGCATTTCTTAAAGGTAGAGACCTAGGGGAATCCAAGATGGGGTGACTTGCGGGGGTCGGACCAGGTTCTGTTACCCAGAATCCTTTGCAAACCTCAAAATGTGGCTAAAAAAACACATGTTCCTCACATTTCTGTGGCAGAAAGTTCTGGAATCTGAGAGGAGCCACAAATTTCCTTCCACCCAGCGTTCCCCCAAGTCTCCCGATAAAAATGATACCTCACTTGTGTGGGTAGGCCTAGCGCCTGTGACAGGAAACGCCCCAAAGCGCAACGTGGACACATCCAAATTTTTGGAAGAAAACAGAGGTGTTTTTTGCGAAGTGCCTATCTGTAGATTTTGGCCTCTAGCTCAGCCGGCACCTAGGGAAACCTACCATACCTGTGCATTTCTGAAAACTAGAGACCTAGGGGAATCCAAGATGGGGTGACTTGCGGGGCTCGGACCAGGTTCTGTTACCCAGAATCCTTTGCAAACCTCAAAATTTGGCTGAAAAAACACATGTTCCTCACATTTCTGTGGCAGAAAGTTCTGGAATCTGAGAGGAGCCACAAATTTCCTTCCACCCAGCGTTCCCCCAAGTCTCCCGATAAAAATGATACCTCACTTGTGTGGGTAGGCCTAGCGCCCGCGACAGGAAACGCCCCAAAGCGCAACATGGACACATCCAAATTTTTGGAAGAAAACAGAGGTGTTTTTTGCGAAGTGCCTAACTGTAGATTTTGGCCTCTAGCTCAGCCGGCACCTAGGGAAACCTACCAAACCTGTTCATTTCTGAAGACTAGAGACCTAGGGGAATACAAGATGGGGTGACTTGTGGGGCTCGGACCAGATTCTGTTACCCAGAATCCTTTGCAAACCTCCAAATTTGGCTAAAAAAACACATGTTCCTCACATTTCTGTGGCAGAAAGTTCTGGAATCTGAGAGGAGCCACAAATTTCCTTCCACCCAGCGTTCCCCTAAGTCTCTCGATAAAAATGGTACCTCACTTCTGTGGGTAGGCCTAGCGCCCACGAAAGGAAATGGCCCAAAACACAACGTGGACACAACATATTTTTTCACAGAAAACAGAGGTGTTTTTTGCAAAGTGCCTACCTGTGGAGTTTGGCCTCTAGCTCAGCCGGGGGGGGGGGGCAGAAATGCCCTAAAATAAATTTGACCCCCCCCCCAAACCCCCCCTGCGCGGGAACGACCCTTGCTTACGGGGTCGCTCCCCCTGCGTGACATTGGCGCCAAAAAACAAATCCCCGGTGCCGAGTGGTTTCTGCTCCCTTGGGGGCAGATTGACCTAAAATCGGCCAATCTGCCCCCAAGGGGGGCAGACATGGCCTAAATACAATTTGCCCCCCAGGGCAGTGACCCTTGCCTGATGGGTCGCTACCCATCTCTAAAAAAAAAAACTAAAAAAAGACACAATTTTTTTTTTTGCCCTGGCGCCTAGAGGGTTCTGCCCCCCCTGGGGGCAGTTCGGCCTAATAATAGGCCGATCTGCCCCCAGGGGGGGCAGAAATGGCCTAAAATAAATTTGCCCCCCCAACCCCCACCCCCCCCTGCCCGGGAACGACTCTTGCCCACGGGGTCGCTCCCCCTGCGTGACATTGGCGCCAAAAAACAAATCCCCGGTGCCTAGTGGTTTCTGCCCCCTTGGGGGCAGATTGACCTAAAATCGGCCAATCTGCCCCCAAGGGGGGCAGAAACGGCCTAAATACAATTTGGCCCCCAGGGGAGCGACCCTTGCCTGATGGGTCGCTCCCCATCTCTAAAAAAACAAACAAACAAAAAAAAACACAAAAAAAACATTTCCCCTGGCGCCTAGAGGGTTCTGCCCCCCACTGGGGGCAGTTATGGCCTAAAATAAATTCCCCCCCCAGGGAGCGATCCTTGCCTAAGGGGTCGCTCCCCTTGCCTAAGGGGTCGCTCCCCTTGCGTGAAATTCACGCAAAGAAAAAACTCCCTGGTGTCTAGTGGTTTCTGCCCCCCTTGGGGGCAGATTGGCCTCATCAAAATAGGCCAATCTGCCCCCAGGGGGGGCAGAAATGGACTAAAATAAATTTGCCCCCCAGCCCCAACCCCCCCCCCCGGGAGCGACCCTTGCCTATGGGGTCGCTCCCCCTGCGTGACATTGGCGCCAAAAAACAAATCCCCGTGCCAAGTGGTTTCTGCCCCCTTGGGGGCAGATTGACCTAAACTCGGCCAATCTGCCCCCAGGGGGGCAGAAATGGTCTAAATATAATTTGCCCCCCTGGGGAGCGACCCTTGCCTGATGGGTCGCTCCCCAACTCTAAAAAAACAAACAAACAAAAAAAAAAAAAAAGAATTTGCCCTGGCGCCTACAGGTTTCTACCCCCAGGGGGGGCAGAAATGGCCTAAAATAAATGTGCCCCCCCCAGGGAGCGACCCTTGCCTAAGGGGTCGCTCCCCTTGCGTGAAATTCACGCAAAGAAAAAACTCCCTGGTGTCTAGTGGTGTCTGCCCCCCTTGGGGGCAGATTGGCCTCATCAAAATAGGCCAATCTGCCCCAAATGGCCTAAATATAATTTTCCCCCAAGGGGAGCGACCCTTGCCTAAGGGGTCGCTCCCCACCTAAAAAAAAAAAATGAAATAAAAAATAAAAAAAATATAGGAATTGGTCCCTGGTGCCAGAGGTTACTGCCCCCAGGGGGGGGCAGAAAGGCCTTCCCGAAAAAATGCCCCCCATGGGAGCGACCCTTGCCCAAGGGGTCGCTCCCTTATGTAAATTTCAATTAAAAAAAAAAAAATTCCCTGGTGTCTAGTGGGGTTTCAAAAGCCGGATTGCAAGGTGTTCCCCTTCCATCCCCGCCTTGGGGGGGAGGTGGGTGCGCGGGGGGCACGCTAGCGCTCCCCTAAGTTCCCCTGTGAACTGTAGCCTTGGACGAGATCATCTCGTCCAAGGCACAGAACCGGTTAATGAGGTGTGTGTACATTACATAAGATTATTGTCCTTGCTATTACTTCCACTGTTTAGAAGTGGTGTAAGTTAGCTTTTAAACACCATGCAAGCCGTAATATGTTGGAGCTATACCTCCTTGTCCAGTTACGTTTAGACACACTCCCATGTTAAGTGATTTCAAAACATTATTTCCCTACCCAGTCATTTTGTTGGAATTAGGAGGTAACAGCTTGCATATTGGGTTATGACTTCATGACCAAAGTTTGGGGACAATGTTTCATAGCCATTCCTTGCACGCCAGAGGAGGAGTAGATTACTTGTTGGTATGTGTACAACATGGGTAGGTATTGACCCTTTCCTCCCTTTCTTTCTCTCCCACCTTTTTTCCCTGTCCTCTTCTATCCTTGTGTGCATCATCAGGCGAAGGAGAAGTGGACCGGCAGGTGGGGAAGCTGCAGCCCACAGGACCCAGGAGGCAGAGTCCACTGATGCCAAAGGGACCAGTGGGACGGAGGGTGAGAGGAGCTTCACGGGGGAGACAGGTACAGCAACGTCATCTTCAGATTTCTCCTCTGTTGGAAGCTCCCTGGCAGTGGTGGACCTATCTGGGTCCATCCCAGTATGTCCTTGTCCACCACCCCCCTTACCAGCTTCGCCCTCACTGTAGCTCCCCACCCAGTTGCCAGTGCCTGCTCACCCTGGAGGGTGGGCATCTCCTTCACAGCAGGCACCTCCCTCCCTGCCCCCGTCAGGCCTGTAGCCCTCAATGAGGGGGCTATTGACCTCCTAAGGTCCATCTCTATGGGGAAGTCAACCATTGTGAATGCCATCCAGGGACTGGCATCTCAGGTGCAACCAAGTAATGCCTACCTGGAAGGCATTCACTGTGCCTTGGCTGGCCTGAAGAGATTGTTTCAGGCTCTGGTTGCCTCTTTGATGGCAGCTAGTGTCCCTTCATTTTCCATCCCTCCCCCACCTACCTGTGCCTAATCCACCACCCCTGTCCCCTCATCCATCCAGAGCACACATACAGACCAGCATTCACTCACTACAATAGTCAAGGTGCACAGAGACAAACACAGGCACCACAGGACACACCACAAGCATGCACATAGTCAACACACACTTGCAGACACTACAACAGCCACTCCCTACACTGTCTCCCCCACCACCTCCTCCATCACAGTCACATCACCACTCACAGCTGTAATCAATACACCTACACTCCCTGATCTTGCCAACAGTCCTGTCATACCCACAGACACCACAAGAGCAGACCCACAGACATCCACCCCACACACCACATCTGCACTCACCACGACAACCATCATGGCCACATGCAGCACATCCACCTTACTTACAGCCACCACCCCAGCATACACTCACACCTCTTGCATCCCATCTCCCTGCATCTTTTCCCCTCTCCTCCCAAAAAACATAAACACCCTCACTCACCCACTCAACATATATCTACCATACCCAAGCAGACATTGCACACACCTGCATCCACATCCAGCACATCAACACCTCCTACAACCACTCCTTCTACCTCCACTCCTAACCTTTTACCCATGACTGCCCCATGTACCTAAAAAAGTTTTCCTTGCCAGTCTTGACCTGTTCCCTGCTCCTCTCCTACCCCGTGATGCCCCTAAGCGCCATGTCTCCCTGCCTCAGCCCAGACCTTCCACCTCCCAGTCCTCCCACGCCTCTCCCCCTGAAAAGAAACCACCCCCTTCAAAACATAAGGTCCCTACTCCTACCCCAAAATCCAAACCCCCTCCCCCACAATCAAAATATAAGCCTAAACTCCCCCTCCCAAACCTAAACCCAAGGACCCCCCTTTCAAGCCCAAACCCCTACCACTGCCCCACAACCCTGATGTGCCTGCCTGCCCCATAGATGCCCCTGCCATGTGGAGGCCAATTTGCAGTCCGGAGTCAAGTTGGGGCATGTGACTATGCCCAATGTGCCTGGGGAACTTAAGACATTCGGAATGGCAAGTGGCCTTACCTGTACATAGTTTTAATTATTGAATTTTAAATACATCTGCCCACATAGCTGTGGATGTCAGGTTTGAGAAATTGTCCTGGATTTCCTGCAACATGGTTGTGTTATTTCTGTATACTTTGATGTTTGTGTTGTATGTGTATGGGATGCATCTATGTTGCTGCATGTACTGGGTTGATGACTTGTGCCATGTGCTTATTGTGATGTGTTGTTATGGTTGTGTGTGGCATTGCTTGGTAGTGCTGTGTGTGTACATCTGCATAGTGATGCATTTGTGATGTCCTTAGTATGTTGGTTGGACATGGCGTGTCACCTGAGGCCTTGTTTGGATGTCTGTACTATTTATATGATTGTGTGTTGTTGCTACGTATTGCTACTAGTATGTGTTGTCAGGTGGAGTTGTTCGATGTGCCTTTCTGACAATGTGTTTTTGTGTTTGTGATGTTGTTGTCATTGTGTGATTGTGGGGTATTGTACATGGATGTGTTTGACAGTGGCGGTTGTGTGCAGTGTGCTATGTGAATGGCACGTGTCTGTTAGCTGTGGTGTGTGTATTTGGCGTACGTTTTTGTGTAGTTAGTGTGTGCGTGTGTCTGTAGATGTGTGTGCTGATATGGGTGTTTGCGCGTGTTTGTGGACGTCGCTGTCCGTGCCATGTGTGTGTTGTGTGTGGGTGTGTAATACTGCCCTTCCCTCCAGTGTGTGCTAGATGCGGGTAATTACGGTTGTCATCTTCAGCGTCGCCACTGGTCCTGGTGGTGTATGGCGAGATACAGCTGTGGGAAGACTTCCAGTTCGGGTTCCATGGCGGACGCATCTGTGTACTTGGAGGTGAGTGTCTGCTTTTATACTGCCAGTTTACGCCAGACTTTTCGTGGAGGTCACACTGACCCGGAAATCCTGGCGGTCTGCTGACTTGTAATACGGTGAGCGGTGGATTGATCCCCGCCGGCCTGGAGATGGCTACCGTCGTCTGCGACCCGACCACACTGGCGGTGACTTGGCTGTGTTGCGGTTGGATCACCGCCGTGATCTGGTGACCGCCAAACTTGTAATGAGTGCATAAGTGTCTCCACCAAAATTACAATATTGTCAAAAAGTACTTGGACATCAAATAGAGGAATGTGCAAGGAAAGTGACCAGAGAAAGCGTTATAGCTCTAATGCAAATGAACCCTCCTGTTACTCAAAGAGATGTCAGGATGTTTTTGGGAGTGTTGAGTTACTGTTGCCAATGAATTCCCAATTTTTCTGTAATCTCAAAACCTTTGCAGCAATTGACCCACAAAGATATCATTGATCCTGTGCCCTTCGATGAAGCTTGTATGAAAGCTTTTACTGAGTTGGGAGAGAGTCTGTGCAGAGTACCAGCTCTGGGAATGCCTGACTATACAAAACCATTTTCACAGTTTTTTCATGAACATGATTGTTGTGCTCTTTCTGTCCTAACACAGGTAGATGGTGGCGTAAATTGTCCTGTAGCATAATTTTATGACAAGACCGGAGGCTCCTATTATGCTTTCTTTTCCTGCTTTATTTTAATAGCAGCCAAGAGAAACAGACCAATCCCAGGGTTTGCAAACACGCAGCCAATGGGAGTTAAAAGAAATAACGTTAACCAATCAGTACACTATATCATGCAAGATATACTAATCCTGAATGCAGGCAGCCCTCTTTTCAGTTGCGAGACAGTCAAGCAAAGGATTTTAATAAAGATACAATACAACAAATTAAACAAATTGCCAGGATTAGAGCAAAAAAGTCTTGAATTCTGTCCAGGTTAGGAGAATAGGATGGCTTGACAAGATGATGTATGCAGAAGTCTGAGTTCAATGGAAATTGCGGTGAATGGATACTGCTAGGAGAATCGGCCTCCGTTGAATTAGGTTGAAGCGGATGCTGGAGCGTTGGTAGTAACTAGATGGGGTGGGAAAGAACAATGTTAGTGCAAAAAGCAGTGGGATAATACTCGCCTCCGTGTCTTTAATAAAATTAAGACTTTCCATCATAAAAGACTTGGAAAATCTACATTTTATGACAAGACCAAATCCTGCTACTTTGCTACCTATAGATACTGCTGAGTCAGAAAATGAAAATGTAAATGAAGTGGAACATGACTGCCTGGATGTTACTGAACTGTGCACCAAACCCAGACCTGATATTCAGGATACACCATTAGAGAAAAATGACCAAATATTTTTTGTTGGTGGTTCCTGTTTAAGGGTTAATGCGGAAATATTGAGATCTGGTTATGCTGTGTTCACCATCTCTGGTGTCCTCGAATCTTCATGGCTTCAAGGAGGATTTCCTGCACAAGTGGCTGAATTGGTTGCTCTTACTAGAACATGCTAAATTTCAAAACAGCTCAAAATTACGATTTTTGCAGACAGTCAATATGGATTTGGTGTTGTGCAAGACTTCGGGCAGTTAGGTTTCTTGATCTCTTCTGACTCCTCTATAAGGAACATGGATAAGATTTATGAATTACTGAAAGCTTTACAATTTACTGAAAAAGTCACAGTTGTGAAATGTAATGCACATTGAAAAGCGAATTATTTTATCTGTATGGGTAATGTACATGCAGATCAGATTGCTAGATTCTGTGCACTAAATTGTGCCACTTTCAATTAAGAGTGGAAAAATGTAACAGATACTGATGAGACAATTCAGAGCTTTTTGATGACAATGGTTGACACTTGGAAAAAAATTAAAAGATTGCAAGGTGAGGATCCAGAAGATGAAAAAAGAATCTGGATAAAATTGGGCTGTAATCAAAGAAAAAATTGATGAAATGTGGATTTCAAATGAAGGGCAGGTGGTCTTGCCAATTGTATACTGACCCAAATGGCTAAATACTATCATGGTCAACTTACATTGGCAGAGATGCACTGATTCAAATATTTAAACAATATTGGTTCAATCCAAAATGTAGACAGGTTGCAGAAGCAATGTGCCACTGATTCATTACCTCCCAGCAAATGAATGTGGGAAAGACAACTGTTGTCAATTTGAGTCACATTGGAAGTTCAAGTGGTCCATTTAACAGAATGCCGATGGATTTCATTGAGATGTCTGTGTGTGGTGGTCTGAGGTACGTGTTGGTGATTGTCTGCATATTTAGTCATTGGATTGAAGCCTAGCCTACACACAGAAATGACAGCCTCACAGTAGCAAAGCTGTTACTTATAGAGTTGATCCCCCAATTTGGTTTTCTGGCCTCTTTAGAATTAGATAGAGAAGTCACTGCAACAATAGGTGATAAAAATGCTATATTCAGCCTTAAACATTGAGCACTGTAGTTACTATCCTCAAGCTTCTGGATTAGCACAGCAAATGTATGGCACTTTGAAATTTCGACTGGCAAAAATGCGTGCATCCACAAATCTGAAATGGCCTGATGCTTCAACCTTTGGATCTGATGAGCATGCGAAGTACACCTGACAGAAAGACTGGTCTCTAGCCCCATGAAATACTAGTGGGCAGAGCATTGAGATTGCCAGCTGTTCCTGCAAATGCGCTTGTAAGCATAACAGTTGATTTGGTGCTGGATTACTGCAAGGATCTAGCTGATGTAGTTTGCTCTTTGTCTCACCAGGTGGAAGCTCATATAGTGTAAATAACACGCAGGGAAAGCTTGCTTTAGATTATCAACACGTAGGGAAGCTTTGTATATACAGACCTCAGTCCAGAACTAATACTACGTTTGTGGGAACAAGTGAATGCAGACATGTATTTCTATTTAATAATACATGGGACTTTATGTTAAATGGACAAGATCCTGCGATTCCAGGTGTATATTACATTTGTGGTGAAAATGCTTATTGTTGTCTCCCTAAGGGATGGTATGGAACTTTTTGCCTGGGAGTGGTTTTCACTAAATTGTACCAGATTGACAACATACATGATACTCATGAGAATTTGAGACCAAGATCAAAAAGACCAAGTTATTAAAAAATAATTGGGGATACATTTGGAGCAATTGTTCCTTCTGTAGGAGTTGTTCTGAATGACATGAAAATTACAAGACTATCAACCATTGTGGACGAAATGTTAACAGATTCTTTCTGGGGCAATACTTTTAATGGATGCAGAAATGGCTGCGGTATGTTCGATGGTTCTTCAGAACCATCTTACGTTAGATGTCCTTTAGCAAAAGAGGGCAGAGTCTGTTGGATGCTTAAGGTGCAACATTGCTGCACTTTTATCCCAGGCAGCAGTGGAGAAATTAGAAGCTAGATTAGAAATTTGACAAGTTTGAATTCTGACTTAAAGGACCTGAACCAACCAAGTGTGTGGGAAAATATAGTCAAAAGCTTCACTAAAATGGGAAATTGATTGGGAAACATTGGTCAGGATGCTGCAGGAATGATACTGAAACCCTTATTAATAGTGGTTGTGTGTCTCATTTGCATAATCAGACTTTACAAACTGTATAGATTCATACAATTACAAAGGATGAAAAATAAACAGATGAGGGAAGAAATAGAAAGGGAAAAGATAAGAAGCAGATACTTTCATGATTTGAGCGTTTTGAAGAATGATGAAAGCCTAACTGTAGATATACTAAACAAACAAAATTTTGAAAAATGTCTCATTAGTGTATGTTCTTTTGTGACTGCACGTATAACTGTCAGAGGAGGAATTGTTAGAGAGCAAACATCAGTAATAAAAATGAGTAACTAAAATGAAATGTTTAAAGGCCTAAATAGAGAAATGTGTGTTTGAAAAATAAAACGCAAATGTTTAAATTGTGGCTGACATTTTGTCAGCCACCTCGAGTTCAGTGTGAAATAATAAATGACTTTGAAAATGTATTTTGATTAATTATAACTACATGTATTGACAAAACATGAATAATATTATTGTACTACAAAACTAACGGTTTGAAATTATTAGAAATTTTTTATTCTTCAGGTGCTAGCATTAGTAAAAAGGCCCACGTTTTAGTATTTTTCCAGAGGCACAGTGTTTAAATGTTATGCTGACTTTACTGAAACGTTTTGCAAACATTGCTTTACTAGGCATCCTGTTGAATGTGCACAGTGGAAATTTGCTATCCTGTTCTTGCTTCTTACTCTGTGCTTCCTTGAGATAATAATTGCAAGTTTTAACAATGGCCTTAGTTCTGGTAGGACGTAATGCCAGCTCAGTGTCATGTTTTATGTTTCTTTCTAAAATGTAATAATTCTACGGAAGTGTCAACATGGGCCTATCCAGAAAAAGGAATAAAGAAAAGATACATCAGAAGCACAGACAAAGGCCCTCATTCTGACCCTGGCGGTCGGTGATAATGCGGCGGCCAAGCCGCCAACAGGCCGGCGGTCCAAAATATGTAATTCTGACCCTGGCGGGAACCGCCAACACAGCCCGCCGCATTAACACTCCGCCCGCCACGGCGGAACAAACAAACAGCGCGGCGGTCCCCGCCAACAGCCAGGCGGCAGACAATGTACCGCCCACCCTATCACGACCCACCAATCCGCCACCTTTTCCGGGGCGGGAGCACCGCCGATAAAAACACGGCGGAAACAGACTACGAACGGGAAAACGCTCACCTCTACGCACTCCACGCGAGATTCCGGCAGTATGGAACCCGAGTTGCAGGTCATCCCCGCACTCCTATACCTGCTCCTGTACCAGGAGCACGCCCGGCGGCGCGGAAGACATCGGTGAGTACTGCACCTACGACACAGGGGAGGGAAAAGAGTACCGGCACACACCCACCCACCCACACCCACTACAACACACACATCAATGCATTCCCACAGATCACTGTCACAACCCACAACCCCCCCCCCCCCCTCCGAAATAATGCAAAGACCAAAAGAAGAGATCATAAACGGGCAGATATATTGAAATATGGACACCAGTAATCCCAATAAATAAATAAACTATGTACAAAATATATACAGCTACTAAATGTAGTCCAACCACTGTCCGTGGACCACAGGGGTCCTGTGCAAAGGGGCAAGGCCCAGTCCCACGACAAGAACTCCACGGAGAGAACACTGCAGGGGCATCAGAAAGAAAATAGGACAGGCACCTCAGGGGGAAGGGAAGGGGGGGCACCTCAGCCACTTGAGTACACGACGCCAGATCCACGAGGGGACTCCATGACCACTGGCCCATCCTGGGGAGAGCAAAGCCACAGTCCATACAGTCCATACACTGGGTGGCCTGCCCACTGGGCCATCCTGGGGAGAGCAAAGCCACAGTCCATACAGTCCATACAGTGGGTGGCCTGCCCACTGGGCCATCCTGGGGAGAGCAAAGCCACAGTCCATACAGTCCATACAGTGGGTGGCCTGCCCACTGGGCCATCCTGGGGAGAGCAAAGCCACAGTCCATACAGTCCATACAGTGGGTGGCCTGCCCACTGGGCCATCCTGGGGAGAGCAAAGCCACAGTCCATACAGTCCATACAGTGGGTGGCCTGCCCACTGGGCCATCCTGGGGAGAGCAAAGCCACAGTCCATACAGTCCATACAGTGGGTGGCCTGCCCACTGGGCCATCCTGGGGAGAGCAAAGCCACAGTCCAAACAGTCCATAACAGACTCCACTGCCACTGGAGGAGGCATGTTGGCCAGAGGACATCCTGCAGCCCTGCCCGAGACAGATCCTGCCCTGCCACGTCTGCCAAAGGGCCAGCGGTTCTTGCCTTGAAGGGCCCAGTTCAGCGCTTCTTGCCTTGAAGGGCCCAGTTCAGCGGGTCTTGCCTTGAAGGGCCCAGTTCAGCGGTTCTTGAGACGGCGGTCCCCAGCGGAGCGGTGCTTGAGACGGCGGGGCCCAGTTCAGCGGTTCTTGAGACGGCGGTCCCCAGCGGAGCGGTGCTGGAGACGGCGGGGCCCAGTTCAGCGGTTCTTGAGACGGCGGGGCCCAGTTCAGCGGTTCTTGAGACGGCGGGGCCCAGTTCAGCGGTGCTTGAGACGGCGGTCCCCAGCGGAGCAGTGCTGGAGACGGCAGGGCCCAGTTCAGCGGTTCTTGAGACGGCGGTCCCCAGCGGAGCGGTGCTTGAGACGGCGGGGCCCAGTTCAGCGGTTCTTGAGACGGCGGTCCCCAGCGGAGCGGTGCCGGAGACGGCGGGGCCCAGTTCAGCGGTTCTTGAGACGGCGGGGCCCAGTTCAGCGGTTCTTGAGATGGCGGGGCCCAGTTCAGCGGTTCTTGAGACGGCGGTCCCCAGCGGAGCGGTGCTTGAGACGGCGGGGCCCAGTTCAGCGGTTCTTGAGACAGCGGTCCCCAGCGGAGCGGTGCTGGAGACGGCGGGGCCCAGTTCAGCGGTTCTTGAGACGGCGGGGCCCAGTTCAGCGGTTCTTGAGACGGCGGTCCCCAGCCGAGCGGTGCTTGAGACGGCGGGGCCCAGTTCAGCGGTTCTTGAGACGGCGGTCCCCAGCGGAGCGGTGCTGGAGACGGCGGGGCCCAGTTCAGCGGTTCTTGAGACGGCGGGGCCCAGTTCAGCGGTTCTTGAGACGGCGGGGCCCAGTTCAGCGGTTCTTGAGACGGCGGTCCCCAGCGGAGCGGTGCTTGAGACGGCGGGGCCCAGTTCAGCGGTTCTTGAGACGGCGGTCCCCAGCGGAGCGGTGCTGGAGACGGCGGGGCCCAGTTCAGCGGTTCTTGAGACGGCGGGGCCCAGTTCAGCGATTCTTGAGACGGCGGGGCCCAGTTCAGCGGTGCTTGAGACGGCGGCCGGTCTATGGCCAACTGCTCATTGCCTGGTGGTGCCCTCCTGGGCAGCGGGGATGGTGCTCCTTCAATGCCCACCTGGGCTGTGGGTGGTGGGGCCCTCCTGGCCAGCTGGGCTGGGTCCTCCCTGGCCAGCGGCTATGGGGGTGGTGGGCTCCTCCTGGGCAGCAGGCCTGCAGCCTGACCTCTCCGACTTGCTGCCCTTGCCCTCCTTAGTCAGGAGTCTGTGGCCCTTTCCTCCCTTTGGAGCTGTGGCTGGTGACTGTGTCTGGGTGGTGTCCGGGGGGGATGTAGAAGCCGGGCTCCTGCGGTGCCCCTTCCACCTTCTGCTCCTCTTCCCAGGGGGTGGGCTGGCTGTCCCCTTGCTGCTGGGCGAAGATCCAGACATGCGGGCTGGTGGGCTCCAATACCCCTGCACCCTTGTCAAGGGGGCTGCAGGGCTGGTGGTGGCTGAGGTGCTCTTCTTACCCCGACGAGAAGGAGGGGGGGCTCAGGGTCAGGAAAGAAGTTAGCAGTGGCGAGGAAGAGTTTCTTGGGACAATGGAGAGTGGTAGGTACAGTGGGAATGGGAGCGGAGGGAGAGGATGTGGTTGTAGGTGAGTCACGTTTGCTGTCTTTGGGTGCAGGTGCAGGAGGGATAGGCTGTCGTGAGGTGGATGGCTGTTGGGTGGGTGGGTGGCTGCGTTTGTGTGGTGTGGAAGAGGGGGTGACAGACACAGTGGGAGAGGACACAGGGGACGTGTAAATGGCAGTGGGGGTGGTGACTGCACGTGTGCGGACTGGAGTGGAGGGTGTGCTGGTGATGGAAACACTGGCTGATGGTGAGGTGAATGGAGGTGTGAGTGTAGACGTCACAGCTAGGGAGGAGGGAGACGAGGAGGTGGGGGTCACAGAGGTGGTAGTGACTGTTGGCATGTCTGCATCGGAATGTTGCGTGTGTGAATGTCTGCGTGATCTGTGGTGCTTATGTTTGGATGAGCTTCTCTTGGGTGTTGAGGTGTGTGCAGGCTGGTCTGATGGTGTGGGTGGGACAGGCAGAGGAACAGGAGACTGGGAGGAGGGAGTTAGTAGAGGGAGGCAGGAGACAGGGACAATGGCTGCCGTCAGTGCTGAGGCCAGAGCCTGGAACGATCGCTGATGGGCAGCCTGACCCGAATGAATGCCCTCCAGGTACGCATTGCTGCGATGAACCTCCCTCTCCACCCCCTGGATGGCATTCAAAAGGGTAGTCTGCCCAACAATGAGCGTTCGGAGGAGGTCAATGACCTCCTCACTGAGGGCAGCGGGGGTAACAGGGGCAGGGCCTGAGGTGCCTGGGGCGAAGGAGATGCCCGGCTTCCTGGCAGAGCGGGCACGGGGCGAACGCTGAGGGGCTGCTGGGAGGGCGGAGATGGTGCGCTGGGTGGCGGCTGTACCTGTAATGGCGGGGGGCACGGATGGTGCCACCCCCGCAAGGGAGCTCCCTTCCGAGGACGTGTCCGTGTCGCTGCAGGGTCCAGTCGTCCCCGTTGTGGAGCTCCCCTCGCCCTCCGTCTCACTGGTCCAGTCAGACTCTGTGGCATGGCCCTCCTGGGCCATGTGAGATGCAGCTCCCTCCTGCCCCGATGCCACTTCTCCTCCGCCTGATGATGCTGATGCACACAAGCACAGAAAGACAAACAAAAAGGGGGGGGGGGGGAGAGAGAAATAAAGGGATATTGAGTACATGGATCTCCGGTACAGTTAGCGGACATGACAGACACAGATGCCCCCTGCACTAAGTTGCGCACTTGGGGTCCGCTACGCATTCCGTGGAACATGCCCTACACGCCTAGAGTTGACAACTGCACCCATGGATGACACGGCCCAGGGATGGCTGTACTGACACACTACTGAGGGTGGTGGCTGGGGACACAGGGGCTTACGGGGGTGCCCAGCCTACAGATATCGCCCTGGCCTAGGGGGACCCACAGCCCTCCTCCCCCACCCAGACACCTCCACTGCGCGACAACAGAGTAGATAATGCTTGTACTCACCCCCTTGTGTCTGCTGTGCTGCCCTCACGCGCCCATCCAAATCAGGGTAGGCCACCGCCAGGATCCGGAACATCAGGGGGGTCAGTTGACGGCAGGCACCCCGCCTACGTTGGGAGGCCATCCCCAGCAGAGACTCGGCGGTCTTCTTGGTCCCGCGGCGGATGTCCTCCCACCTCTTGCGGCAGTGGGTGCCCCGTCGATGGTGGACCCCCAGGGTCCGGACTTCCTTGGCGATGGCACGCCAAATCCCGATCTTCTCATGGGCGCGGACCTATGTGACACGTACAGGGAGGGAGAAATACCACGTTCAAATTTGTCAGCATTTTCGTTGCCAGTGGCCCAACGCCCCCCATCCCCGCCAGGCCCCCCGCCATGCCCCCCACCAGGCCCAACATGCCCCCCATCCCCGCCAGGCCCCCCGCCAGCCCCAACATGCCCCCCATCCCCGCCATGCCCCCCCGCCATGCCCCCCGCCAGCCCCAACATGCCCCCCATCCCCGCCAGGCCCCCCGACAGCCCCAACATGCCCCCCCATCCCCGCCAGGCCCCCCGCCATGCCCCCCGCCAGCCCCAACATGCCCCCCATCCCCGCCAGGCCCCCCGCCAGCCCCAACATGCCCCCCCATCCCCGCCAGGCCCCCCGCCATGCCCCCGCCAGCCCCAACATGCCCCCCATCCCCGCCAGGCCCCCCGCCAGCCCCAACATGCCCCCCCATCCCCGCCAGGCCCCCCGCCATGCCCCCCACCAGGCCCAACATGCCCCCCATCCCCGCCAGGCCCCCCGCCATGCCCCCCGCCAGACCCAACATGCCCCCCATCCCCGCCAGGCCCCCCGCCAGCCCCAACATGCCCCCCCATCCCCGCCAGGCCCCCCGCCATGCCCCCCGCCAGCCCGAACATGCCCCCCATCCCCGCCAGGCCCCCCGCCAGCCCCAACATGCCCCCACATCCCCGCCAGGCCCCCCGCCAGCCCCAACATGCCCCCCCATCCCCGCCAGGCCCCCCGCCATGCCCCCCGCCAGCCCCAACATGCCCCCCATCCCCGCCAGGCCCCCCGCCAGCCCCAACATGCCCCCCCATCCCCGCCAGGCCCCCCGCCATGCCCCCCGCCAGCCCCAACATGGCCCCCATCCCCGCCAGGCCCCCCGCCAGCCCCAACATGCCCCCCCATCCCCGCCAGGCCCCCCGCCATGCCCCCCACCAGGCCCAACATGCCCCCCATCCCCGCCAGGCCCCCCGCCATGCCCCCCGCCAGCCCCAACATGCCCCCCATCCCCGCCAGGCCCCCCGCCAGCCCCAACATGCCCCCCCATCCCCGCCAGGCCCCCAAGCCAGCCAGTGGCCCCAAATCCATATTGAATTAAACTCACTTGTTGGTCTGGAGGACCGTAGAGTAGCGCATACTGGGGGAGGACCCCATCCACAAGTTTCTCCAACTCCTCTCCAGTGAAGGCAGGGGCCCTTTCCCCAGTCGCAGCAGCCATTGTCCCTTCCAGACCGAGGTCACAGCAACACTTGCAGTATAGGTCCTCTCCTGTGAAAGTTCAAGTCGCAAGTGGATAAGTAGATAGAAAATGGCGGTCACATCCGCGCGGTGCGTACCGCCGCCGCCGGCGCCCTTTGCCATTGGCTCCTGAAACCCATAGGCTTCAATGTTAACCAATGCGGCTTCGCGCCGCGGTCTTCGACCGCTGACCGCCGCGGTGTGCCACGCCAGCGCATTGACCTCACATCCCATTGTCACACTTCACAGGTCAGGCAGCCGCCATTTCGAGGGTCCACATGGCTCAATTTCAACTGCGTCACACAGGCCTAGGCCTTGCATAGCCACTCAGACACGCCATTCACTGCATAGAGAATCATTTACTGTGCTAGCTGTGAGTACGTACCTGTGGGTTGCTTGACTGTGTGCTCCATGTTGTCCTTCCTAGGCACCGTCCGCTGGGTTTGGCGAGGAGACGGATGAATCCTCCCGTGTACCGACCGCTGGTAGACCTGTCGACAATGGAAGAACGCCACATTATCCTGACCTACCGTCTTGACCGTGCCACTATACATGAACTGTGTGCCCAGCTGGAGCCCGACCTGATGTCCCCCATCCGCCAACCCACAGGGATTCCCCCTCTGGTGCAGGTCCTGTCAGTACTCCATTTCTTGGCAAGTGGCTCATTTCAGACAACAGTGGGAATTGCATCTGGGATGTCTCAGCCCATGTTTTCGAAGGTGTTATCCAGAGTGTTGTCTGCCCTGATGAAATACGTGAGGAGCTACATCATTTTCCCTGAGGTGGGCGAATTGGCTACAGTGAAGGGTGATTTCTACACCCTTGGACATATTCCCAACGTCATTGGTGCCATTGATGGGACCCATGTGGCTTTGGTTCCCCCAAGAGACAGGGAGCAGGTGTACAGGAACAGAAAAAGTTACCATTCCATGAACATCCAGGTGGTGTGTTTGGCTGACCAGTACATCTCGCATGTAAATGCCAAATTCCCAGGGTCAGTGCATGACGCCTACATCCTGAGGAATAGCAGCATCCCTTACGTGATGGAACAGCTAGAGAGACACCGTGTATGGCTATTGGGGGACTCTGGGTACCCCAACCTGTCGTGGCTACTGACCCCAGTAAGGAATCCCCGGACCAGGGCAGAGGAACGGTACAATGAGGCCCATGGGCGTACTAGGAGGGTGATCGAACGCACCTTTGGCCTCCTAAAGGCCAGGTTTAGGTGCCTGCATATGACAGGTGGATCCCTAATGTACTCACCTAAGAAGGTGTGTCACATCATCGTGGCCTGCTGCATGCTTCACAACCTGGCTTTGCGCCGCCAGGTGCCTTTCCTGCAGGAGGATGGTCGAGACGGTGGTGTTGTGGCAGCGGTGGAACCTGTGGAGAGTGACGAGGAGGAAGACGACGGGGCTGAAACAGACAACAGGGACAGAATCATTGAACAGTACTTCCAATAGAACACAGGTAACAATTCAAAGATAATTTAGTAAATCTGAACTACTCTCCTGCATCTCTGCTGCCTGTCTATTTGCCCCAGTGTATGATGACTGAGTTGTGGCTTTTCCCTCCCTATTTCAGATCTGGGGTCCCCACTACGAGTCCTGTGCTTCGTTTCCCCATGGACTACAGCTTTGTGGCAGCTGTTTGTTGACTTCACTATGTACAAGGACATATTTGCACTGTCATGTCAATTACAATATTTTGAAATCACAGCCAGACTCCAGATAGTTTTGTGCAAAATAGGTGTTTATTTCAGTGCTCAAAATGGGATGGGTGGTTTCAAGTGGGTGGGGGCTATGGTGAAGGAATGTCCATGGCAGAGTCCAGAGTAACAGTCACACAGGTGCATTGTCCAGAGGCCTGTGGAGAGATGGAGCATGGGCAGTTCAAGGATGGACAGGGTGACAATGTGGGACAGTGGGATGACATCAGGTGGTATCCTTTGCTGGCGGGGGTCTTGACATCCTACTCTGTCTTCTTGCGAGATCTCAGGGCCCTCTTGCGGGGTGGTTCTTCTCCTGCAGGAGGTGGGGGTCTGGTGGGCTGCTGTTGTGCGGGGGCCTCCTGTCCACTAGCGCCGGCGGAGGTGGTTGGCTGTTCTTGGTCCAGGCTAGTGGCAGGGGCCCTTTGTTGTTGTTGAGTGTCCGTCCTGGTGTTGATGAGGTCCTGCAGCAGCCCGACCATGGTAACCAGGGTGGAGGTGAGGGCTCTGATGTCCTCCCTGTACCCCTGATAGTGTTCCTCCTGCAGTACCTGGATCTCCTGGAACCGGGCCAGTACCGTCGCCATCGTCTCCTGGGAGCGGTTGTATGCTCCCATGATGGTGGTGAGGGCCTCGTGGAGAGTGGGTTCCCTGGGCCCGTCCCCCCCCTGTCGCACAGCTGCCCTCCGAGTTGCCCTGTTTCCCTGGGCCTCTGCCCCCTGGCCGGTGTGCCCACTACCACTGCCCCCAGGTCCCTGTTGTTGTTGGGGTGGTGGGTTATCCTGGGTGCCCTGTAGTGGTAGACACACCGCAGATTGACGCGCCCTGGAGACAGAGGCATGGGCCCGCTGGGTGGGAGCTGTGCTGGTGTTCCCAGAGGGGTTTGGGTCTGTAGTGGCCTGTGCCTGTGTGAGGGGAACCGACTGTCCAGAGGTCCCCGATGGTCCGGGCTGGTCATCGGTGTCCAGGTCGACAGAGCTGCTGTCATCGCTGACGGCCTCTTGGGTGGGGGGTGTGGAGAATTCTGGGCCCTCCGCGGCGGTGTGTTGACGGTCGGGTCCTGCAGGGGTATAGAGGTATGGTTATAGTTTCAATGTGTGGCATATGGGTGTATCTGTGGGTTCCCGTGTCCCCAAGTGCTGGCATTCGTGTGTGGGGGCTTTGGTGAGGGTGGCTTGTGGGGGGGATGTGTATATGCATTGGGCATGCTTTGGTGAGGGGTGTCCATGCTTAGTGGACGCATGCAGGCCTAGGTTTTGGGATGTGTGGGTTGTGATGGTGAGACATTGGCAGGGAATAGGTGTGCTGGGGGTGGGGGTGAGGATGGTGGTGGGGGTGAGGATGGGGGTGGGGGTGAGGGTGGGGTTCGAGGATGGGGGTGAGGGTTGGGGTATGATTTGGCATGCAGGTGGGGGGGGAGCAGTAGTGAAGCTTCAACTTACCAGTATCCATTCCTCCGCCGACTCCTGCGAGGCCGTCAGGATGCAGGATGTTCAAGACTTCCTCCTCCCATGTTGTAAATTGTGGGGGTTGAGGTGGGGGTCCTCCGCCAGTCTTCTGCACGGCGATGTTGTGCCTGGATACCATGGAACGCACCTTCCCCCGTAGGTCGTTCCATCGCTTCCTGATGTCTTCCCGATTTCTGGGGTGCTGTCCCACAGCGTTGACCCTGTCGACAATCCTCTGCCATAGCTCCGTCCTCCGGGCAATGCTGGTGTATTGGATCTGTGTGCCGAACAGCTGGGGCTCTACCCGAACGATTTCCTCCACCATGACCCTGAGTTCTTCGTCTGAGAAGCGGGGGTGTCTTTGGGGTGCCATGGGGTGGTGTGTATGATGTGTGGGGTGGAGTATGTGTAGTTAAGTGTGTTGAGTGTGGTGGTGTGTGTTGTTTTGTGTGTGGATATTGTGTGGGTGATGGTGTTGAGTGGCTGTGGCTGCTAGTTTGTGGATGGTGGTGTCTCGCTCTGGCCTTCTTTCTGAATTTTTGGTCGTAGGGGTTTGTGGGTGATGTGGGTGTGTGTTTTATATTGTATTGTGTGTGTGGGAGTGGTGTGTGTATGTGTATCAGGTGTGTGGAATTCAATTCGGCCAATGTGGCTGAGTTTTGTTCGTTTGTGTGTATTCTGACCGCGGCGGTGTGTCCCGCCAATGGAAAACCGCGTTTGAAAGACCGCCGCGTGGATTCGTGGGTCGTAATGGCATGGGCGTATTTCTGTTGGCGTGACGGTGGAGGTTTTGTCACCTCCACTTTTCCGCCGACCGCTGGTCTGGCGGTCTGTTGTGGCTGTCGGATTTTCGGAGGTTTGGCTGCTGCGGGTCAGAATGACCGTGGCGGGTTTCCGCGACCGCGGCGGGATTATGGAGGATTTCTGACCGGCGGTAGGCGCCTTTTACCGCCGAGGTCAGAATGACCACCAAAGTCCTATTGACTGTCTACAATCATACCTCATAGTCTTTTCCAATAGAAGCTTAGCTAGTAACATTTAGGACTTTAATTTAGCAAAACTTTAGGTGATGTAAGTCAGTTTCTGTTTAGCTTTCTGTGCAGTCAGATTCCATTCAGGTTGAGTTCTGTTCTTGTTCAAACAGTTCAGATACTTTAGGCCCAATATTACTGAACTGTTGCCTTCTTCATGTTCCTGATTGAAGACCTGCTCCTCCTGTGCTCCGTTGATAAAGGCTCTGCTGGCTGCTGTCTCATTTAGGAGTGGTATAACCAATGTGCATTTGTTTTTCCTTTACAGGTTTTCCTCTTAGAAATCCAACCGCATATTTTGTTAGCACCATAGACAGATGTTTTCCAAATACATTGTTGCCTTATTTTTAATTTTTGCATGTGACAAAGTCCAGCCCCACACATGCTTTTCAAATTAGAAATTGTTAGCTAGAATGCCTGACCCAATAATTGATCTAAATGTTTATTAATTGATTGTGATTGATTCAACTGCACAACTCATGCATTCTGTTTCTGAAATAATATTGTTGTTATTCTGTATTATTCTTCTGGAGTGTTTAATGGGGAATGTACTTACAAGTTTGAGATTTTTCATACACTTTGGACAGCCTGTGTTGTTTTTATATTGCTACCATTTGGTTTTTCGCATCATTTACGTGACCTTAGCATTGTCAATTGAAGGCCAATAAATGTTTAAACTTTACTAAATAGGTGTGGTGATTCATGACCACATAGGACATGGTGTGTATAAATTTACTGATTCAAGCTCATTACTCCTGTCTAAGTCAAAAGATTTCAGTTGACCTCTGACGGTAGTAGATGTTACTGCCCTGTTACCTGTCACCTTTGCCTAATATTAGGAGGAAACACGCCAACAGATGCACTGGGATGCTTCTTTTGGAGCAGCACTTTCATGGTTCACTTCACCACTCATCTTTTTGCAAGTCGTCACACTTGCCTTAAGGTACCACAGACAACTTTTCCTTATTCCACACTTTGACATTGCCCAGCACAACCATATTCCACATCACATTAGATGCCTCCACTCACTTGCACTTATTCCCTAACACCTATCTTTGACTTTCCACATTTATTGCATTCTGGGTGCAATGGTAGCATCTTTGTCTCATTTTGTAGCTCCCAGAGGTAAGCTTGATTCCTGTAACCACTTAGTTGCTTTACATTTCAAATTATCACATGGACGCAACATGTGTCTTCTTGAAGGGTAAATTATAGGATATAAAAAATTATAGATTTGAAAAAATCCTCCAAATGGCAGCTGTGAAGGACTCAGCAGAAGTAGAGCGGGGCTGCTCGGTCAAATCTTAAGTCTTGAGTAAAGACTAGAACCAGAAGCAGATGAGTAAAAGAGTTCCAAGGCTGGAAAGATATAAGGGGAAAATGATCCGAGGCAAAAATCACTCATCTGGAGCAATTAATGTGAAGCACAAAATTAGCAGTGTTTTTACCATACACAGTACTGATTAATCCACCTTCTTATGTGTGGAGAAACAATACCTGAGCAAGGAGAAGCAGCAGAAAGTGACATTCAGAGGTTTACAACACTGCATGGGAAATATGGCAGTATGGCAGTCATAACACTGGTAGTGTACAGTATGTTGGTTTGGGCAGACGAAAATAGATCACTTACTGTTTTGTAAACTGATAAGTTTTTGTAGCCTTACCAGAAAACACAGCCCAGTTGTACATCCCCTAAACCTTTTGGCAAAGCGTTAGCTTAGCCAACTTACCAACCAGAGCCACAGAATCTGGAAGACTGTAGGCCAGAAACCTCCCATACATGACTTCAAAATGATGTGTATAGGGCAACAATTAGTCCTGTGAGTTCAGATATTATTTGTATCATTGGTGAGTTCCGAAGCTTCTTTCCCCATGGATGGAAAGACACAAGACATTCACAGTGTACAGGTTTGAGTCATTAAAAAAAAAAATGCCCTAATGTAGTGCTGATTATATGAATAGATGTAACTATAAAATAAGCAAACAGTAGCAATAAAACAGGTTATTAAACAAAATAATAATAATAATTGAAACATGCTTCTATTGTTCAAAGGGCAATTATTAATTCAAAGTATTAAATAGTAAAATCAGTTTTTTTTTGTAACAAACCCCTCTTTACTAGCACCTAGCTAAACCTTCTGAGCACCAATGTAGCCATCGGAGTTTCTTAAGTGGCTTTTAACTTATGTACCTTAGCTGGATAACAGAAACGTTTCCAATAAACTAATTTACTTTGAGAAGGTCCCAGTGTGTCTCTCTATTATGGTGTTTGCAAGCTGAGAAATATGCAGGTAAATGCTTGTCTTCAAAAGCGATTGGCCTTCACTGGAGATGTATACAGTAAACAGCTTGAACAAACCGCTCTTCTCTGATTATTATGAAAGAGCTAGCCTTCGTGATTAATGATGAAGAAGCAACAATTTGCATACATATTCTCTTGCACATTCACTAAAATCTGCTAAATTTTATAATTCATAATACTACATAATATACAGGCAGTTGAGCACTATCAGTCTACAATAAAGCAAAAGTTATATGTTTTAATTACTTCATAAATGGAGAAATATGCCCTTGAATACATGAATAGATGGAATGCAATTGAGCACAAGCAGAAAACGCAAAGCACAAGTTAGAGCTATTTTATTTTATATAAGTGCCAGAGATTTTCTGGAGATTCAGGATTAGTGTCAGAGACAGAAAGAGAGGTAGGAAACTGATGCAGTGGAGCGTTCAGGTGAGATGTAGAAGAGCACGCAACTTTCCTTCCAGGTTACTCACAGAAAGAGTGCCATATAAGGGAGGATCTTTTTTTATTTTTTTTTATTTATTTATTGCATTTTCGAAGTAATGTTAGACAAAACAAGAGACACTCCGATGGAAGAGGCAGAATGGTCAAAGAGCGAATTGCAAAAATCACATCAAACATTAGAGCCTGATGAATAATCACATCGTTCCCATCGGCGATGTTACATGCAATACATTTTCATGCAAACAAAGTATAGGCAAACAAGGGGCAGATAGCCAAATTATGCATGCCACCATCAGCATCGGGAAACAGAGGAATGAGAAACGATTGCCAGAGAAGAGAGAAAAAGAGAAACAGGAAGAAAAGAGGAATTTCTCGCGTCTATCACAGCCAGTCTGAACGAGCAGAGCATAGTCTCATTGTAACAAAGAAAGGAAGATGGGGAGTGGGGGGATGTAGCAAACACGGTCAGTGCTGGACACCAGTTTCCTTCACACCATTCTGCTGCCCACATTCAAGGAAGGCCCGCAGAGGGGACCACACATCTCGTGGTCGAGAGTTGGGCGGCATCAGCTTATTATTGGGATAAGTCGCTAGTTTCTCCTGGCAGTACGCAGCATCCCGCAACCAATCCTGGCAACGAGGTGCCTGACCTCTACCACAGCTCATCACCAATCTGCACTTTGCCAGCACCAAAAGTAATCCCGCTAATCTCATATTCTCAAGGGGATCTCTCTAACGTATCACAGAAGAGCAAATTTAGGGGACCACGGCAATTCAAGCCCGACCATTTCCTCCAGCGCACTCAACACATCCGTCCAGAAGCCCCACAGCGCCCCACATCCAGATGTATGAAATCCACCTCCGGCGCTGCAGACCTATTGCATCGCTCATCAGACCGAGCGTCCATCTTCTTAAGGAATCGCAGCGTTTATTACAAGCGGTGCAGATATTTCAAATGCAATAATTGTAGCCCGTAATTGGGGAGAGCTCCCGCTTGTGCGCACAGCAATATCACCATACATCATCCGACAGGGTCTCACCGATATCCAACTCCCACTGTGCTCTTGCCCTAGACAATGCCACAGGTGCAGTCTGCATGCACACACACACAAGCTTGTGATAAGGCCGTGGGGAGATGAGGACCTATACAGTAACTCCAAGACGCAGCTCGTCGGGAGTCCCGCATGGAAATCCGTGTACCTGGATCGCAGGAATTCCCTGATCTTAAGGTAAGTGAACCGATACTGCATGGTGTCACACAGCGCACAAAGCGCAACTTCGGAAGAGATAAATGAGTTCTGAGGATACCAGGACCCTAGGGTTGTCAGCTGTAATTCGTGCAGATGCCCGTCCAGCCGGCCACCCCATAATATAAGCAGGTGCACAACGTCCTGCACCGGCGCAAGGGTGGAAATGGCACCCCGGCTCCAGTCCGCCGCAGAAACATCTGCCAGGCCCGCACCGTGCACGCCACTGTATCCACGCCCGCATCCCAGAGCTGGGCCTGTCATATAACACTCCTGCCAGTCGGGCGGGCCAAACCGAGTCTTGTTCTGGAGCCAAGTGCAGTAAATATTTTATGGGGTGCGTCCAGAAATGCGCATAGTGGGCCCGTGCAGAATTATAATAAAGTTCCAAATCTGAAGCAGCCAATCCGCCCAGCTCAAACGGCAGTGTGAGCATCTCCCATGATATCCTGGGCCGCTTTCCGGCCCAGACCAATGATATAAGAAGAGACCTAAGTCATCTCTGGAAGCAGGAGGTGAGCGAGAGGGGAATGTTGGTAAACAGATAAAGAAATTTGGGCAGGATCACCTTCTTCACAATGGCTATACGGCCAGCCATCGAAAGCGGTAAGGAATGCCACGTCCTGACCTTGTCTTCCAGCCACACAATGGCCTTACTGTAGTTGGCTGACCATAATTCATCTAGCTCCCTGCACACCCAAATGGCCAAATAATGGACCGGACCATCGGCCCAACACAGGGGGTATCTCGAGCGGTACTGCACAGTAATGGCCGAAAAAGGCAAGACCACGGACTTAGACCAGTTCATAGTGATCCCAGAGATCCGACCGAAACGTGCAGTTTCATCCAGAAGTATGTCGAGGTGGGACAACGGGTCCTGTACACATAGAGCAACATCATCAGCGTACATAGAGACAAGGATTGGGCGCTGTCTAAACGTCAAACCACTATGGTTATGATGCTGTCGCAAATGCGCAGACAGCGGCTCCATCGCCACCACAAATAGCTGGGGCGAGAGGAACTAGCCCTGCTGAGTACCCCTGGACACTGGAAAAGGATCCAACGTCATCCTGTTAATTCTCAATCGCGCCACTGGAGCCGAATATAGCAGACAGATTATTGAATGAATCTGGGGCTCAAACCCACCCATGACAACATGGCCATTCTAGAGACTCGAACACCATACTGGCGTCCAAAAAACAGCCGCAACTTGGTCCTCAGGAGTCACCATCCAAGCTACCACAAAGAAGGTACGAAGATTATACAAGGTTGAGCAACCTGGCACAAAGCCAGACTGGTCCGGGAGCACCAAAGATGGGAGAAGGGGCTGCAGACACGTCGCTATAAGCTTCGTTACATCTTATTATACAGATTTATAAGCGATAGTGGCATATATGAGTCAGAAGAGCACAAATCCTTACCCGGCTTCAGTATAGTAACTATGAGGGCCTCAAGCAACGATGGCGGCAGGGTGCCAACCTCAAGCTCCTCGGCATACACATCTGATCAATAAAGGGCTAACAAGTCTGCATATTCCTTATAGAAGGCCGCAGTAAGCCCGTTTAGGCTAGGGGCCTTATCTCCGGGCAGGCTGAGGATGACCTGTCTAATGTCCTCAACAGAGAACGGCGAGTCCAGATACTGCCGGTGCGTGTTCTCCAGCCAAAGCAGGCTGACGTCCTCAAAATATTCTGTATATGTCTCCGTGCCCGGTCTCTCCGAAGCATAATAAAGGGAAGCATAGAACTCAGTCAGCACTTGCCTGACCTCGTCCGCACCAGCTCGACGGTCACCCGCAGAGTCCAATAGTTCCACAATATAAGTCCCAGCCCACGGACGATGCAGCATTTCCACCAGGGTTCTGCCAGCCCTTTCGCCCTCTCCATACTGTCTCGCTTTAGCCTCCCTATCCAGAAAGCAGAGCTCACAAAGTGCCGCTTCCTCGTACTCCAACAGTTTCTCCCAGAACTCCGCCAAGAGAGCATTAGACAAGCCAGTGCATAGTCGTTTCTCAAGCACAATCAGCTGGGCCTCCAGATTCGCCAATTCCCGGTGTATTATCGCCCTAAGCATGCCATGTTGTTTAGCTAAAGAAATCCCCTGGATCACCACCTTAAATGCCTCCCATAAGGTGCCAGCAGACGAAACCAAGCCTTTAATAATCGTAAAGTACTCCGCTATAGCCGTTCACACTTCCTCTCTAAAGACTGGATCTTTCAATGCATTATGCGGTAGTCTCCATAGAAAATCACGGCATGCGCCCCCGGGAATTCCCAACTTGAGAAGAACCGGAAAATGGTCCGACAGGGTGCAAGACATGTGTTCATTAGTCTCCGTCCAGAGCTCCACTTCTCTGGTACCAAGCCATCTCTCAATACGCAACTAGCTGTTATGTACGGAGTCAACACACGTTCCCTCTCTATCAGCACCATGTTTTACCATCCATAAATCCACCACAGCACCCTCTGTCATGATTCGAGAAAGTGCCCCCGCTGCCGCCACGTGCTGAGGTCGAGCTCGACTCTCACGATCCGCCACTGCATCCAGAACCACATTGAAGTCACCACCCCACAGTATCGACCCCGGCATTGAGGACAGGGAAAAACAGAGAGGCAAAGGTAAAGAGAAAGCATATAGTGCAATAGCCAACAAGACAACAACCACCCCGCCCATGCCAGACTGCACCGAAGTCCAAGTCTCACTCAAGGCCCGACAGGACCCAAATCTCTGTTCAGGACCACAGGCGTCTTCCAAAAACAATTGCTCTCAGTAATTATCAATAAGAGTGTCGCTGCCGCTGTCAGTACCCTGCGAACCCTGTTGCTTTTTGTGGGGTGGTTTTGGCATATTTGATTGCCAGTTTCGGGTCAGTAAAAAAACTGTAGTTTGCCCTTGTGCTGTACCCGCAATTTGGCCGGATAAATGAGGAAATAGTTGTCATCCGTCTGGCTCAAAGTGCGCTTAGCTGGGATGAACGCCCTACAAGCCGCCTGCACCCCAGGGGTGTAGCCTGGGAAGATGTTGAGCTCATTATTGTTGTAAATCACAGGACGGCACTCTCTAGCTAGCCTAAGTATTGTGTCTCTGTCCCTATAGTTCAATAAGCGCACAATGACTGGATGCGCCGGCATCCCAGGCGGCGGTCTCGGCCCAAGCGACCTGTGGGCCCGCTCCACCACCAGCACCTGGGAGAGCTCACCAGGGAAGAGCGCAGCCAACATATTCTCCACATAGTCCTCCATGCGTCCTATGGCTGTTGATTCCGAGAGACCCAAAATACGGATATTATTGTGGCGGGAGCGGGCTTTAAGGTCCTCGTTTTTGGTCCGGATTACCTCTAACACTCGCTCCATTTGCTGTAGCTTCTCTCCGTCTCCGCGCTGACCGTCCTCCAGGTCAGAGGTGCGAGATTCCACCCGCTAAAGTCGAGTATTGTGGCTGTCCACCCTTTCTTTTAAATGATCCATTTGTTCCATCAAGTGGTCCAACTTGGCGTCAATACTGGCCAAACTATGCTTAAGATCCAAGAACGCCAGCCTTCACTGAGGTCGACTGAGTGTGTTCTTCTTGGAGCAGATCGTCCGCTGACCTTCCAGCTTGACTGCATTTCTTTTTTCCCTCAAACGTGAGTTTGAGCTGCTTCTGGTCTGCCTTCCCCATCTTATCAAAAACTTACCCCGGAGAGGTGGGGGAGGCCTGTCATCCAAAAAAATGCTAGTAAATCACCCAAACGTGTGCTAGTCTCCACCCCGTCGTGTCCAGCAGTGCGAACCAGGGGGGTGGGCATCTAACCCCCCCAACACGCCCACAGGTGAGTGTCTGCGCATAGCGCCACCCTCCTGTCAGCATACCCCCAGATGTCGCCAACCCGCTCCGCCAACAAAGGGCACCAGCTGGAAGTCAGAAAAAGAAAAAAGAGGGGAGGTGCTCGCCCATCGCCTACCCCGCCCCCCCAAATAGCCATGCCATGCAACAAACAAGTGTCCTCCCAACAAACAAAAGCCGCTCCCACTTCAGGCTGCGCGCCACTCCAGGCCCTGCACACAGGCCCCCAACTCGCCGGCTCACCGCTGATCTGGCCCCGCAGGCATCCAATGCCAGAGGCTCAAAAGCGGCCCAAGGGCACCCAGCCGCAGAGTCTCCGATTGCTGTCCTCGTGGGGGGTTAGTCTCCGTCCTTCACTCCGCCAGTAATCTCTCCTCGTCCACCACAAAGACGAGCTCAACCGCAGCCAGCACGAGCCGCGCACAGGGGCAGGCACCACCTCCAGGCCCGGCGCACCGGTCCCCAACTCGCCGGCACACTTACTTGCGAGGCCTGCAGCCTAATCGCCACTGCCGATTCAGCCCCGCAGGCATCCAACGCCGGAGGCTCAACGTGGCTTAAGGGCACCCCGCCACAGAGCCTCCGATCTCCGTCCTCAGGGGTGGGGGGGCAGCCACCGATCCACACTCTGCCTGTGATCTCCTGTCATCCTCCAGCAGGATGCGCTCAGCCGTGGCCCACGCAAGCAATGCACAGGGCCAGGCACCACCATCACGAGCCACGTAGGCCCCGAGCGTCTCCTACCACCGGGCCGGCTCCATTTCTTCAGCCCGTAGCTCCTGGGGGCCTCCTGACATGGAACAAATATGCAATAACGTCTCGGGCAGCCGATCCATCAGGATTTTTGAGGGATTTATGCCCCTGCCCTGCAGAGCCTCACGGCGTGACAGCCATCTTGCAGGACGGCCAGGCCACGCCCCATATAAGCGAGGATCTGAATTTATCAGGCCATGCTCACATAGCAGCCTTTCCCTCTAGTGGCCAGGACTGGACAGAAAATAGGTGCATCTGTCCTGTGAGACTATTTGGGCAAGAAAGCAAGAGACTCTGCTACCCACATACCAGACACGCCAGATGTGCTTGGAGAGATCACCCTCTGGAATATGCAGCCTCTCCGCGAACTTGCTGATAGCATGGCACAACACTGCACTTTCTCCTATGTTTCTCTTGCATGACGAATCATACTTCTAACAATTGTATCAATTTATCTGAACATACTAATTTTCTTCCTGTCCACTTTTTATTTAGATGCATTCCGGCTACTCTGCATGATAGCTGAAGAGTAAGATTCCTTGGTTGGTATCCCATGTTGATCTCATAAGTTACAACATTCCCCTCATGGATTTTTCCACCCCAAACCATTAGTCAAAGCTAAATGTAATTGATCCTTGACCATACAGTTAAGTCATTCTATTAGCCATTGTACCTAAGGTGATACAAAGATGTTTTGGTGAGCTTATATTCAGCTGACCTTAAATAATCTTCTCTTTCTGAAGATATAAATTGTGTAATTAGTGGTAGCCAATTCTTCTGGGTAATGATCCCTGTTAAAGACATCTACCATAAACCCAGCCACTGTTGTGGTGGCCACATTCTCAACAAACCCAATTTCCAACCACTTGAACATGTTATCTCTCAGCGCTACCACATACAAGGTGTTTGTTCCCTAAGACTTCGAAAGGTTTACAAATGCTAATTTCTCCACTGCAACATGGGCATTTTAACTAGTATGACCAGTGGCAGAGTTGTTATGTTGGTCTTATCACTTAAAACCCATACACCCATACAGCTCAATCCCTTACAAAGTGTTCAACCATTTTAGCTAAGCCAGGCCGCTACAAAACTTCACATATCCTCCTTTTCACCGCGCAAATGCCAATATATCCTTATAAGCTAGTTTCATCATCCTCCAAGGCATCCTCTCTGAGGTTACCAGCAATTCCTGCCATGAAACACCACCACCTGTTAACTCATTTACAATGTTTCCATAAGATCCAAACTCTTAATTCAGCTTTCATCATCTACCATTTTATTGTGTGCTCTATGACTTTACCCCATACCTCATCTTCTTCCACACATGTCCTCCATTCCTCCTCACAGAAGGCTTCTTCAAAAACCATACTGACCTGGCTTAACTTATTTTTCTGCCCTTGGTCATCACAATCCCCAGCAACTTTTCTACCAGGTAATGGCACACAGGAGAGAAAAGTAGCAGCAAAATGATTCATTCCCATAACATACTCTAAGCAATATTAATACTCCTGCTCCAATACTGACAACTAGCTATCAACGGTATTGTCGGCCACACCTATATGTGCTGAGCAGATCTATAAGGGATTTGTGATAAGGATTTCAATTAAATACTGGGCCTCATACATACTTCAAATTTTGTGCACCCCACCACATGGCAAATACTTCATCTTCTATTAAATAATATGTGGGTTCTACCCAAAATAAAGCTAAGGACGCAAATACCACAATATATTAGTCTGTATTCCTTCTCTGTAACAAAGCCACACCAAACCATAACTAAATTCCTCAGTTATAGTGAAACTTTCATCCTGTGTGTCAAAGGGTTTCAATGGCTTAGCCTTACAGTGTCTTTTTCAATTTGCCTAAATACCAATTCTTACTCCTAGCTCCATCTAAGTCTCCTATTTTTCTTTAACAGTTCGGGACATTTTTTTTCCTTGTGAAACGGGTACCAGTATATCACAAAACTCCAACATACCCAAACAATTTCCTTGGAGTTCAGAGGATCCTCATTTGCTGTGGACACCTTCACTTTTGGCTCTAGTCTAGCTTCCATAAATTGAAAGTAATCCTGAAGGAATTCATCCTGTCTATATTCTCTGGACTCCAACAAATGCCGAAACCAGACCAAATGGCTTTCATTTGTATTGATAGGTACCCGCTAGGGTCATGAATGTTTAAAAGTCAGGAGACTCTTAATGCAGTTCAGTTTGGTAGTCCTCTGCAGATGTATCCAAAGAAGTGAAAATTACTGCTCCCTTTAATGTAATTAACATCTCAGATATGTTTGGAAGTGTTAGCTAATACCTAGATGTTATGGTTGAGGTTGCTTAGTTCGGCACACAGTCTCAACAAGTTGGGCATGCTAAGATGATGGGCACAAACCACTCCAAACTTTCAGTTTCTTAGATTATCTCTAGTTTACTCAATTTCTCTCAGCTGCCTCTTTAAAACCAAAAGTACTCTGTGAATCTTGTGCACATAGGGTTTGGCACTATCCTTCAGGATAAACTTGCAGTGGAACTCCTTCATCTTTCCAAAATTCACATTTAAAAGTCTGAGAATTTCTACACTGTTTAATTTCAGCATCCTTCACTTCATTGACACCTTTCCATAACAACTTAGATTTCAGTGAATCTTGATATGGGTTATTGGGATCAAGTACCATGTTCAGTTCCCTTTTTTTTTCCTTCTTAGTCCACAGTCCTTTTTTTTTGCCCCAATGGGCACCTCACTTATCATTTCATTGTACGTAACAAGAGCGACTGAGCTAACAAATATACCCCGGTATGAGTAAGTGTCCTGCTGGGGTGCACTACTAGTGAGGTGCAAAGGTACCTTCTTATGTTTCTTATTTATTCAAAGAATCCTCATGAACAGTTTTGCTGAGAATAATAATAACCATTCAATTGCTTATCTACATTCTTCGTAGGTTTTTATTATTAGAAGTATCAATTGATTCCATTACATACAATACCAACGGCTCCATCTCCGATGCATTTCAGGCCTCAATTCCACATATTACAATTTTTAGGCACTGGGAGATTAAGGGCCTTATTATGACATTTGGCGGTCCGAGGACCGCCAATGCCGTGGTAGTGGTCAGACTGCTGCGGTTGCGGCGGTCCGACTGGAATATTACGAGGTTGTTGGGCAGCCCCACCAACCTACCTCCGTCTCAACAGGATCTTTACTTCCGATGGGCTGACGGCAGTGCAGGTTGTAATCAGACAGGGCGCCGCTGAAGTCAGTACCGCCCTGCTGATTACAACCTTGTTCTCCGCCAGCCTTTTCATAGTGGTACCACCGCAATAAAAAGGCTGGCTGGGAACAGGTCCTATGGGCAACTGGGGGGCCCCTTCACTCGCCATGACCGTGATGATGTGGGAAGAATAGGAATACATCACATACAAACACACATAAGTTCCCAAATCCCAATACAAGCATTTTAGGCTAGATAGTTGTAAACCAATGTAAGTAGTGAAAGGCTTAATACATGACATGTTAAAAAAAGACAGACTGTGGGTTCATTAGAAAAGGCAGGTCATATTTAGGACAAACAGACACTTACTAGTTAGGAAACATATATACATGCTGCATTGTTAAGTTAGCTGTGCTGAAACACACAAGAGGCCCAAGCCACATTAGAATGAGAGTTTTTCTTTAAAGCTGCACCAACTGTTGCTTTCATAATGTTCACTTAGCATGAACAGGGTGGAACAGAAGGGTGTATCCTTCCTTAGCACAGGGGTCCTAAAAACCACAAGTCATTCATATAGTGTTAAGGGGAATTGATTAAAGGGTCAGATAAGTATTTGCAAGGCAGGGCTACCATGAGCAGCACGCAACATATAGGGCCTGATTCTAACTTTGGAGGACGGTGTTAAACCGTCCCAAAAGTGGCGGATATACCACCTACCGTATTACGAGTCCATTATATCCTATGGAACTCGTAATACGGTAGGTGGTATATCCGCCACTTTTGGGACGGTTTAACACCGTCCTCCAAAGTTAGAATCAGGCCCATAATCTCTTGTTGTGCAGAAAGATAGATATGGTGAATGACGTCAGGGTAACTTACCCACCCATGAGGCCAACAAGTGCATGTGCTTCTTTCCAGAGGCACCTCATTATCTTATCTGTACTGCTTGTAGTTGCTTACGTCAATGGTGAACTCTTCACCACAGTTATTTGTAGTTTTTACAGTATAAATGCTACTGGTGCTTGAACCAGAACTTTGAACTTCAGTCATGGCCTCTATGTTGAGACTGCCTGTTGTTCCCAGCTGAAAATCGATTAAACTTATATTATTGTGTCAAACTGATCTGTCTTATTTTATTAACAGATTTCCCTCTAACATATTGGCCAGCTAAGCCAGGAGCTCTACTTTGATCTCACCAACTGCTGGACTGGGGGCCCTGCCTGTCTCCACGAGGTGATTTGCGCACTTTTTAAAGAGGTAAGGGAGATGCCAACATTTATGTAAAAATCTCTGATTTCGTGGGGACAGATGGGTCTCAGTGGAAGGTAGTGAAGTGGACAAAGTACGAGGTCTGTTCCTTTTATTTTATAAAGACAGTTACAATTTTGACACTGTAATGTATGTAATTTTTGTGTTTGCATGCAAGATTGTGTATGAATTGAGATAATATTAAGGGATCCCGGTGGTAAATCCGGAAGATACAGGGAGCTTGACTAAGTAAGTCAAAAGTGGTCAGGAGTAGTGTTGGGCATGGGGGCTGATCAATCAGTGTATGTTCTAAAGAACACTCATGTCAACCTAACCCAGACATTAAGGTGGTCATTCTGACCCCGGCGGTAAAATGCACTTACCGCCGGTCAGAAGACCGCTATAACACCGCCGCGGCCGCGGAAACCCGCCACGGTCATTCTGACCCGCAGAAGGCAAACCTCCGAAAATCCGACAGCCACAACCGACCGCCAGACCAGCGGTCGGCGGAAAGGTGGAGGTGACCAAACCTCCACCGCCACGCCAACAGAAATACGCCCATGCCATTACGACCCACGAATCCACGCGGCGGTCATTCAAACGCGGTATTCCATTGGCGGGACACACCGCCGCGGTCAGAATACACACAAACAAACAAAACTCAGCCACATTGGACGATTTGAATCCCACACACCTGATACACATACACACACCACTCCCACACACACAATACAATATAAAACACCCACCCACATCACCCACAAACCCCTACGCAAAAAAATTCTGAAAGAAGGCCAGAGCGAGACACCAGCATCCACAAACTAACAGCCACAGCCACTCAACACCATCACCCACACACTATCCACACACAAAACAACACACACCACCACACTCAACACACTTAAATACACATACTCCACCCCACACATCATACACACCACCCCATGGCACCCCAAAGACAACCCCGCTTCACAGACGAAGAACTCAGGGTCATGGTGGAGGAAATCGTTCGGGTAGAGCCCCAGCTGTTCGGCACACAGATACAATACACCAGCATTGCCCGGAGGACGGAGCTCTGGCAGAGGATTGTCGACAGGGTCAACGCAGTGGGACAGCACCCCAGAAATCGGGAAGACATCAGGAAGCGATGGAACGACCTACGGGGGAAGGTGCGTTCCATGGTATCCAGGCACAACATCGCCGTGCAGAAGACTGGCGGAGGACCCCCACCTCAACCCCCACAATTCACATCATGGGAGGAGGAAGTCTTGAACATCCTGCATCCTGACGGCCTCGCAGGAGTCGGCGGAGGAATGGATACTGGTAAGTTGAAGCTTCAATACTGCTTCCCCCCCACCTGCATGCCAAATCATACCCCAACCCTCACCCCCATCCTCGAACCCCACCCTCACCCCCACCCCCATCCTCACCCCCACCCTCACCCCCACCACCATCCTCACCCCCACCACCATCCTCACCCCCACCCCCATCACACCTATTCCCCGCCAATGTCTCACCATCACAACCCACACATCCCAAAACCTAGGCCTGCATGCGTCCACTAAGCATGGACACCCATCACCAAAGCATGCCCAATGCATATACACATCCCCCCCACAAGCCACCCTCACCAAAGCCCCCACACACGAATGCCAGCACTTGGGGACACGAGAACCCATAGATACACCCATATGCCACACATTGAAACTATAACCATACCTCTATACCCCTGCAGGACCCGACCGTCAACACACCGCGGCGGAGGGGCCAGAATTCTCCACACCCCCCACCCAAGAGGCCGTCAGCGATGACAGCAGCTCTGTCGACCTGGACACCGATGACCAGCCCGGACCATCGGGGACCTCTGGACAGTCGGTTCCCCTCACACAGGCACAGGCCACTACAGACCCAAACCCCTCTGGGAACACCAGCACAGCTCCCACCCAGCGGGCCCATGCCTCTGTCTCCAGGGCGCGTCAATCTGCGGTGTGTCTACCACTACAGGGCACCCAGGATAACCCACCACCCCAACAACAACAGGGACCTGGGGGCAGTGGTAGTGGGCACACCGGCCAGGGGGCAGAGGCCCAGGGAAACAGGGCAACTCGGAGGGCAGCTGTGCGACAGGGGGGGGAGGAGAGGCCCAGGGAACCCACTCTCCACGAGGTCCTCACCACCATCATGGGAGCATACAACCGCTCCCAGGAGACGATGGCGACGGTACTGGCCCGGTTCCAGGAGATCCAGGTACTGCAGGAGGAACACTATCGGGGGTACAGGGAGGACATCAGAGCCATCAACACCACCCTGGTTACCATGGTAGGGCTGCTGCAGGACCTCGTCAACACCAGGGCGGACACTCAACAACACCCAAGGGCCCCTGCCACTAGCCTGGACCAAGAACAGCCAACCAACTCCGCCGGCGCTAGTGGACAGGAGGCCCCCGCACAGCAGCAGCCCACCAGACCCCCACCTCCTGCAGGAGAAGAACCACCCCGCAAGAGGGCCCTGAGATCTCACAAGAAGACAGAGTAGGATGTCAAGACCCCCGCCAGCAATGGATACCACCTGATGTCATCCCACTGTCCCACATTGTCACCCTGTCCATCCTTGAACTGCCCATGCTCCATCTCTCCACAGGCCTCTGGACAATGCACCTGTGTGACTGTTACTC